>NC_135197.1:332916-665833 GCF_050948175.1 Xylocopa sonorina
CGCATTTACATTCGTTTGGAGAGAATGCGAGGTATACATGACACTTCGCAATGAGTATTATATCTTATCATGAAACATAAGAAATAGGTGCTATATCGCGTTTTGAGAAGCATTAGAACTCTGTTGCTAATATACGTAGACATCTGCAAACTCTATTTCATAGGAAGGAAATGTCGCATTTACATTCCATTGAAGTGAACACGAGGTATACATGACAAGTCGCAATGAATGTTATATCATATCATGAAATATAGAAATGAGATGCGACATCTCGTTTTAAGAAGTATTAGAACTCTATTGTTTCCGTACGTAGTCATCTGGAAACGCTATTTCCTAGCATGGAAGTGTCACATTTACATTCTTATGATATGAATACGAGATATACATGACACTTCGCAATGAATATTATATCTTATCATGAACCATAGGAATGAGGTGCTATATCGCGTTTTGAGAAGCTTTAGAACTCTATTGCTTATATACGTAGACATCTGCAAACTCTATTTCCAGCAAGAAAGTGTCACATTTACATTCTTTTGAAGTGAATATGAGGTATACATGACACTACGCAATTAATATTATATGTTATCATGAAACGTAGAAATGAGATTCTTTATCGCGTTTTAAGTAGCATTAGAACACTGTTGCCACGATACGTAGACATCTGCAAACGTTATTTTCTAACAAGGAAGTGTCGCATTTGCATTCTTTTGAAAGGAATACGAGGTATACATGAGACTTCGCAATGAACATTACATTTCATCATAAAACATAGAATTCAGATGCGATATCTTGATATAAGAAGCATTAGAACTCTATTTCTTCGATACGTAGACATCTGCCATCGCTATTTCCTAGCAAGGAAGCGTCGCATTTACATTCGTTTGAAGTGTATGCGAGGTATACATGACACTTCGCAATGAATATTATATCTGATCATGAAACATAGAAAGGAGACGCGACATCGCGTTTTGAGAAGCATTAGAACCCTATTGCTTCGATACGTAGACATCTGCAAACGCTACTTCCTAGCAAGGAAGAGTCGCAATTACATTCTTTTGAAGTGAATACGAGGCAAACATGACACTTCGCAATCAATATTATATCTTATCATGAAACATAGGGGTGAGATGCGATATCGCGTTTTAAGAAGCATTAGAACTCTATTTTTACGATACGTAGACATCTGCAAACAATATTTCCTAGCAAGGAAGTGTCGCATTCACATTCATTTGAAGTGTAGACGAGGAATACATAACACTTCGCAAATCATATTATATCTTACCATGAAACAGAGAAATGAGATGCGATATCGCGTTTTAAGAAGCATTAGAACTCTATTGCTACGATACTTAGATATCTGCAGACGCTATTCCCTAGCAAGGAAGTGTCGCATTCACATTCATTTGAAGTGTAGACGAGGAATACATAACACTTCGCAAATCATATTATATCTTACCATGAAACAGAGAAATGAGATGCGATATCGCGTTTTAAGAAGCATTAGAACTCTATTGCTTCGATACGTAGACATCTGCAAACGCTATTTCCTTGCGAGGAAGTGTCGCATTCACATTCATTTGAAGTGTAGACGAGGAATACATAACACTTCGCAAATCATGTTATATCTTACCATGAAACATAGAAATGAGATGCGATATCGCGTTTTAAGAAGCATTAGAACTCTATTGCTACGATACGTAGACATCTTCAAACGCTATTTCCTTGCAAGGAAGTGTCGCATTTACTTTCATTTGAATCGTAGACGAGGAATGCATAACACTTCGCAATGAATATTGTAAATTATCATGAAACATAGATATGAGATGCAATATCTCGTTTTAAGAAGCATTTGAACTCTATTGCTTCGATACGTAGATATCTGCAAACGCTATTTCCTTGCAAGGAAGTGTCGCATTTACATTCATTTGAAGTGTAGATGAGGAATACATAACACTTCGCAAATCATGTTATATCTTATCATGAAACATAGAAATGAGAAGCGATATCGCGTTTTAAGAATCATATGAGCTCTATTGCTACGATACGTAGACATCTGCAAACGCTATTTCCTTGCAAGGAAGAGTCGCATTTACTTTCATTTGGATCGTAGACGAGAAATGCATAACACTTCGCAATGAATATTATATCTTATCATGAAACATAGATATGAGATGCAATATCTCGTTTTAAGAAGCATTTGAACTCTATTGCTTCGATACGTAGACATCTGCAAACGCTATCTCCTGGCGAGGAAGTGTCGCATTCACATTCATTTGAAGTGTAGACGAGGAATACATAACACTTCGCAAATCATATTATATCTTACCATGAAACAGAGAAATGAGATGCGATATCGCGTTTTAAGAAGCATTAGAACTCTATTGCTACGATACTTAGATATCTGCAGACGCTATTCCCTAGCAAGGAAGTGTCGCATTCACATTCATTTGAAGTGTAGACGAGGAATACATAACACTTCGCAAATCATATTATATCTTACCATGAAACAGAGAAATGAGATGCGATATCGCGTTTTAAGAAGCATTAGAACTCTATTGCTTCGATACGTAGACATCTGCAAACGCTATTTCCTTGCGAGGAAGTGTCGCATTCACATTCATTTGAAGTGTAGACGAGGAATACATAACACTTCGCAAATCATGTTATATCTTACCATGAAACATAGAAATGAGATGCGATATCGCGTTTTAAGAAGCATTAGAACTCTATTGCTACGATACGTAGACATCTTCAAACGCTATTTCCTTGCAAGGAAGTGTCGCATTTACTTTCATTTGAATCGTAGACGAGGAATGCATAACACTTCGCAATGAATATTGTAAATTATCATGAAACATAGATATGAGATGCAATATCTCGTTTTAAGAAGCATTTGAACTCTATTGCTTCGATACGTAGATATCTGCAAACGCTATTTCCTTGCAAGGAAGTGTCGCATTTACATTCATTTGAAGTGTAGATGAGGAATACATAACACTTCGCAAATCATGTTATATCTTATCATGAAACATAGAAATGAGAAGCGATATCGCGTTTTAAGAATCATATGAGCTCTATTGCTACGATACGTAAACATCTGCAAACGCTATTTCCTTGCAAGGAAGAGTCGCATTTACTTTCATTTGGATCGTAGACGAGAAATGCATAACACTTCGCAATGAATATTATATCTTATCATGAAACATAGATATGAGATGCAATATCTCGTTTTAAGAAGCATTTGAACTCTATTGCTTCGATACGTAGACATCTGCAAACGCTATCTCCTGGCGAGGAAGTGTCGCATTCACATTCATTTGTAGTGTAGACGAGGAATACATAACACTTCGCAAAACATATTATATCTTACCATGAAACATAGACATGAGATGCGATATCGCATTTTAAGAGACATTAGAAAGCTATTGCTACGATACGTAGACATCTGCAAACGCTATTTCCTAGCGAGGAAGTATCGCATTCACATTCGTTTGAAGTGTAGACGAGGAATACATAACACTCTGCAAATCATGTTATATCTTACCATGAAACATAGAAATGAGATGCGATATCGCGTTTTAAGAAGCATTAGAAAGCTATTGCTACGATACGTAGACATCTGCAAACGCTATTTCCTTGCAAGGAAGTATCGCATTTACTTTCAATTGAATGGTAGACGAGGAATGCATAACACTTCGCAATGAATATTATATCTTATCATGAAACATAGATATGAGATGCAATATCTCGTTTTAAGAAGCATTTGAACTCTATTGCTTCGATACGTAGACATCTACAAACGCTATTTCCTTGAAAGGAAGTGTCGCACTTACATTCATTTGATGTGTAGACGAGGAATACATAACACTTCGCAAATCATATTATATCTTACCATGAAAGATAGAAATGAGATGCGATATCACGTTTTAAAAAGCATTAGCATACTATTGCTACGATAAGTAGACATTTGCAAACGCTATTTCCTTGCAAGGAAGTGTCGCATTTACATTCATTTGAAGTGTAGACGAGGAATACCTAACACTTCGCAAATCATATTACATCTTACCATGAAACGTAGAAATGAGATGCGATATCGCGTTTTAAGAAGCATTAGAACTCTATTGCTACGATACCTAGACATCTGCAAACGCTATTTCCTTGCAAGGAAGTGTCGCATTTACTTTCATTTGAATCGTAGACGAGGAATGCATAACACTTCGCAATGAATATTATAACTTATCCTGAAACATAGATATGAGATGCAATATCTCGTTTTAAGAAGCATTTGAACTCTATTGCTTCGATACGTAGACATCTGCAAACGCTATTTCCTTGCAAGGAAGTGTCGCATTTACTTTCATTTGAATCGTAGACGAGGAATGCATAACACTTCGCAATGAATATTGTATCTTATCATGAAACATAGATATGAGATGCAATATCTCGTTTTTAGAAGCATTTGAACTCTATTGCTTCGATACGTAGATATCTGCAAACGCTATTTCCTTGCAAGGAAGTGTCGCATTTACATTCATTTGAAGTGTAGATGAGGAATACATAACACTTCGCAAATCATGTTATATCTTATCATGAAACATAGAAATGAGAAGCGATATCGCGTTTTAAGAATCATATGAACTCTATTGCTACGATACGTAGACATCTGCAAACGCTATTTCCTTGCAAGGAAGAGTCGCATTTACTTTCATTTGGATCGTAGACGAGGAATGCATAACACTTCGCAGTGAATATTATATCTTATCATGAAACATAGATATGAGATGCAATATCTCGTTTTAAGAAGCATTTGAACTCTATTGCTTCGATACGTAGACATCTGCAAACGCTATCTCCTAGCGAGGAAGTGTCGCATTCACATTCATTTGTAGTGTAGACGAGGAATACATAACACTTCGCAAATCATATTATATCTTACCATGAAACATAGACATGAGATGCGATATCGCGTTTTAAGAGGCATTAGAAAGCTATTGCTACGATACGTAGACATCTGCAAACGCTATTTCCTAGCGAGGAAGTATCGCATTCACATTCATTTGAAGTGTAGACGAGGAATACATAACACTCTGCAAATCATGTTATATCTTACCATGAAACATAGAAATGAGATGCGATATCGCGTTTTAAGAAGCACCAGAAAGCTATTGCTACGATACGTAGACATCTGCAAACGCTATTTCCTTGCAAGGAAGTGTCAAATTTACTTTCAATTGAATGGTAGACGAGGAATGCATAACACTTCGCAATGAATATTATATCTTATCATGAAACATAGATATGAGATGCAATATCTCGTTTTAAGAAGCATTTGAACTCTATTGCTTCGATACGTAGACATCTGCAAACGCTATTTCCTTGAAAGGAAGTGTCGCACTTACATTCATTTGATGTGTAGACGAGGAATACATAACACTTCGCAAATCATATTATATCTTACCATGAAAGATAGAAATGAGATGCGATATCACGTTTTAAAAAGCATTAGCATACTATTGCTACGATAAGTAGACATTTGCAAACGCTATTTCCTTGCAAGGAAGTGTCGCATTTACATTCATTTGAAGTGTAGACGAGGAATACCTAACACTTCGCAAATCATATTACATTTTACCATGAAACGTAGAAATGAGATGCGATATCGCGTTTTAAGAAGCATTAGAACTCTATTGCTACGATACCTAGACATCTGCAAACGCTATTTCCTTGCAAGGAAGTGTCGCATTTACTTTCATTTGAATCGTAGCCGAGGAATGCATAACACTTCGCAATGAATATTATAACTTATCCTGAAACATAGATATGAGATGCAATATCTCGTTTTAAGAAGCATTTGAACTCTATTGCTTCGATACGTAGACATCTGCAAACGCTATTTCCTTCGAAGGAAGTGCCGCATTTACTTTCATTTGAATCGTAGACGAGGAATGCATAACACTTCGCAATGAATATTGTATCTTATCATGAAACATAGATATGAGATGCAATATCTCGTTTTAAGAAGCATTTGAACTCTATTGCTTCGATACGTAGACATCTGCAAACGCTATCTCCTAGCGAGGAAGTGTCGCATTCACATTCATTTGTAGTGTAGACGAGGAATACGTAACACTTCGCAAATCATATTATATCTTATCATGAAACATAGATATGAGATGCAATATCTCGTTTTAAGAAGCATTTGAACTCTATTGCTTCGATACGTAGACATCTGCAAACGCTATTTCCTTGAAAGGATGTGTCGCACTTACATTCATTTGATGTGTAGACGAGGAATACATAACACTTCGCAAATCATATTATATCTTACCATGAAAGATAGAAATGAGGTGCGATATCACGTTTTAAAAAGCATTAGCATACTATTGCTACGATAAGTAGACATTTGCAAACGCTATTTCCTTGCAAGGAAGTGTCGCATTTACATTCATTTGAAGTGTAGACGAGGAATACCTAACACTTCGCAAATCATATTACATCTTACCATGAAACGTAGAAATGAGATGCGATATCGCGTTTTAAGAAGCATTAGAACTCTATTGCTACGATACCTAGACATCTGCAAACGCTATTTCCTTGCAAGGAAGTGTCGCATTTACTTTCATTTGAATCGTAGACGAGGAATGCATAACACTTCGCAATGAATATTATAACTTATCCTGAAACATAGATATGAGATGCAATATCTCGTTTTAAGAAGCACTTGAACTCTATTGCTTCGATACGTAGACATCTGCAAACGCTATCTCCTAGCGAGGAAGTGTCGCATTCACATTCATTTGTAGTGTAGACGAGGAATACATAACACTTCGCAAATCATATTATATCTTTCCATGAAACATAGACATGAGATGCGATATCGCGTTTTAAGAGGCATTAGAAAGCTATTGCTACGATACGTAGACATCTGCAAACGCTATTTCCTAGCGAGGAAGTATCGCATTCACATTCATTTGAAGTGTAGACGAGGAATACATAACACTCTGCAAATCATGCTATATCTTACCATGAAACATAGAAATGAGATGCGATATCGCGTTTTAAGAAGCATTAGAAAGCTATTGCTACGATATGTAGACATCTGCAAACGCTATTTCCTTGCAAGGAAGTGTCGCATTTACTTTCAATTGAATGGTAGACGAGGAATGCATAACACTTCGCAATGAATATTATATCTTATCATGAAACATAGATATGAGATGCAATATCTCGTTTTAAGAAGCATTTGACCTCCATTGCTTCGATACGTAGACATCTGCAAAAGCTATTTCCTTGAAAGGAAGTGTCGCACTTACATTCATTTGATGTGTAGACGAGGAATACATAACACTTCGCAAATCATATTATATCTTACCATGAAAGATAGAAATGAGATGCGATATCACGTTTTAAAAAGCATTAGCATACTATTGCTACGATAAGTAGACATTTGCAAACGCTATTTCCTTGCAAGGAAGTGTCGCATTTACATTCATTTGAAGTGTAGACGAGGAATACCTAACACTTCGCAAATCATATTACATCTTACCATGAAACGTAGAAATGAGATGCGATATCGCGTTTTAAGAAGCATTAGAACTCTATTGCTACGATACCTAGACATCTGCAAACGCTATTTCCTTGCAAGGAAGTGTCGCATTTACATTCATTTGAATCGTAGACGAGGAATGCATAACACTTCGCAATGAATATTATAACTTATCCTGAAACATAGATATGAGATGCAATATCTCGTTTTAAGAAGCACTTGAACTCTATTGCTTCGATACGTAGACATCTGCAAACGCTATTTCCTAGCGAGGAAGTGTCGCATTCACATTCATTTGAAGTGTAGACGAGGAATGCATAACACTTCGCAATGAATATTATATCTTATCATGAAACATGGATATGAGATGCAATATTTCGTTTTAAGAAGCATTTGAACTCTATTGCTTCGATACGTAGACATCTGCAAACGCTATTTCCTTGCAAGGAAGTGTCACATTTACATTCATTTGAAGTGTAGACGAGGAATACATTACACTTCGCAAATCATATTATATCTTACCATGAAACATAGAAATGAGATACGATATCGCGTTTTAGAAAGCATTAGAACACCATTGCTACGATAGGTAGACATTTGCAAACGCTATTTCCGTGCAAGGAAGTGTCGCATTTACATTGATTTGAAGTGTAGACGAGGAATACATAACACTTCGCAAATCATATTATATCTTACCATGAAACATAGAAATGAGATGCGATATCGCGTTTTAAGAAGCATTAGAAAGATATTGCTACGATACGTAGACATCTGCAAACGCTACTTCCTAGCGAGGAAGTATCGCATTCACATTCATTTGAAGTGTACACGAGGAATACATAGCACTTCGCAAATCATGTTATATCCTACCATGAAACTTAGAAATGAGATGCGATATCGCGTTTTAAGAATCATATGAACTCTATTGCTACGATACGTAGACATCTGCAAACGCTATTTCCTTGCAAGGAAGTGTCGCATTTACTTTCAATTGAATGGTAGACGAGGAATGCATAACACTTCGCAATGAATATTATATCTTATCATGAAACATAAATATGAGATGCAATATCTCGTTTTAAGAAGCATTTGAACTCTATTGCTTCGATACGTAGACATCTGCAAACGCTATTTCCTTGAAAGGAAGTGTCGCACTTACATTCATTTGATGTGTAGACGAGGAATACATAACACTTCGCAAATCATGTTATATCTTACCATGAAACAGAAACGAGATGCGATATCGCGTTTTAAGAATCATATGAACTCTATTGCTACGATACGTAGACATCTGCAATCGCTATTTCCTTGCAAGGAAGTGTCGCATTTACATTCATTTGAAGTGTAGACGAGGAATACATAACACTTCGCAAATCATATTATATCTTACCATGAAACATGGAAATGAGATGCGATATCGCGTTTTAAGAAGCATCAGAACACTATTGCTACGATAGGTAGACATTTGCAAACGCTATTTCCTTGCAAGGAAGTGTCGCATTTACATGCATTTGAAGTGTAGACGAGGAATACATGACACTTCGCAAATCATATTATATCTTACCATGAAACATAGAAATGAGATGCGATATCGCGTTTTAAGAAGCATTAGAAAGCTATTGCTACGATACGTAGACAACTGCAAACGCTATTTCCTAGGGAGGAAGTGTCGCATTCACATTCATTTAATGTGTAGACGAGGAATACATGACACTTCGCAAATCATATTATATCTTACCATGAAACATAGAAATGAGATGCGATATCGCGTTTTAAGAAGCAGTAGAATGCTATTGCTACGATACGTAGACATCTGCAAACGCTATTTCCTAGCGAGCAAGTATCGCATTCACATTCATTTGAAGTGTAGACGATGAATACATATCACTTCGCAAATCATGTTATATCTTACCACGAAACTTAGAAATGAGATGCGATATCGCGTTTTAAGGATCATATGAACTCTATTGCTACGATACGTAGACATCTGCAAACGCTATTTCCTTGCAAGGAAGTGTCGCATTCACATTCATTTGAAGTGTAGACGAGGAATACTTGACACTTCGCAAATTATATTATATCTTACCATGTAACATAGAAATGAGATGCGATATCGCGTTTTAAGAAGCATTAGAATGCTATTGCTACGATACGTCGACATCTGCAAACGCTATTTCCTAGCGAGGAAGTATCGCATTCACATTCAATTGAAGTGTAGACGATGAATACATATCACTTCGCAAATCATGTTATATCTTACCACGAAACTTAGAAATGAGATGCGATATCGCGTTTTAAGGATCATATGAACTCTATTGCTACGATACGTAGACATCTGCAAACGCTATTTCCTTGCAAGGAAGTGTCGCATTTACTTTCATTTGAATCGTAGACGAGGAATGCATAACACTTCGCAATGTATATTATATCTTATCAGGAAACATAGATATGAGAAGCAATATCTCGTTTTAAGAAGCATTTGAACTCTATTGCTACGATACGTAGACAACTGCAAACGCTATTTCCTAGCGAGGAAGTATCGCATTCACATTCATTTAATGTGTAGACGAGGAATACATGACACTTCGCAAATCATATTATATCTTACTATGAAACATAGAAATTTGATGCGATATCGCGTTTTAAGAAGCATTAGAAATCTATTGCTACGATACGTAGACATCTGCAAACGCTATTTCCTAGCGAGGAAGTATCGCATTCACATTCATTTGGTGTGTAGACGAGGAAGACATAACACTTCGCAAATCATGTTATATCTTACCATGAAACATAGAAATGAGATGCGATATCGCGTGTTAAGAATCATATGAACTCTATTGCTACGATACGTAGACATCTGCAAACGCTATTTCCTAGGGAGGAAGTGTCGCATTCACATTCATTTGAAGTGTAGCCGAGGAATACATGACACTTCGCAAATCATATTATATCTTACCATGAAACATAGAAATGAGATGCGATATCGCGTTTTAAGAAGCATTAGAACACTATTGCTACTATAGGTAGACAATTGCAAATGCTATTTCCTTGCAAGGAAGTGTCGCATTTACATTCATTTGAAGTGTAGACGAGGAATACATGACACTTCGCAAATTATATTATATCTTACCATGAAACATAGAAAAGGGATGCGATATCGCGTTTTAAGAAGCATTAGAATGCCATTGCTACGATACGTAGACATCTGCAAACGCTATTTCCTAGCGAGGAAGTATCGGATTCACATTCATTTGAAGTGTAGACGATGGATACATATCACTTCGCAAATCATGTTATATCTTACCACGTAACTTAGAAATGAGATGCGATATCGCGTTTTAAGGATCACATGAACTCTATTGCTACGATACGTAGACATCTGCAAACGCTATTTCCTTACAAGGAAGTGTCGCATTTACTTTCATTTGAATCGTAGACGAGGAATGCATAACGCTTGGCAATGAATATTATATCTTATCATGAAACATAGATATGAGATGCAATATCTCGTTCTAAGAAGCATTTGAACTCTATTGCTTCGATACGTAGACATCTGCAAACGCTATCTCCTAGCGAGGAAGTGTCGCATTCACATTCATTTGAAGTGTAGACGAGGAATACATGACACTTCGCAAATCATATTATATCTTACCATGAAACATAGAAATGAGATGCGATATCGCGTTTTAAGAAGCATTAGAAAGCTATTGCTACGATACGTAGACAACTGCAAACGCTATTTCCTAGCGAGGAAGTATCGCATTCACATTCATTTAATGTGTAGACGAGGAATACATGACACTTCGCAAATCATATTATATCTTACCATGAAGCATAGAAATGAGATGCGATATCGCGTTTTAAGAATCATATGAACTCTATTGCTACGATACGTAGACATCTGCAAACGCTATTTCCTAGGGAGGAAGTATCGCATTCACATTCATTTGAAATGTAGACGAGGAATACATGACACATCGCAAATCATATTATATCTTACCATGAAGCATAGAAATGAGATGCGATATCGCGTTTTAAGAATCATATGAACTCTATTGCTACGATACGTAGACATCTGCAAACGCTATTTCCTAGGGAGGAAGTATCGCATTCACATTCATTTGAAGTGTAGACGATGAATACATATCACTTCGCAAATCATGTTATATCTTACCACGAAACTTAGAAATGAGATGCGATATCGCGTTTTAAGGATCATATGAACTCTATTGCTACGATACGTAGACATCTGCAAACGCTATTTCCTTGCAAGGAAGTGTCGCATTCACTTTCATTTGAATCGTAGACGAGGAATGCATAACACATCGCAATGAATATTATATCTTATCATGAAACATAGATATGAGATGCAATATCTCGTTTTAAGAAGCATTTGAACTCTATTGCTTCGATACGTAGACATCTGCAAACGCTATCTCCTAGCGAGGAAGTGTCGCATTCACATTCATTTGTAGTGTAGACGAGGAATACATAACACTTCGCAAATCATATTATATCTTACCATGAAACATAGAAATGGGATGCGATATCGCGTTTTAGGAAGCATTAGAACACTATCGCTACGATACGTAGACATCTGCAGACGTTATTTCCTAGCGAGGAAGTATCGCATTCACATTCATTTAATGTGTAGACGAGGAATACATGACACTTCGTAAATCATATTATATCTTACCATGAAACATAGAGATGAGATGCGATATCGCGATTTAAGTAGCATCAGAACTCTATTGCTACGATACGTAGACATCTGCAAACGCTATTTCCTAGCAAGCAATAGTCGCATTTACATTCTTTTGAAGTGAATACGAGGTATACATGACACTTCGCAATGAACATTATATCTTATCATGTAACATAGAAGTGAGATGCGATATCGCGTTTTAAGAAGCATTAGAACCCTATTGGCTCGATGCGGAGACATCCGCAAACGCTATTTCCTAGCATTGAAGTGTCGCACTTACACTCTTTTGAAGTGAATACGAGGTATACATGACACTTGGCAATCAATATTATATCTTATCATGAAACATAGAAGAGAGATGCGATATCCCGTTTTAAGAAGCATTAGAACTCAATGGCCTCGATGCGGAGACATCTGCAAACGCTATTTCCTAGCATGGAAGTGTCGCAGTTTCATTCTTTTGAAGTGAATACGATGTTTTCGTGACACTTCGCAATGAATATTATATCTTATCACGAAACATATATATGAGATGCGATATTGCGATTTAAGTAGCATTGGAACTCTATTGCTACGATACGTAGACATCTGAAGACGCTATTTCCTAGCAAGGAAATGTCGCATTTACATTCGATTGGAGTGAATACGAGGTATACATGACGCTTCGCAATCAATATTATAACTTATCACAAAACATAGAAATGAGATGCGATATCGCGATATAAGAAGCATTAGAATTCTATTGCTACAATACGTAGGCATCTGCGAACGCTATTTCCTAGCAAGGAATAGTCGCATTTACATACTTTTGAAGTGAATACGAGGTACACATGACTCATCGCAATGAATATTATATCTTATCATGAAACATAGATGTGAGATGCGATATCGCGTTTTCAGAAGCATTAGAACTCTATTGCCTCGATAAGTAGACATCTGCAGACGCCATTTCCCAGCAAGGAAGTGTCGCATTTGAATTCGTTTGGAGTGAATAGGAGGCATATATGACACTTCGCAATGGATATTATATCTTATCACGAAACATAGAAATGAAATGCGACATCTCGTTTTAAGAAGCATTAGGACTATATTGCTACGATACGTAGACATCTGAATGCGCTATTTCCCAGCAAGGAAGTGTCGCATTTACATTCGTTTGAAGTGAATACGAGGTATGCATGACACTTCGCAATGAATATTATATCTTATCACGAAACATAGAAATGAGATGCGATATTGCGATTTAAGTAGCATTAGAACTCTATTGCTACGATACGTAGACATCTGAATACGCTATTTCCTAGGAAGGAAATGTCGCACTTACATTCTATTGAGGTGAATATGAGGTATACATGACACTTCGCAATGAGTATTATATCTTATCACGAAACATAGAAATGAGATGCGAAATCGCGATTAATGTAGCATTAGAACTTTATTGCTACGATACGTAGACATCTGCAAACGCTATTTCCTAGCAAGCAGTAGTCGCATTTACATTCTTTTGAAGTGAATACGAGGTATACATGACGCTTCGCAATGAATATTATATCTTATCATGAAACATAGATGTGAGATGTGATACCACGTTTTGAGAAGCATTAGAACTCAATGGCCTCGATGCGGAGACATCTGCAAACGCTATTTCCTAGCATTGAAGTGTCGCACTTACATTCTTTTGAAGTGAATACGAGGTATACATGACAGTTCGCAATGAATATTATATCCTGTCACGAAACATAGAAATGAGATGCGATATCGCGATGTAAGTAGCATTAGATCTCGAGATTGCTACGAGACGAAGACATCTGACTACGCTATTTCCTAGCAAGGAAATGTCGCATTTACATTCGATTGGAGTGAATACGAGATATACATGACTCATCGCAATGAATATTATATCTTATCATGAAACATAGATGTGTGATGCGATATCGCGTTTTAAGAAGCATTAGAACTCTATTGCCTCGATAAGTAGACATCTGCAGACGCCATTTCCCAGCAAGGAAGTGTCGCATTTGCATTCGTTTGGAGTGAATAGGAGGTATATATGACACTTCGCAATGGATATTATATCTTATCAAGAAACATAGAAATGAAATGCGACATCTCGTTTTAAGAAGCATTAGGACTATATTGCTACGATACGTAGACATCTGCAAACGCTATTTCCTAGGATGGAAACGTCGCATTTACATTCTTTTGAAGTGAATACGATGTATACATGACACTTCGCAATGAATTTTATATCTTATCATGAAACATAGAAGAGAGATGCGATATCGCGTTTTAAGAAGCATTAGAACTCTATTGCCTGGACGCGTAGACATCTGCAGACGCTATTTCCTAGCATGGAAGTTTCGCACTTACATTCTTTTGAAGTGAATGCGAGGTATACATGACACTTCGCAATGGATATTATATCTTATCACCAAACATTTAAATGAGATGCGATATCGCTATTTAAGTAGCATTAGAACTCTATTGCTACGATACGTAGTGTGACGTCAGGCGTATCGCCTGCCACCCTCCAGCATCACCTCCAGCGCCCGATGAGGCCTCACCTGTACAACGAACGAGCACCCCTGCTCGTCAGCCGAGCTAAGGCAGCCAGGTACGGATCGTCCAGGAGTAGGCCCCTTCGTACACGCAACAACGCGTACAGCCAACAGGACCAAGGAGACTATCACGCCAGTCCAGATGCTCGCCGTCACGTCTCTCCTGAACCTTATAGATACTTCGCCAGTATTTATTCCTAATTCGTTTTATAGCATATAAGTACTCTACAGACATTGTACATACAGACACAACACAACACATAATTATAAGTTAGGATAATTGCGATGCGCAAGCGAGCGCCCGACAAACGCGGCTCACGCCAACCGCGAGCCGCCCCTCCACGCCGGCCGCCCCACTACGCGGGCCGAGGGGTCGCCTTACTCCAACCGTCCGCCCCACCGCGGGGCCCGAGCGATACGCGCGCCGCGCGATCCGAGGAGGTCGCGGACGCGCGTCTTTTCTCCACCTCACTTGGGGTGTTCACTAATTCATTTTATTTCAATTTCCAATTCCTTCTCTACTTCGAACTTCGATTCCGATATCCAGTTCTAGTTCTAATTCTTAAATACTAAAGTAACACTAAATCTAGCCTAGGGAAAAGTACGTTTGTAAGAATAGGTTTATTTTAGAATATATTTATTTTAGTCGGTATATTTCGATACATCAATTCATTCTTAAAACCTCCATTTCGCATCCTTATTCGTTGTAATTAATACGAGAATATTACGGGAAGAAGAACCTCTCGTACCACTGCGAAGCTTCAATCATTCTGGCGTATCCAGAGCCGATCAACCGACCGTCGCAGCCAGCTTGGAAGCTGATTCCTATTTCGTTGCCAGCTATCAGCCCGTATCCTGGGACGATTCCACCGAACGACCCCCGACGACAGTCATACCTGCAAAGGGAGCGAAAATTAGCGGCGAATCAAGGCGGCGAAAGGTAAGCGAACGCTTTCTGTTCACCGTGTTCGCGTTTTAAAGTGTTTGCGTCCCTAATCGAACCAGCGTCCGCCGTAATTGCGCGGATCTATTTCGGATTAACGGCTACGTGTCGCCCGCGGTAAACTCGGTAATTTTCCGGACCCGTGACGTGACACGAAAATTTGGTGACAGCGGTGGGATTGTGCGTATTTTCTTCCGGAAATTCGGCCGTGTTAGGGAATACGATTAGCCATGGCGACGCGAACGCCCACAAAAACACGACACCAGCCGCCGCGAGGGGTTTCAACCGCCGCCGATAGTGACCGCGACAAACGTACCACCCAAGCTCTCGAATTCCCAGAATCGGTTCTAGAGAATCCGACACGCGCAACCGATACTGCCGACACGAATAAAGCTGCCGACAATACGATCAATTTATTGCAACAAATAGAACAAATGCGCCGCGAGCTAGAAGCCTTACGCCGATCTCAGGACCTACCGCGAAACGATACGGTTCCCTTAGAATTTCCGCGTGCTCCCGCATCCGCTTCTTTACAAACTCCGTCGTCTGATGTTCAAAATTCACATCACGACGAGCTCTCGCTAAAACAAGCCCTCGAAGCAGTTCCTCAATATGATGGACAAAATATGTCAGTATTACAATTTACCAGATCGTGTAAGCGTGCTTACGAACTCATACCTGGCGGGTGCGAACGTACCTTCACTAGACTAATTAAAAGTAAGTTAAAAGGTCGAGCCTACCTGGCTCTAGAGGACGAGCCGTGTCAGTCCATTTTAGAACTAACTGATATACTACGCAGCACGTTTGGCGCGACCAGGTCAGCCGATCACTACCGCGGTGAGCTGACAAATTCGTTCATGATACCGAATGAGCATATCGTGGATTATATAAGTCGAATTAAAGATCTCCGTACCGCGATAATCGATTGCGAGCGCCTAGACCCGTACGCCTCTCCGAGTTCAACATCAAACGTAGATGAGTTAACTCTTCGATGCTTCGCCGACGGATTAATACCGGAAATCCGTTTACAAATGCCACTCCATACTCTTGCCGACCATAGGGAAGCGTTCACACGCGCGCGCGAATTATTTAAGCGGCATGAACTCGATCGCGAAAGATTACAAAACGTGAGACCGCGCGCAGAGCCTCGGGAAAGGCGTTCAGAAATAGTCTGTTCCTCTTGTAATTACCCCGGTCATTACGCACGTGATTGCCGTTACAGGTCGTATTCTCCGCGACAACCACAACCCTTCGACCGTGTCGAATACCCGCGAAATATACCTGCTAGAAACGTGTATACCCCAGCACCCAGGGCCGCGCTTGAACATTCGCGAAACCCCATAGTGAGGGATAAATTTTGTAGATATTGTAAGACGCCAGGACATCAAATCGAGGAGTGTAGGAAGCGTCAATACAATTCGCAGTTTTCGGGAAACGGGAACGGCCTCTCGCCCCGCCGCGAGACGGGTCGCGAGGCCAATCCGAACGTTCGATCTCTCGCACTCGAGGACCCCTCTGCGGGGAACGAAGAAATGGGGCCGCGATAAATATTACGGGGAAAACTAATACGCCGAGCGTGATCTTATCTTCCATCGCGCTAATTCAGCCCACGGAATTTATGATTGACACGGGAGCTGAGATCAACGTTATAAAACGCTCGGCTCTATCTCCGAAAACGCGTATAGACGCAAGCGAAACAGTCGTGATCACTGGCATCACGAACGGAAAAACCATGACCATCGGTACGGTCAACCTCGTACTATTCGATCGTGTTGTTCCGTTTAATGTAGTCTCCGATAATTTTCCCCTCGGCCCGGACGGAATCTTAGGATCAGGGTTCTGCGCCGATGCGGAAATTTCGTTCCCAAAAGGAGAAGTTAAATGGCACGGTCAAGTAATACCATTTAAGCGCGAAATAGTAAGCGCCGAAAATAAAATTTCACCGATTCCGTCGGAAACGCCGCGTACGACCGACGAATGGGTCTCAGTTCCGCCGAGGAAACCGCGAAAAACCGCCGAAAAAGCCTCGCAACCGCGAAATTTTTTTTCAAGAACATCGGAAAGTGTCCTCAATATGTCCAGTAAAGTTCAAAGGACCTCCGAAAAGGTCCCTACGCTGATAAAGAATCAGTTCGAATCCACCGATAAAATATCTTTGCCGCCGCGAATGAATATTGGACTGAAAGTCAGAATAATTAATTCACAGCTTTCAGAAGGAATAATTCCGAGAGTCGATATCGCGCCCGGTGTATTTTTCGGTAACGCACTCGTGAAAGTTAGCGAAGGTCAAGCGATCACAAGGGTCATAAACTCTACCGATAGCACGGTTAAGGTCGCTTTACCTGCCGTTAAACTGGAGCCAGTGAAAGTAATATCGCCGTTATCCGAGGAAAACCGACCTGCTCTGTTCCCGTTATTCATAAACCCCAAACCTACGTCGAAAGTAAATTCAAATCGCTTCGAATCATCGCAAATTTCAGTCGCAACGCGCGGCTCAGCCCAAAAAGGGACAATACCAAATTCAAATTCTAATTCTCATTCGATGCCGAACCCGGAGTACGAAATTCCTCTTTCGTCTGCAAGCATGCAGAAATTAACCTACGCTCAAGTCGCAAAGTCATCTCTAAACGCATCGAAACCTCGCTTAGATCAAATAATTGAATTAATAAAACTCGACCACTTAAACGACGAAGAGAAGAAACATGTAGTTAAACTGATAGAGAAAACACAAGATTTGTTCTACCTAGAAGGAGACCCCTTAGGACACACCACCGTAACAACACATAAAATTCCGACAGTCGATGACAGAGCAATAAATGTTAAACAATATAGGTTCCCTCCCGCGCATAAAGAGGAAATTCGCGACCAAGTGGGTAAATTATTAGAAAACGGTATCATACGGCATTCCAAGTCTCCATATAATTCTCCATTGTGGGTGGTGCCGAAAAAGGCAGATTCACAAGGGAGAAAGCGCTGGCGGGTAGTCATCGACTATCGAGCGTTGAATGAAAAATCGATCGCCGATGCCTACCCATTACCATGTATCACCGAAATACTCGACCAGTTAGGCAGTGCTAAATATTTTAGCACATTCGATCTCGCCAGCGGATTTCATCAAATACCGAGGGAATCCGCTGACGCCCATAAGACAGCATTTTCTACGCCGCACGGGCATTTTGAATTCACAAGAATGCCATTCGGGTTAAAAAACGCGCCAGCAACATTTCAGCGTCTCATGGATAACGTGCTCTCAGGACTTCAGGGAAACGAGTTATTTGTCTATTTAGATGACATTGTGCTATACGCGAGCTCTCTTCAAGAGCACGAAAATAAATTCAATAAATTGACCGAGAGATTACGAGAGGCAAACTTGACACTTCAACCAGATAAGTGCCAGTTCTTAAGACGCGAAGTTAGTTATCTTGGGCACGTTATTAGTGAGAGCGGGGTGAAACCCGACCCAGCGAAAGTGAGTGCCGTGCGAGATTTTCCACGCCCGACCAATGCCAAACAAATAAAGCAGTTCTTGGGACTAGCAGGATATTATCGACGATTTATTTGTAATTTTTCAAATATAGCGAAGCCGCTAACGAATTTATTAAAGAAAGATACTCCGTTTACATGGCGTAATGAGCAAGAAAACGCGTTCGTTAAATTAAGGGACTCATTATGCGAACAGCCGATATTACAATATCCCAATTTTAAATTGCCGTTTATAGTCACCACCGATGCATCAGCGGATGCTATCGGCGCCGTATTAAGCCAGGGACCAATAGGCCGAGATTTACCCATCGCATATACGTCGCGCTTGTTAAATTCCGCCGAAAGAAATTATTCTACAATAGAAAAGGAATGTCTCGCGATAATCTACGCCATACACTATTTCCGTCCATATATCTATGGAAACCAATTTAAAATAGTCACCGACCACCGTCCGCTCATATGGATGAACTCTGTGAAGGATCCATCGAGCAGGCTTGTGCGGTGGAGGTTGAAATTAGCAGAGTACAATTACGAGATGGTCTACAAAACAGGTAAAACCAATCTAAATGCCGATGCACTGTCTCGAAATCCCATAAAGCTCCATCCTCTGGCTCAACTTTCTTCATCAGAGGAAGACATCTTTGATATCGTTCCAAAATCCTACCAACGAAAGAGACCTTCAGTACCTCCTCCACCACCACCATCTCCTAGTTCCGATAATAACCAGCCGAAATTGTACCAACGAAAAAGACCTGCAGTACCTGCTCTACCACCACCGTCTCCTAGTTCCGACGATAACCGTCCTAATCAAGAAGCCATGCCACGAAGCTCAGTTCCTACCTTACCGACACCACGTTTGACTACCGATAAGCAGGAAATCTACACACCATTGCCAGGCGAGCATTTTAGACAGGAACCTCTATTCAAATTTACTAGAGATACTCTAGCAACTAGGCGCGATAATATCGTAATATTTATAACGCATTCAGGAAACCCGTATGGCAAGGGTGCTGAAGAGATGCAAAAATCCGGAAAATTTTTCCCGAATAAAACCGACATATCACTCGCCAGGGCTAAAGTAACAAAAATCAATGATTTTTACCAAATACAATTACCTGTAATCGAACATGAAAATAGAGCTATAGACTACCAAATTATAGTAGAAGCGTTAAGGTCATTGTTCGACGTCGTTCACGAATTACAACTTAATTCCATTAGTATCGCCCAAGCCGCATTAAGTACAGTTCCATGGTCACAGATTCAAAAACCTTTGCAAGATTTATTCTACGAAACTCAAATTCAAATAACAGTATGTCAGGGTCTAATTCAAGTTCCACCGGAGGAGAAACGACATAAGATAATACAGGAAAACCATGATTCACCCGTCGGAGGCCATAAAGGAATCAATAAAACTTATTCTCGAATTCGCGAAAGATTTTTCTGGCCAAACATGAAAACGCAAATACAGGAGTATATTAACAAGTGTAGAAGCTGCCAATTAGAAAAGTTAGTCCGCGTCAAAACAAAACAACCGATGACTCTTACCGACACACCCGGGTGTGCTTTTGATAAAATTTCCATGGACGTCATGGGGCCCCTTCCGGTAACCCCTGACGGATACACCAATATACTCACCATCCAAGACCTTTTGACAAAGTATTCCATAGCCATTCCTCTCAAGAAAGCCTCAGCAGTAGACATAGCGGACGCATTAGTGACAAAATTCATTTGCATATACGGTTGCCCGAAAGGCATTTTAACGGACCAGGGGTCAAATTTTATTAACAGTCTAGTAAAAGCAGTAGCCATCAAATTTAGGATTAAACAGTATAAATCCACAGCCTTCCACCCTCAAACCAATGGCTCGGTGGAACGCTCACACCATGTTCTCACAGAGTATCTTAAGCATTATATTACCGCCAGCGACGACTGGGAACGATGGCTCCCATACGCCACATTTTCATACAATACAAGCGTTCATGAAGGTACTTTGTACACGCCACACGAACTCGTCTTTGGGCGAATCGCCCGAGTTCCCTCCGATTCACCGCTACAAGATAGTAGCGAAAATGAAACATACTCAGACTATCTTATTGATTTGCAAAATAGAATTACTAGATCCCAACAATTGGCGAAGGAAAACCTCGACAACTCGAAGCGTAGAACTAAGTACTATTATGATAAGAGTGTTAATACCCAGAAATTCGAAGCAGGCCAGAGGGTCTTCCTATTACGTGAACCGCGGAAACACAAGTTTCAATCACAGTACGTCGGACCCTATAGAATAGTCGAGATTCTGGGTAAGAACAACGTAAAAATATCGATTAAGGGTAGATATAAGATAGTTCATATGAATAAATTAAAGCACTGTAAGCGTATGAATAGTATGAGAGAGCGAAAGTCTGATAATGAACTGAATAGTGAAAGAACTGAAAACCAAAAAGTAACAAACTCTAAGAACATTAGTGATAGTGAATCCAGTCTCCCAAGCGGGAAATACAGTCCCGACCAACCAATCGAAGGATGCCGCTCCGTGGAACCGAAACAAGCCCGCCACAGCTTCTCAGGCGAGGTCCAGCCTACCGAACGGCAGCCAACCGGCGAACATCCAAAGATACGCAATTCTTTGCAAACGCAGCAACCAGTCAGGAGATCTTGGCACGGCCAAGATTCCTTTTGTATGGGGGGAGGTGTGACGTCAGGCGTATCGCCTGCCACCCTCCAGCATCACCTCCAGCGCCCGATGAGGCCTCACCTGTACAACGAACGAGCACCCCTGCTCGTCAGCCGAGCTAAGGCAGCCAGGTACGGATCGTCCAGGAGTAGGCCCCTTCGTACACGCAACAACGCGTACAGCCAACAGGACCAAGGAGACTATCACGCCAGTCCAGATGCTCGCCGTCACGTCTCTCCTGAACCTTATAGATACTTCGCCAGTATTTATTCCTAATTCGTTTTATAGCATATAAGTACTCTACAGACATTGTACATACAGACACAACACAACACATAATTATAAGTTAGGATAATTGCGATGCGCAAGCGAGCGCCCGACAAACGCGGCTCACGCCAACCGCGAGCCGCCCCTCCACGCCGGCCGCCCCACTACGCGGGCCGAGGGGTCGCCCTACTCCAACCGTCCGCCCCACCGCGGGGCCCGAGCGATACGCGCGCCGCGCGATCCGAGGAGGTCGCGGACGCGCGTCTGGATCTCAGAATCGTCGTAGCCGGCAACCGAGTCGTATCATCTCTTATTACTCGCGCTTTAGTGCCTCCAGGCTTTTCTCCACCTCACTTGGGGTGTTCACTAATTCATTTTATTTCAATTTCCAATTCCTTTTCTACTTCGAACTTCGATTCCGATATCCAGTTCTAGTTCTAATTCTTAAATAAAACTAAAGTAACACTAAATCTAGCCTAGGGAAAAGTACGTTTGTAAGAATAGGTTTATTTTAGAATATATTTATTTTAGTCGGTATATTTCGATACATCAATTCATTCTTAAAACCTCCATTTCGCATCCTTATTCGTTGTAATTAATACGAGAATATTACGGGAAGAAGAACCTCTCGTACCACTGCGAAGCTTCAATCATTCTGGCGTATCCAGAGC
Source organism: Xylocopa sonorina (assembly GCF_050948175.1). Classification (NCBI taxonomy): domain Eukaryota; kingdom Metazoa; phylum Arthropoda; class Insecta; order Hymenoptera; family Apidae; genus Xylocopa; species Xylocopa sonorina. The sequence goes on from NC_135197.1 coordinate 355,767, forward strand.
CGACCAACCGACCGTCGCAGCCAGCTTGGAAGCTGATTCCTATTTCGTTGCCAGCTATCAGCCCGTATCCTGGGACGATTCCACCGAACGACCCCCGACGACAGTCATACCTGCAAAGGGAGCGAAAATTAGCGGCGAATCAAGGCGGCGAAAGGTAAGCGAACGCTTTCTGTTCACCGTGTTCGCGTTTTAAAGTGTTTGCGTCCCTAATCGAACCAGCGTCCGCCGTAATTGCGCGGATCTATTTCGGATTAACGGCTACGTGTCGCCCGCGGTAAACTCGGTAATTTTCCGGACCCGTGACGTGACAGTAGACATCTGCAAACGCTATTTCCTAGCAAGCAATAGTCGCATTTACATTCTTTTGAAGTGAATACGAGGTATACTTGACACTTCGCAATGAATATTATATCTTATCACGAAACATAGAAATGAGATGCGAAATCGCGATTAATGTAGCATTAGAACTTTATTGCTACGATACGTAGACATCTGAATACGCTATTTCCTAGCAAGGAAGTGTCGCATCGGCATTCGTTTGGAGTGAATACGAGGTACACATGACACTACGCAATGAATATTATATCTTATCATGAAGCATAGAAGTGAGATGCGATATCGCGTTTTAAGAAGCATTAGAACCCTATTGGCTCGATGCGGAGACATCTGCAAACGCTATATCCTAGCATTGAAGTGTCGCACTTACACTCTTTTGAAGTGAATACGAGGTATACATGACACTTCGCAATGAATATTATATCTTATCATGAAACATAGAAGAGAGATGCGATATCCCGTTTTAAGAAGCATTAGAACTCAATGGCCTCGATGCGGAGACATCTGCAAACGCTATTTCCTAGCATGGAAGTGTCGCACTTTCATTCTTTTGAAGTGAATACGAGGTTTTCGTGACACTTCGCAATGAATATTATATCATATCACGAAACATATATATGAGATGCGATATTGCGATTTAAGTAGCATTGGAACTCTATTGCTACGATACGTAGACATCTGAATACGCTATTTCCTAGCAAGGAAATGTCGCATTTACATTCTTTTGAAGTGAATCCGAAGTATACATGACACTTCGGATTGAATATCATAACTTATCACGAAACATAGAAATGGGATGCGATATCCCGATCTAAGAAGCATTAGAACTCTCTTGCTACGATACGTAGACATCTGCAAACGCTATTTCCTAGCAAGCAATAGTCGCATTTACATTCTTTCGAAGTGAACACGAGGTATACATGACACTTCGCAATGAATATTATATCTTATCATGAAACATAGAAGAGAGATGCGATATCGCGTTTTAAGAAGCATTAGAACTCTATGGGCTCGATGCGGAGACATCTGCAAACGCTATTTCCTAGCATGGAAGTGTCGCACTTACATTCTTTTAAAGTGAATACGAGGTATACATGACACTTCGCAATAAATATTATATCTTATCTCGAAACATATAAATGTGGTGCGATATCGCGATTTAAGTAGCATTAGAACTCTATTGCTACGATATGTAGACATCTGCAAACGCTATTTCTTAGCAAGCAATAGCCGTATTTACATTCCTCTGAAGTGAATTCGAGGTATACATGACACTTCGCAACGAATATTATATCTTATCACGAAACAAAGAAATGAGATGCGATATCGCGTTTTGAGAATCATTAGAACTCTACTCCTGCGATACGTAGACAACTGGAAATGCATTTTCTAGCAAGGATGTGTGGCATTTACATTCTTTTGAAGTGTTGACGAGCTATACATACCACTTCGCAATGAATATTATGTCTTATCTTGAAACATAGTATTGTGATGCGATATCGCATTTAATGAAACATTAGAACTCTATTGCTTCGGTACGTAGACATCTGGAAAAGCATTTCCTAGCTAGGTAGTGTGGCATTTACATTCTTTTGAAGTGTAGACGTGGCATACGTAACATTACGCAATGAATAGTATATCTTATCATGAAGCATAGAACCGAGAAGCGATGTCGCCTTTTAAGAAGCATTGGAACTCTATTGCTTCGATACGTAGACAATTGGAATAGCATTTCCTAGGAAGGAAGTGTGGCATTTACATTCTTTTGAAGTGTAGATGAAGTATACATAACACTTCGCAATGTGTATTATATCTCATCATGGTACATGGGAATTAGATGCGATAATGCGTTTCAAGAATCATTAGAACTCTATTGCTTCAATACGTAAACATCTGCAGACGCTATTTCCAAGCCAGGAAGTGTCGCATTTACATTCAGTTTAAGTAAATACGAGGAATACATGACACTTCGCAATGAATATTATATCTTATCATGAAAAATAGGAATGAGATGCAATATCGCGATTTAAGAAGCATTAGAAATCTACTGCTATGATACGTAGACATCTGCAATCGTTATTTCCCAGCAAGGAAGAGTCGCATTTACATTCATTTGGAGTGAATACGATGTATACATGAGACTTCGCAGTGAATATTGTTTCTTATCATGAAACATTGAAATGAGACGCGATATCGCGATTTATGAAGAATTAGTACTTTATTGCTTCGATACGTAGACATCTGCAAACGCTATTTCCTAGCAGAGAAGTGTCGCTTTTACATTCTTTATATGTGTAGACGAGGAATACATAACACCTCGCAATGAATATTACATCTTATCATAGAGATAAGGTGCGATATCGAGTTTTAAGGAGAATTAGAACTCTATAGCTTCGATACAGAGATATCTGGGAACGTAATTTCCTAGAAAGGAAACGCATTTTGTGACGTCAGGCGTACCGCCTGCCACCCATCAACCTCCTCGCACCCCCCAGCATCAACCCCTGGACGCATGCAACCAGCCAAACTCGACTGCAGAACCAGCAACTGGAAATGTTCGTGCGCGCATACCTGCACGCACTCACTCACACCGCGTTCCGCTGCCTCACTCGCACCACCGAGTATACCTGTCTCGCCCGCACCAAGGACGGGCAGCCCTATCTCCCTCGCACCGAGGATTCCGTCCTGCAGGAAGACGTAGCCGCAGCCCATCACCTGAATGGTGTCTTTATCTATTCCGGGAACAGGATCAGCTAGAACCTATATATTACTTCTAAACTAGGACATACATACCATATCATGACGCATATATAAGAATTCCTAGATCGAAGTTACACTAAGTAAGATGCGTCCGGCCAGCGGCATGCGCTGCTATCCCTACCACGAGCCGCGAGTCCCCACTCGCTGGACCGCGCGCTCTCCGCCTCGAGACGCGAGTCCCCCACTCGCGGGACCGCGATCTCCCTACCACGAGCGTCCGCGACCGTAGCGCCCCGCGAACCGAGGAGGTCAGAGACGCGTCTCCAGAGCACACACTCTGACTCGAGATCTCCTACCAAGGAGTCGAAACCTCTAGTTTTAAGATCGTTAGCCACCTCAATGTGGGGTTCAGGCATCGTATTTCTATTTCCATTTTAACTTAGTCTTAGTCTTAGAATAATTCCAGTTCTTGTATACTTTAAACCTAGAATATATTTTATTTTTACTTTTACTATATCCAAGTACAAGTTCTTTTACCAAGTCTACTATTTCCACATCCATTAATTTTATCAAGTGTTTATAATTCTAGTTCTACTTTTATCATTACATTTAACTACGAATTCTTCCACGGGTTCTTCCATACAACTGGGGTTGCTCTTCATCAAATTGAAGGAGTATAGAAATCGGCTTTGTGAAGTTAAGACCGCCGCTTATCCTTCAGATCTTAGTCGAAAGTACAGAAAAACCTGGTGAATGAATCGTGCTTCCGGTTTGCGAAGAACGCGACGTGCGACTAGGAAGAATTTCATACGATCACTTGTGCGTGAATATTAGGAGGGCGTTCCGAGAGTCCTCGTATACCAGCGACGTGCCTTCGCACCAGCCCAGACGCCGTTTTCACGCCGATTCTGCCACATTCAGCATCATCGCTGAATTCCGACCGCCGTCCTCCTCTTCGCTGGCGACTGATCGAGATTTCCGTAGCAGCCAACAGAACGAAATCCGCTACGATCCCAGCGAAAGATCCTCCACGCCGTTTCTACGTACAAATCGAGAGGGAAGTCATCGAAAGGTAGGGTCATTCCCATATTATCGCGAGTGTTTTCGCTAGTGTCGCGTCAGCCGAAATTGTCGGACCCGGTCTTAACGCGTTCCCGCGGAACGAATTACCGAAAAATAGGCTCGTGTCGTAAAGCCTCCGGAGCAACGGAAAAAAGTTTCACCGGACGTGATACCTCGTATTCACCTCAAAAGAATGTAAATGCGACACTTCCTTGCTAGGAAATAAGGTTTGCAGATATCTACGTATCGAAGAAATAGAGCTCTAATGCTTCTTGAAACGCCATATCGCATCTCATTTCTATGTTTCATCATAAGATATAATATTCATTGCGAAGTGTCATGTATACCTCGTATTCACTTCAATGGAATGTAAATGCGACATTTCCTTGCTAGGCAATAGAGTTTGCAGATGTCTACGTATATCAGCAAGAGAGTTCTAATGCTTCTCAAAACGCTTTATAGCACCTCATTCCCATGATTCATGATAAGATGTAATATTCATTGCGAAGTGTCATGTATACCTCGTATTCACTTCAAAAGAATGTAAATGCGACACTTCCATGCAAGGAAATAGCGTTTGGAGATGTCTCCGCATCGAGGCCATAGAGTTCTAATGCTTCTTAAAACGCGATATGGCATCTCATTTCTATGTTTCGTGATAAGATATAATATTCATTGCGGAGTGTCATGTACACCTCGTATTCACTTCAAAAGAATGTAAATGCGACGTTTCCATCCTTGGGAATATCGTTTGCAGATGTCTACGTATCGTAGCAATAGGGTTCTAATGCTACTTAAATCGCGATATCGCATCTCATATTTATGTTTCATGATAAGATATAATATTCATTGCGGAGTGTCATGTATACCTCGCATCCACTTCAAATGAATGTAAGTGCGACGTTTCCATTATTGGGAATATCGTTTGCAAATGTCTACTTATCGTAGCAAAAGGGTCCTAATGCTTCTTAAAACGAGATGTCGCATTTCATTTCTATGTTACTTGATAAGATATAATATTCATTGTGAAAGGTCATGTATACCTCGTATACACTCCAAACGAATGTAAATGCGACACTTCCTTGCTAGGCAATAGCGTATTCAGATGTCTCTGCATCAAGGCCGTAGAGTTCTAATGCTTCTTAAAACGCGATTTCGCACCTCACTTCTATGTTTCATGATAAGATATAATATTCATTGTGAAGTGGCATGTGTACCTCGTATTCACTTCAAAAGAATGTAAATGCGACTACTCCTTGCTAGGAAATAGCGTTTGCAGATGCCTACGCATCGTAGCAATAGAGTTGTAGTGCTTCTCAAAACGCGATATCGCATCCCTCATCTATGTTTCATGATAAGATATAATATTCATTGCGAAGTGTCATGTATACAACGTATTCACTTCAAAAGAATGTAAATGCGACTATTGCTTGCTAGGAAATAGCGTTTGCAGATATCTACGTATCGTAGCAATAGAGTTCTAATGCTACTTAAATCGCGATATCGCATCTCATTTATATGTTTCGTGATAAGATATAATATTCATTGCGAAGTGTCATGTATACCTCGTATTCACTTCAAAAGAATGTAAGTGCGACAGTTCCATGCTAGGAATTAGCGTTTGCAGATGTCTCCGCATCGAGGCCATAGAGTTCTAATGCTACTTAAATCGCGATATCGCATCTCATTTCTATATTTCGTGATAAGATATAATATTCATTGCGATGTGTCATGTATACCTCGTATCCACTTCAAAAGAATGTAAATGCGACTATTGCTTGCTAGGAAATAGCGCTTGCAGATGTCTACGTATCGAAGCAATAGAGTTCTAATGCTTCTTATATCGCGATATCGCATCTCGTTTCTATGTTTCATGATAAGATATAATATTCATTGCGAAGTGTCATGTATACCTCGGATACACTTCAAATGAATGTAAATGCCACACTTCCTTGATAGGAAATAGCGTTTGCAGATGTCTAAGTATCGATGCAATAGATTTCTAATGCTTCTTAAAACGCGATATCGCACCTCATTTCTATGTCTCATGATAAGATATAATATTCATTGCGCAGAGTTATGTATTCCTCGTCTACACTTCAAATGAATGTAAATGCGATAGTTCCTTGCTAGGAAATAGCGTTTGCAGATGTCTACGTATCGTAGCAATAGAGTTCTAATGCTTTTTAAATAGCGATATCGCATCTCATTTCTATGATACATGATATTATATAATATTCATTGCGAAGTGTTATGTATTCCTCGTCTACACTTCAAAAGAATGTAAAGGCGACACTTCCATCTAAGGAAATAGCGCTTGCAGATGTCTCCGCATCGAGGCCGTAGAGTTCTAATGCTTCTTAAAACGCGATATCGCACCTCACTTCTATGTTTCATGATAAGATACAATATTCATTGCGAAGTGGCATGTATACCTCGTATTCACTTCAAAGAATTTAAATGCGACTACTCTTTGCTAGGAAATAGCGTTTGCAGATGCCTACGCATCGTAGCAATAGAGTTGTAGTGCTTCTCAAAACGCGATATCGCATCCCTCATCTATGTTTCATGATAAGGTATAATATTCATTGCGAAGTGTCATGTATACCTCGGATTCACTCCAACCGAATGTAAATGCGACACTTCCTTGGTAGGAAATAGCGTTTGCAGATGTCTACGTATCGAAGCAATAGGGTTCTAATGCTTCTTATATCGCGATATCACATTTCATTTCTATGTTTCATGATAAGTTATAATATTCATTGCGATGTGTTAGGTATACCTCGCATACTCCTCAAATGAATGTAAGTGCGACACTTCCTTGCTAGGAAATAGGGTTGTCAGATGTCAACGTATCGCAGAAATAGAGTTCTAATGCTTCTCAAAGCGCGATATCGCATCTCATTTCTATGTTTCCTGATAAGATATAATATTCATTGCAAGGTGTCATGTATACCTCGTATTCACTTCAAAAGAATGTAAATGCGACACTCCCTTGCTTGGTAATAGCGCTTGCAGATGTTTACGTATCGAAGCAATAGAGTACTAATGCTTCTTATATCGCGATATCGCATCTCATTTCTATGTTTCATGATAAGATATAATATTCATTGTGCAGTGTTACGTATACCTCGTATTTGCTACAAAGGAATGTAAATGCGACACTTCCATGCTAGGAAGTAGCGTTTCCAGATGTTTAGGTATCGAAGCAATGGAGTACTAATGCTTCTTGAAGCGCGATATCGCATCTCATATCTATGTCTCATGATAAGATATAATATTCGTTGGGAAGTGCTATGTACTCCTCGTCTACACTTCCAATGAATGTATATGCGACACTTCCTTGCTAGGAAATAGGGCTTACAGAAGTTTTCGTATCGAAGCAATAGAGTTCTAATGCTTCTTATATCGCGATATCGTATCACGTTTCTATGTTTCATGATAAGATATAATATTCATTGCGAAGTGTCATGTATACCTCGGATACACTTCAAATGAATGTAAATGCGACACTTCCTTGATAGGAAATAGCGTTTGCAGATGTCTAAGTATCGATGCAATAGATTTCTAATGCTTCTTAAAACGCGATATCGCACCTCATTTCTATGTCTCATGATAAGATATAATATTCATTGCGCAGAGTTATGTATTCCTCGTCTACACTTCAAAGGAATGTAAATGCGACACTTCCTTTCTATTGAACAGCGTTTGCAGATGGCTACGTACCGCAGCAATAGGGTTCTAAAGCTCTTTAAATCGCGATATCGCATCTCAATTCTATGTTTCACGATAAGATATAATATTCATTGCGGAGTGACATGTATACCTCGTATTCACTTCAATAGAATGTAAATGCGACACTTCCTTGCTAGGAAGTAGCGTTTGCAGATATCTACGTATCGAAGCAATAGAGTTCTAATGCATCTTAAAACGAGATATCGCATCTCATTCCTATGCTTCATGATAAGGTATAATATTCATTGCGATGTGTCATGTATTCCTCGTCTACACTTCAAATGAATGTAAATGCGATAGTTCCTTGCTAGGAAATAGCGTTTGCAGATGTCTACGTATCGTAGCAATAGAGTTCTAATGCTTTTTAAATCGCGATATCGCATCTCATTTCTATGATACATGATATTATATAATATTCATTGCGAAGTGTTATATATTCCTCGTCTACACTTCAAAGGAATGTAAATGCGACACTTCCTTTCCTTTGAATAGCATTTGCAGATGTCTACGTACCGCAGCTATAGGTTTCAAATGCTTTTTAAATCGCGATATCGCATCTCAATTCTATGTTTCATGATAAGGTATAATACTCATTGCGAAGTGTCATGTATTCCTCGTCTACACTTCATATGAATGTAAATGCTACACTTCCTTGCCAGGAAATAGCGTTTGCAGATGTCTACGTATCGTAGTAATAGAGTTCTAATGCTTCTTAAAACGCGATATCGCATCTCATTTCTATGTCTTATGATAAGATATAATATTCATTGCGGAGTGTTGTGTATCCCTCGTCTGCACTACAAATGGATTTAAATGCGACTCTTCCTTGCGAGGAAATAGCGTTTGCAGATGTCTACGTATCGAAGCAATAGAGTTCTAAAGCTTCTTAAATCGCGATATTGCATCTCATATCTATGTTTCACGATAAGATATAATATTCTTTGTGGAGTGTTATGTATCCTCGTCTACACTTCAAAAGAATGTAAATGCAACACTTCCTTGCTAGGGAATAGCGTTTCCAGATGTCTACGTATCGAAGCAATAGATTTCTAATGGGAAGGGGTAGATGTCCTTCTCACACCCGGGAACCATCCTGTTTGTCTCCATGGACTATGGCAGCGGTCTTATCTTTGCAGAGCTCTGGATCCTATCCTTCGCGCTTCAGGGTCTCTTCTTGCTCACTTCCCGACTCCTCCACCGTCGAGCCCGTCACGCTACCTCGGCCCACAGCCCTTCCGCGAACCTGCGGTCTTATTATCCGCCGAAGAGGCGTGTTATGGGTCGCATCTTCCATCAGCTCGCCAGTCTAATTCGTAGAACGGAGAGAGAGAAACGAACGGGGGGGGGGGGGGGAAGGTTCTACCATCGTGTATTTCACGCTCCTCGGAAGTACAGCTATCGCGATGGTCCGTGTCGCGCTTCTCGCATGGGTGGTGATCTGCGAGCTAGTCTAACCGAAGCAGGGGGGGGGGGGTGAGCGAGCCTTGTGACTTCACCACGTCACAGTACATACAAATTAGCGATTAAGTAGCTATGTGTTCAAATTCAATTCCGAATAATGCACTAAAAAGCATCCCAGATAACAAACGGGAAGATGGTAGCGACACCATGCCGGCACTATATTGCCACTTCCGAGGAGTGTCAACTGATTCGTAGTCATCTGTGACCGGATTCGTTGACTAAAATGCCAGAACGTGTTACCAGCACGTTCTAGACAAGCGAATCGCGCAGAACCAGCACCATGGTGACACGCGTATCAACGCTCCATTCATGAATCTCCTCAGCAATGACGCAGGATCACATTTGGCATTGGAGAACCTGTGCTTTCATGCAAATTAGAACCGTTAGATGTCAGTAGATGTTCAGCATATGAGTATTGATAGACATTTTGATGGTCGTTTTCCTATATTTATAGTTATTGAGCGAGTCGTATATATTTCTTTCAATCCATCATAGACTAAAAATATTATTTATAAAAAAATATTACTTATAAAATAAAAATTCATGCTGTTGCGTCCCTAACTTCGCCTTGTGTAATTTTTGAAATAACATGCTGTCATCGTATTTAATGTAACCCTCAATTGCATGAATTTGTAACAATAAATTGACGAAAATATATATAAAATAAGTGTATATATTTTTATGACAAAGTAATTATCGACTTTATGGAAAAAATCGCCCTATCGAGCTAGTTTATAGAAAATAATAAAATCGAGTTCTTATATCTTTGTTTTGTGCCGGTGTATCTATATTGGAATCAAAATAAATAAATTGCACAGTTTAGTCATTTTTCATATTTGCTTATAATTTTTATGGAAACAGCTTCCCCATTAGTAAATGTCAGCCTACGCCACAACCACGCGTGTAGTTATGGTGAGCTGATAGTGTCATTGTCACGGCCGTGTAGCCCGTGTGCTATATCTCGGTGCTTTTATAGTGCCGTGATACGAATGCCGCCCCAGTACTAACAGTATGCCATTTCGAAAGCTGAGTAGGAGCACTTTGTTAGCACAGTTCTGTCACAGAATTCGTTCCATCCGTTGTCATTGGCGTGCCAATCGCTGGCTGTTTGGGATATTGTAGTGCATGAGGCAGACTTGTTCCTTATCATCGTCAAGGAGATGGATTTTCACTCCCCCCTTTTTGAATTTTTTAAATTATTGTTTGGAATTTTTGCCGTTTCTGTATCTTTATGACCGCATTGTGGATTCAACTTATGTACGATCTTTTTGGTCTTCATCTTTTGTTACATGTAATATTATATATGTGATGCACGTTTGTTATGTAATGCTCCGATTTGTAAGCCTCAGATACTTTTATTCTTTGGTAAAGCAACTTATTCGATTAATATATATTTATTAGACATAGATATAAACAATTAGAAAAATGTTATTAAAACGCTATTAAATATGTTGTTGCAATTATATATTTAAGGTCTGAAGGTGTAGATGCAATTAATGTCCGATATTTTACGTGATCCAATCGACGTATCAAGTGAGGCTGTGAAATATAAAAATCTTTTACTATTCTTCGACCCCTTTACATATTACATGAATGTTAAGTTCTGCAAGACAAGAAGCCTGAATTAGTGAGATATCTAGGAACATAAGTAATTTGTAAGTAACACATCTTTTCTCTTTGAATTTGCCTTTGCATAGAATAGAACGTATAGATATAATTGCCTGTTTTGTACCCATTTCGGTCCAATTCTATTATAGCCTTTGAGCAGAAGTAATATTGATTATACTTGATTTTTGCAATAGTTCTTTAATTAACAGATTTTATTAACCTAGAATCATCATTTGACGGATGTATCAATCTACATTGTAGCTCCATCAGTTTCTGTTTCTGCTCGCTACTTTCCATTTTCAGTTCCGTATACTTATCCTTTATCACCATCATATATGTTGCGTAAAATTACAATAACTTTTTGTCCTCAAATTTTGCGGATATTTCAATTAAATTTACTTTGATTAAATAAACGGAAATTAAAAAACAGTGGCACGTACCATTTCTTGGAAACGTTGTATCGTAATTTGCATCTGACTGTTTTGAAAGGCACGCACTTTACTTAACGTTTGAAATGATTCGGTTAGCGAAGTAAAGTAATATTCTACTTTCGAAATTGTTGGCTCTTGTAATTCTAAGGCAAATATATTCATCTGTCGACAGCGTGAACATTGTTTTTTGGCGAAATTCCAGAAAAACAAATATACTATAAGTAAAATAACAAACATCATAATATTAAATTTAACTCTGTTCATCGTTGCCTTGTTGGACACATCCATAACAATATACAGGGTGGGGCAGTAATAATTAGCACCTCAGATATCCACGAAACTATAAGTTTCATAGAAGTTTTTGCTAATATAAAATTGCATAGTACAAAGGGGCCATCCGTTGATGAAAATAGTTTTTTTGTAAGTGGAGTTATGTTGGACATATGAAGGTTACCTTCATTTTTTAAAATGAATTGGTATGTCCATTCTTCCGTAATACGATAGAGCATTTTAAAGCAAGTTTAACGATCTGTAACATGAAGGCATTGAAAGTTACAAAAAGTAAAGAAAGGCGATAATACTCACGGTTTTGATAGTAAATCAAACATACGTATTGTAAACAGTGGTGGAAGGCGTAATACTTACCGTTTACTTCACTGTGAATAAACACTTTTCGAAGGGCATTTCAATAGTTTGCAGCATAAGTTAAACATGATAAGATTAGTATTGAAAAATCGGTTCGAATACGCTTGGATAGGCTGTTCTTTGTGTCGTTCATTTTATAAGTACTGAGCTGCGGATTCCTGAGGACAGCTCACAAAATTGTTGAACTATGGAAGATTATCATTGTGAATTTGAAACAAAAGGTAATTAAATTCCATTAGATTGTAAACAGATCTCAATGTTGCATTTTAGATAGTAAAATTAAATACTCTTTACAAAACTACGAGAATGGATACATACCTTTCTGTTATTATTACTTCATAAAGAATTATAATTGCAATTATATAGTTCATTACGATAAAAAATATTTCTCAGAAAATTCTAAATATTAAATAAAAGAATCAAGTAAAACATTTTTAATAATTAAGAATATGAAAAATACTTGAACATTCCAATAGAAAGATGTCTAAACAGGAGCTAGAAAAGTCAAACATTCAATATCAATTCCAGAATTCATCTATAAGAGGTAAAATGTTTCGAAAGCTTTAATTACAGTCTTTAATGCAAGCAGTTGGGCAGTATTTCAATTTTTAAGAAAATTGATGAAAGTCAACCATTTTGAAGTGGTCAGAATCTTTGTCGTTTGAGCAATAAGTGAATCACAAATAACTGCATAAATTCCAGGCTTAAAAACTTATGGATTAAATCCTATGCAGACTCGTTTATGAGCGAGTTACTAAATAATAATCCACACTAAGTAATCATTTTAAAACTTAAACGATTACATCTCGCGAACTTTCAAAGATATCAGAAGCGTGAAAAGTATGTGGTTTATCAAAAACTCTTCTAAAAGAACGGACGAAGCCAATAGAAATCTTTGTTGAAGTAAGCAAGTTCTAAAGTTCTAAGCAACGCGATGGCCCTTATCTGCCTATGTTTCATAGCAAGTAAGTTCTGAATTTCTATGAAATCCGATGGAATTTCTCACTACTATCGTTTCAAAGTAAGTTCTCAAATCCTCAGTTCTACGTTTAAAACTATGTGTGTTCTATATATCTATGTAAAGTGATGGTTCCTATTAGTTGTGACGGAAACCTATATATAGTAAGTCAGGGAAGCTCGAAGAGGTTAATTATCTAAATGCTTTAAGGTGTAAAACGTACTTTAATCTAAAGCGAACTATCGTTCCAAGGTATCCGCTCACGTACAACTTTTCTTGGGCGCCAGCTGCTCAGAAGGTAGCAAAGGAATAGACTACACGACCCCGGGAACCCTGGGGCGGAACAACCCTTGAAACTTCGAAATGGTCCTCCTCTCGACTACGCCTAGCCAAGTACACACACTCAGGTCGCGAGATACTGAAGTCACGGCATGTTTATTTATGGTCTCGACGTGGGTATAACTAACAAGGGCTACGGGAAACTACGCAACACGCCGCAAATTACCGGGTAGTATCTTTGGAAGTGTAGTCGAGGTATACATAATACTTTGCAATGAATATTATAACTTATCTTGAAACCCAGAAATGAGATGCGATATTGCGTTTTAGAAGCACTAGAACTCCAATGCTTCGATACGTAGATATCTGGAAACGCATTTTCCTAGCAAGGAATTGTGGCGTTTTCATTCTTTTGTAGTGTAGACGAGGTATACACATCACTTATCACCGAATATTATATCATAGCATGAAACATAGAAATGAGATGCGATATCGCGTCTAAGAAGCATTAGAACTCTAATGCTTCTTTATTTAGAACTCTAATGCTTCTTTACGTGGACAACTGGAAACGCTATTTCCAAAGAAGGAAGTGTCGCATTTACATTCATTGGTATTGTAGACGAGGTATACATAACACTTCGCAATGAATATTATATCTTATCCTGACACATAGAAATGAGTTGCGATATGGCGTTTTAAGAAGCATTGGAACTCTATTGATTCGATACGTAGACGTCTGGAAACGCTAATTCCTAAGAAGCAAGTGTCGCATTTACATTCATTGGTATTGTAGACGACGTATACATAACACTTCGCAATGAATATTACATCTTATCATGAAACATAGAAATGGGAAGCGATAGCGCGTTTTGAGACGCATTAGAGCTCTATTGCCTCGATACGTAAACATCTGGAAAACTTATTCCTAAGAAGGAAGTGTGGCATTTACATGCTTTTGAAATGTAGACTAGGTATACATAACACTTCGCAATGTATATTATATCTCATCATGAAACATAGAATTGAGATGCGATATCGCGTTTTAAGAAGCAATACAACTCTATAGCTTCGATACGTAGAAACATGGAAACGCTATTTCCTACCAAGGAAGTGTTGCATTTACATTCTTTTGAAGTGTAGACGAGATACACATAACACTTCGCAGTGAATATTATATTAAATCATGAAACATAGAAATGAGACGCGATATCGCGTTTTAAGAAGCACTAGATCTCTATTGCTTCGATATGTAGACATCAGGAAAGGCTTCTTCCTAGAAAGGAAGCGTCGCATTTACATTCATTTGTAGTGTAGACGAGGAATACACAAAACTTCGCAATGAATATTATATCTTATCATGAGACATAGAAATGTGATGCGGTATAGCATTTTAAGAAGCACTAGAACTCTATTGCTTCGATACGTAGACTTGTGGAAACGCTATTTCCTAGCATGGAAGTGTCGCATTTACATTCCTTTGAATTGAACACGAGGTATACATAACACTGCACAATGAATATTATATCTTATCATGAAACATAGAAATGAGATGCGATATCGCGTTTTAAGAAGCATTGGAACCCTATTGCTATGATACGTAGACATCTGGAAACGCTATTTCCAAGCGTGGAAGTGTCGCATTTACATTCTTTTGAAGTGAATACGAGATATACATGACACTTCGCAATGAATATTATATCTTATCAAGAAACATAGGAATGAGGTGATTTATCGCGTTTTGAGAAGCATTAGAACTCTCTTGCTAATATACGTAGACATCTGCAAACTCTATTTCCTAGCAAGGAAATGTCGCATTTACATTCCATTGAAGTGAATGCCAGGTATACATGACACTTCGCAATGGATATTATATCTTATCAAAAAACGTAGAAATGAGATGCGACATCTCGTTTTAATAAGTATTAGAAATCTATTCTTTTGATACGTGGTCATCCGCAAATGTTATTTCCTAGCATGGAAGTGTCGCATTCACATTTTTTTGAAGTGAATACGAGGTATACATGACACTTCGCAATGAATATTATATCTTATCATGAAACATAGGAATGAGGTGCTATATCGCGTTTTGAGAAGCATTAGAACTCTATTGCTAATATACATAGACATCTGCAAACTCTATTTCCTAGCATGGAAGAGACGCATTTACATTTTTTTGAAGTGAATACGAGGTATACATGACACTTCGTAATGAATATTATATCTTATCATGAAACATAGAAGTGAGATGCTATGTCGCGTTTTAAGAAGCATTAGAACTCTATTGCTACGATACGTAGACATCCGCAGACGCTATTTCCTAGCATGGAAGTGTCGCATTTACATGCTTTTGAAAGAAATACGAGGTATACATGACACTTCGCAATGAATATTATATCTTATCAGGAAACGTAGATATGAGATACGATATGACGGTTTAAGAAGCATTAAAACTCTATTGCTACGATACGTAGACATCTGAATGCGCTATTTCCCAGCAAGGAAGTGTCGCATTTACATTCGTTTGGAGTGAATGCGAGGTATACATGACAGTTCGCAATGAATATTATATCTTATCACGAAACGTGTAAATGAGATGCTATATCGCGATTTAAGAAGCATTGGAACTCTTTTGCTACGATACTTAGACATCTGCAAACGCTATTTCCTAGGATGGATGTGTCGCATTTACATTCTTTTGAAGTGAATTCGAGGTATACATGACACTTCTGAATGGATATTATATCTTATCACGAAACATAGAAATGAAATGCGACATCTCGTTTTAAGAAGCATTAGGACTATATTGCTACGATACGTAGACATCCGCAAACGTTATTTCCTAGTAAGCAATAGTCGCATTTACATTCTTTTGAAGTGAATACGAGGTATGCATGACACTTCGCAATGAATATTATATCTTATCACGAAACATAGAAATGAGATGCGATATCGCGATGTAAGTAGCATTAGATCTCGAGATTGCTACGAGACGAAGACATCTGACTACGCTATTTCCCAGCAAGGAAGTGTCGCATTTACATTCGTTTGGAGTGAATGCGAGGTATACATGACAGTTCGCAATGAATATTATATCTTATCACGAAACGTGTAAATAAGATGCTATATCGCGATTTAAGAAGCATTGGAACTCTTTTGCTACGATACTTAGACATCTGCAAACGCTATTTCCTAGGATGGATGTGTCGCATTTACATTCTTTTGAAGTGAATTCGAGGTATACATGACACTTCTGAATGGATATTATATCTTATCACGAAACATAGAAATGAAATGCGACATCTCGTTTTAAGAAGCATTAGGACTATATTGCTACGATACGTAGACATCTGCAAACGCTATTTCCTAGCAAGCAATAGTCGCATTTACATTCTTTTGAAGTGAATACGAGGTATGCATGACACTTCGCAATGAATATTATATCTTATCACGAAACATAGAAATGAGATGCGATATCGCGATGTAAGTAGCATTAGATCTCGAGATTGCTACGAGACGAAGACATCTGACTACGCTATTTCCTAGCAAGGAAATGTCGCATTTACATTCGATTGGAGTGAATACGAGGTATACATGACGCTTCGCAATCAATATTATATCTTATCATGAAGCATAGAAATGAGATGCGATATCGCGTTTTGAGAAGCATTAGAACTCTATTGCTACGATACGTAGACATCTGCAAACGCTATTTCCAAGGATGGAAGTGCCGCATTTAATTCTTTTGAAGTGAATTCGAGGTATACATGACACATCGGAATGAATATTATAACTTATCACGAAACATAGAAATGAGATGCGATATCGCGATATAAGAAGCATTAGAATTCTATTGCTACAATACGTAGGCATCTGCGAACGCTATTTCCTAGCAAGGAATAGTCGCATTTACAATCTTTTGAAGTGAATACGAGGTATACATGACTCATCGCAATGAATATTATATCTTATCATGAAACATAGATGTAAGGTGCGATATCGCGTTTTAAGAAGCATTAGAAATCTATTGCCTCGATAAGTAGACATCTGCAGACGCCATATCCCAGCAAGGAAGTGTCGCATTTGCATTCGTTTGGAGTGAATAGGAGGTATATATGACACTTCGCAATGGATATTATATCTTATCAAGAAACATAGAAATGAAATGCGACATCTCGTTTTAAGAAGCATTAGGACTATATTGCTACGATACGTAGACATCTGCAAACGCTATCCCCTAGGATGGAAACGTCGCATTTACATTCTTTTGAAGTGAATACGATCTATACATGACACTTCGCAATGAATATTATATCTTATTATGAAACATAGAAGAGAGATGCGATATCGCGTTTTAAGAAGCATTAGAACTCTATTGCCTGGACGCGTAGACATCTGCAGACGCTATTTCCTAGCATGGGAGTTTCGCACTTACATTCTTTTGAAGTGAATGCGAGGTATACATGACACTTCGCAATGGATATTATATCTTATCACCAAACATTTAAATGAGATGCGATATCGCTATTTAAGTAGCATTAGAACTCTATTGCTACGATACGTAGACATCTGCAAACGCTATTTCCTAGCAAGCAATAGTCGCATTTACATTCTTTTGAAGTGAATACGAGGTATACATGACACCTCGCAATGAATATTATATCTTATCACGAAACATAGAAATGAAATGCGACATCTCGTTTTAAGAAGCATTAGGACTCTATTGCTACGATACGTAGACATCTGCGAACGCTATTTCCTAGGATGGAAACGTCGCATTTACATTCTTTTGAAGTGAATACGAGGTATACATGACACTTCGCAATGAGTATTATATCTTATCACGAAACATAGATGTGAGATGTGATATCGCGTTTTAAGAAGCATTAGAACTCAATGGCCTCGATGCGGAGACATCTGCAAACGCTTTTTCCTAGTATTGAAGTGTCGCACTTACATTCTTTTGAAGTGAATACGAGGTATACATGACACTTCGCAATGAATATTATATCCTATCACGAAACATAGAAATGAGATGCGATATCGCGATGTAAGTAGCATTAGATCTCTATTGCTACGAGACGAAGACATCTGAATACGCTATTTCCCAGCAAGGAAATGTCGCATTTACATTCGATTGGAATGAATACGAGGTATACATGACGCTTCGCAATCAATATTATATCTTATCATGAAGCATAGAAATGAGATGCGATATCGCGTTTTGAGAAGCATTAGAACTCTATTGCTACGATACGTAGCATTTCTGCAAACGCTATTTCCTAGCAAGCAATAGTCGCATTTACATTCTTTTGAAGTGAGTTCGAGGTATACATGACACTTCGGAATGAATATTATAACTTATCACGAAACATAGAAATGAGATGCGATATCGCGATCTAAGAAGCATTAGAATTCTATTGCTACAATACGTAGACATCTGCGTACGTTATTTCCTAGCACGGAATATTCGCATTTACATTCTTTTGAAGTGAATACGAGGTATACATGACACTTCGCAATTAACATTATATCTTATCACGAAATATAGAAATGAGATGCGATATCGCTATTTAAGTAGCATTAGAAACCTATTGCTACGATACGTAGACATCTGCAAACGCTATTTCCTAACAATTAATAGTCGCATTTATATTCTTTTGAAGTGAATACGAGGTATACATGACACTTCGCAATGAATATTATATCCCATAACGAAACATAGAGATGAGATGCGATATCGCGATGTAAGTAGCATTAGATCTCTCTTGCTACGAGACGAAGACATCTGAATACGCTATTTCCTAGCAAGGAAGTGTCGCATTTACATTCGTTTGGTGTGAATACGAGGTATACATGACATTTCACAAAGAATATTATATCTTATCACGAAACATAGAAAAGGAATGCGACATCTCGTTTTAAAAAGCATTAGGATCCTTTTGCTACGATAAGTAGACATCTGCAAACGATATTCCCAAGGATGGAAACGTCGCATTTACATTCTTTTGAAGTGAATACGAGGTATACAAGACACTTCGCAGTGAATAGTATATCTTATCACGAAACATATAAATGAGATGCGATATCGCGATTTAAGTAGCATTAGAACTCTATTGGTACGATACATAGACATCTGTAAACGCTATTTCCTAGCAAGCAATAGTCGCATTTACATTCTTTTGAAGTGAATTCGAGGTATACATGACACTTCGGAATGAATATTATAACTTATCACGAAACATAGAAATGAGATGCGATATCGCGATCTAAGAAGCATTAGAATTCTATTGCTACAATACGTAGACATCTGCGTAAGTTATTTCCTAGCACGGAATATTCGCATTTACATTCTTTTGAAGTGAATACGAGGTATACATGACACTTCGCAATTAACATTATATCTTATCACGAAATATAGAAATGAGATGCGATATCGCTATTTAAGTAGCATTAGAAACCTATTGCTACGATACGTAGACATCTGCAAACGCTATTTCCTAGCAATTAATAGTCGCATTTATATTCTTTTGAAGTGAATACGAGGTATACATGACACTTCGCAATGAATATTATATCCTATAACGAAACATAGAGATGACATGCGATATCGCGATGTAAGTAGCATTAGATCTCTCTTGCTACGATACGTAGACATCTGCAAACGCTATTTCTTAGGATGGAAACGTCGCATTTACATTCTTTTGAAGCGAGTACGAGGTATACATGACACTTCGCAATGAGTGTTATATCTTATCACGAAACATATAAATGAGATGCGATATCGCGATTTAAGTAGCATTAGAATTCTATTGCTACGATATTTAGGCATCTGCAAACGCTATTTCCTAGAAAGGAATAGTCGCATTTACATTCTTTTGAAGTGAATACAAGGTATACATGACACATCGCAATGAATATTATACCTTATCACGAAACACAGAAATGAGATGCGATATCGCGATTTAAGTAGCATTAGAACTGTATTGCCTCGATACGTAGGCATCTGAATACGCTATTTCCAAGCAAGGAAGTGTCGCATTTACATTCGTTTTGGAGTGAATACGAGGTATACATGACATTTCGCAATGAATATTATATCTTATCACGAAACATAGAAATGAAATGCGACATCTCGTTTTAAGAAGCATTAGAACCCTATTGCTACGATACGTAGACATCTGCAAACGATATTCCCAAGGATAGAAACGTCGCATTTATATTCTTTTGAAGTGAATACGAGGTATACATAGCACTTCGCAATGAATATTATATCTTATCACGAAACATAGAAATGAGATGCGATATCGCGATTTAAGTAGCATGAGAACTCTATTGCTACGATATGTTGGCATCTGCAAACGCTATTTCCTAGAAAGGAATAGTTGCATTTACATTCGTTTGAAGTGAATACGAGGTATACATGACACTTCGCAATGAATATTATATCTTATCACGAAACATAGAAATGAGATGCAATATCGGGTTTTAAGAAACATTAGAACTCTATTGCTACGATACGTAGGCATTTGCAAACGCTATGCCCTAGCAAGGAATAGTCGCATTTACATTCTTTTGATGTGAATACGAGGTATACATGACACTTCGCAATGAATATTATATCTTATCATGAAACATAGAAGTGAGATGCGATATCGGGTTTTAAGAAGCATTAGAGCTCTATTGCTACGATACGTAGGCATTTGCAAACGCTATGCCCTAGCAAGGAATAGTCGCATTTACATTCTTTTGAAGTGAATACGAGGTATACGTGACACTTCGCAATGAATATTATATCTTATCACGAAACATAGAAATGAGATGCAATAACGCGATTTAAGTAGCATTAGAACTCTATTGCTACGATAGGTAGACATCTGAATACGCTATTTCCTAGCAAGGAAGTGTCGCATTTACATTCGTTTGGAGTGAATACGAGGTATACCTGACACTTCGCAATGAATATTATATCTTATCGCGAAACATACAAATGAGATGCGATATCGCGATTTAAGTAGCATTAGAACTCTATTGCTACGATACGTAGACATCTGCGAACGCTATTTCCCAGCAAGCAGTAGTCACATTTACATTCTTTTGAAGTGAATACGAGGTATACATGACACTTCGCAATGAATATTATATCTTATCACGAAACATAGAAATGAGATGCGATATCGCGATGTAAGTAGCATTAGATCTCGAGATTGCTACGAGACGAAGACATCTGACTACGCTATTTCCCAGCAAGGAAGTGTCGCATTTACATTCGTTTGGAGTGAATGCGAGGTATACATGACAGTTCGCAATGAATATTATATCTTATCACGAAACGTGTAAATAAGATGCTATATCGCGATTTAAGAAGCATTGGAACTCTTTTGCTACGATACTTAGACATCTGCAAACGCTATTTCCTAGGATGGATGTGTCGCATTTACATTCTTTTGAAGTGAATTCGAGGTATACATGACACTTCTGAATGGATATTATATCTTATCACGAAACATAGAAATGAAATGCGACATCTCGTTTTAAGAAGCATTAGGACTATATTGCTACGATACGTAGACATCTGCAAACGCTATTTCCTAGCAAGCAATAGTCGCATTTACATTCTTTTGAAGTGAATACGAGGTATGCATGACACTTCGCAATGAATATTATATCTTATCACGAAACATAGAAATGAGATGCGATATCGCGATGTAAGTAGCATTAGATCTCGAGATTGCTACGAGACGAAGACATCTGACTACGCTATTTCCTAGCAAGGAAATGTCGCATTTACATTCGATTGGAGTGAATACGAGGTATACATGACGCTTCGCAATCAATATTATATCTTATCATGAAGCATAGAAATGAGATGCGATATCGCGTTTTGAGAAGCATTAGAACTCTATTGCTACGATACGTAGACATCTGCAAACGCTATTTCCAAGGATGGAAGTGCCGCATTTAATTCTTTTGAAGTGAATTCGAGGTATACATGACACATCGGAATGAATATTATAACTTATCACGAAACATAGAAATGAGATGCGATATCGCGATATAAGAAGCATTAGAATTCTATTGCTACAATACGTAGGCATCTGCGAACGCTATTTCCTAGCAAGGAATAGTCGCATTTACAATCTTTTGAAGTGAATACGAGGTATACATGACTCATCGCAATGAATATTATATCTTATCATGAAACATAGATGTAAGGTGCGATATCGCGTTTTAAGAAGCATTAGAAATCTATTGCCTCGATAAGTAGACATCTGCAGACGCCATATCCCAGCAAGGAAGTGTCGCATTTGCATTCGTTTGGAGTGAATAGGAGGTATATATGACACTTCGCAATGGATATTATATCTTATCAAGAAACATAGAAATGAAATGCGACATCTCGTTTTAAGAAGCATTAGGACTATATTGCTACGATACGTAGACATCTGCAAACGCTATCCCCTAGGATGGAAACGTCGCATTTACATTCTTTTGAAGTGAATACGATCTATACATGACACTTCGCAATGAATATTATATCTTATTATGAAACATAGAAGAGAGATGCGATATCGCGTTTTAAGAAGCATTAGAACTCTATTGCCTGGACGCGTAGACATCTGCAGACGCTATTTCCTAGCATGGGAGTTTCGCACTTACATTCTTTTGAAGTGAATGCGAGGTATACATGACACTTCGCAATGGATATTATATCTTATCACCAAACATTTAAATGAGATGCGATATCGCTATTTAAGTAGCATTAGAACTCTATTGCTACGATACGTAGACATCTGCAAAACGCTATTTCCTAGCAAGCAATAGTCGCATTTACATTCTTTTGAAGTGAATACGAGGTATACATGACACCTCGCAATGAATATTATATCTTATCACGAAACATAGAAATGAAATGCGACATCTCGTTTTAAGAAGCATTAGGACTCTATTGCTACGATACGTAGACATCTGCGAACGCTATTTCCTAGGATGGAAACGTCGCATTTACATTCTTTTGAAGTGAATACGAGGTATACATGACACTTCGCAATGAGTATTATATCTTATCACGAAACATAGATGTGAGATGTGATATCGCGTTTTAAGAAGCATTAGAACTCAATGGCCTCGATGCGGAGACATCTGCAAACGCTTTTTCCTAGTATTGAAGTGTCGCACTTACATTCTTTTGAAGTGAATACGAGGTATACATGACACTTCGCAATGAATATTATATCCTATCACGAAACATAGAAATGAGATGCGATATCGCGATGTAAGTAGCATTAGATCTCTATTGCTACGAGACGAAGACATCTGAATACGCTATTTCCCAGCAAGGAAATGTCGCATTTACATTCGATTGGAATGAATACGAGGTATACATGACGCTTCGCAATCAATATTATATCTTATCATGAAGCATAGAAATGAGATGCGATATCGCGTTTTGAGAAGCATTAGAACTCTATTGCTACGATACGTAGCATTTCTGCAAACGCTATTTCCTAGCAAGCAATAGTCGCATTTACATTCTTTTGAAGTGAGTTCGAGGTATACATGACACTTCGGAATGAATATTATAACTTATCACGAAACATAGAAATGAGATGCGATATCGCGATCTAAGAAGCATTAGAATTCTATTGCTACAATACGTAGACATCTGCGTACGTTATTTCCTAGCACGGAATATTCGCATTTACATTCTTTTGAAGTGAATACGAGGTATACATGACACTTCGCAATTAACATTATATCTTATCACGAAATATAGAAATGAGATGCGATATCGCTATTTAAGTAGCATTAGAAACCTATTGCTACGATACGTAGACATCTGCAAACGCTATTTCCTAACAATTAATAGTCGCATTTATATTCTTTTGAAGTGAATACGAGGTATACATGACACTTCGCAATGAATATTATATCCCATAACGAAACATAGAGATGAGATGCGATATCGCGATGTAAGTAGCATTAGATCTCTCTTGCTACGAGACGAAGACATCTGAATACGCTATTTCCTAGCAAGGAAGTGTCGCATTTACATTCGTTTGGTGTGAATACGAGGTATACATGACATTTCACAAAGAATATTATATCTTATCACGAAACATAGAAAAGGAATGCGACATCTCGTTTTAAAAAGCATTAGGATCCTTTTGCTACGATAAGTAGACATCTGCAAACGATATTCCCAAGGATGGAAACGTCGCATTTACATTCTTTTGAAGTGAATACGAGGTATACAAGACACTTCGCAGTGAATAGTATATCTTATCACGAAACATATAAATGAGATGCGATATCGCGATTTAAGTAGCATTAGAACTCTATTGGTACGATACATAGACATCTGTAAACGCTATTTCCTAGCAAGCAATAGTCGCATTTACATTCTTTTGAAGTGAATTCGAGGTATACATGACACTTCGGAATGAATATTATAACTTATCACGAAACATAGAAATGAGATGCGATATCGCGATCTAAGAAGCATTAGAATTCTATTGCTACAATACGTAGACATCTGCGTAAGTTATTTCCTAGCACGGAATATTCGCATTTACATTCTTTTGAAGTGAATACGAGGTATACATGACACTTCGCAATTAACATTATATCTTATCACGAAATATAGAAATGAGATGCGATATCGCTATTTAAGTAGCATTAGAAACCTATTGCTACGATACGTAGACATCTGCAAACGCTATTTCCTAGCAATTAATAGTCGCATTTATATTCTTTTGAAGTGAATACGAGGTATACATGACACTTCGCAATGAATATTATATCCTATAACGAAACATAGAGATGACATGCGATATCGCGATGTAAGTAGCATTAGATCTCTCTTGCTACGATACGTAGACATCTGCAAACGCTATTTCTTAGGATGGAAACGTCGCATTTACATTCTTTTGAAGCGAGTACGAGGTATACATGACACTTCGCAATGAGTGTTATATCTTATCACGAAACATATAAATGAGATGCGATATCGCGATTTAAGTAGCATTAGAATTCTATTGCTACGATATTTAGGCATCTGCAAACGCTATTTCCTAGAAAGGAATAGTCGCATTTACATTCTTTTGAAGTGAATACAAGGTATACATGACACATCGCAATGAATATTATACCTTATCACGAAACACAGAAATGAGATGCGATATCGCGATTTAAGTAGCATTAGAACTGTATTGCCTCGATACGTAGGCATCTGAATACGCTATTTCCAAGCAAGGAAGTGTCGCATTTACATTCGTTTTGGAGTGAATACGAGGTATACATGACATTTCGCAATGAATATTATATCTTATCACGAAACATAGAAATGAAATGCGACATCTCGTTTTAAGAAGCATTAGAACCCTATTGCTACGATACGTAGACATCTGCAAACGATATTCCCAAGGATAGAAACGTCGCATTTATATTCTTTTGAAGTGAATACGAGGTATACATAGCACTTCGCAATGAATATTATATCTTATCACGAAACATAGAAATGAGATGCGATATCGCGATTTAAGTAGCATGAGAACTCTATTGCTACGATATGTTGGCATCTGCAAACGCTATTTCCTAGAAAGGAATAGTTGCATTTACATTCGTTTGAAGTGAATACGAGGTATACATGACACTTCGCAATGAATATTATATCTTATCACGAAACATAGAAATGAGATGCAATATCGGGTTTTAAGAAACATTAGAACTCTATTGCTACGATACGTAGGCATTTGCAAACGCTATGCCCTAGCAAGGAATAGTCGCATTTACATTCTTTTGATGTGAATACGAGGTATACATGACACTTCGCAATGAATATTATATCTTATCATGAAACATAGAAGTGAGATGCGATATCGGGTTTTAAGAAGCATTAGAGCTCTATTGCTACGATACGTAGGCATTTGCAAACGCTATGCCCTAGCAAGGAATAGTCGCATTTACATTCTTTTGAAGTGAATACGAGGTATACGTGACACTTCGCAATGAATATTATATCTTATCACGAAACATAGAAATGAGATGCAATAACGCGATTTAAGTAGCATTAGAACTCTATTGCTACGATACGTAGACATCTGAATACGCTATTTCCTAGCAAGGAAGTGTCGCATTTACATTCGTTTGGAGTGAATACGAGGTATACCTGACACTTCGCAATGAATATTATATCTTATCGCGAAACATACAAATGAGATGCGATATCGCGATTTAAGTAGCATTAGAACTCTATTGCTACGATACGTAGACATCTGCGAACGCTATTTCCCAGCAAGCAGTAGTCACATTTACATTCTTTTGAAGTGAATACGAGGTATACATGACACTTCGCAATGAATATTATATCTTATCACGAAACATAGAAATGAGATGCGATATCGCGATTTAAGTAGCATGAGAACTCTATTGCTACGATATGTTGGCATCTGCAAACGTTATTTCCTAGAAAGGAATAATTGCATTTACATTCATTTGAAGTGAATACGAGGTATACATGACAATTCGCAATGAATATTATATCTTATCACGAAACATATAAATGAAATGCGATATCGCGATTTAAGTAGCATTAGAACTCTATAGCTACGATACGTAGACATCTGCAAAAGATATTCCCAAGGATGGAAACGTCCCATTTACATTCTTTTGAAGTGAATACGAGGTATACATGACACTTCGCAATGAATATTATATCTTATCACGAAACATATAGATGAGATGCGATATCGCGATTTAAGTAGCATTAGAACTCTATTGCTACGATACGTAGACATCTGCAAACGCTATTTCCTAGCAAGCAGTAGTCGCATTTACATTCTTTTGAAGTGAATACGAGTTATACATGACACTTCGCAATGAATATTATATCTTCTCATAAAACATAGAAGAGAGTTGCGATATCGCGTTGTAGGAAGCATTAGAACTCTATGGCCTCGATGCGGAAACATCTGCAAAACGCTATTTCCTAGCATGGAAGTGTCGCACTTACATTCTTTTGAAGTGAATACGAGGTATACATGACACTTCGCAATGAATATTATATCTCATCATGAAGCATAGAAATGAGATGCGATATCGCGTTTTGAGAAGCATTAGAACACCATTGCTACGATACGTAGACATCTGCAAACGCTATTTCCTAGCAAGGAATAGTCGCATTTACATTCTTTTGAAGTGAATACGAGGTATACATGACACTTCGCGGTGAATATTATATCTTATCATGAAACATAGAAGTGAGATGCGATATCGGGTTTTAAGAAGCATTAGAGCTCTATTGCTACGATACGTAGGCATTTGCAAACGCTATGCCCTAGCAAGGAATAGTCGCATTTACATTCTTTTGAAGTGAATACGAGGTATACATGTCACTTCGCAATGAATATTATATCTTATCATGAAACATAGAAGTGAGATGCGATATCGCGTTTTAAGAAGCATTAGAACTCTATTGCTACGATACGATAATATCTGCAAACGCTATTTCCTAGCACGGAAGAGTCGCATTTACATTCTTCTGAACGGAATACGAGGTATACGTTACACTTCGCAATGAATATTGTATCTTATCACGAAACATAGAAATGAGATGCGATATCGCGATTTAAGAAGCATTACAACTCTGTTGCTACGATACGTAGACATCTGCTAACGCTACTTCCTAGCAAAGTGTCGCATTTTGTGACGTCAGACGAATCGCCTGCCACCCTCAGACGCCGCCCGCCAACCTCGACGGCCACAGATCAGTATCCGCATCTCCTCCAGCATCCGGATCCCCTACACGCTGGAAACCCGCATACTCGCCGCCACGGAACGGGGATGCGACGCCACACATACGCGAGGGAGGATTCCACTCCACGCTACGAGGATGAGGAGAGCTACGACGCCTGGAGCATCGAAAGGTAAGTTGCACGTCTTTATACCCGGTAAATCGTGTCTTGTCCGCCAACGAACACAGCTCTGCGCAATTCGCGTCGATTTCGGGAACGGCTACGAAAAGTTTCCACGTGACGAACGCTTTCGCGACTTCAGGACGTGCCACTTCAAAAAAATGTAAATGCGACTCTTCCTTGCTAGGAAATAGCTTTTGCAGATGTCTACGTATCGAAGCAATAGAGTTCTAATGCTTCCAAAAACGCGATATCGCATCTTATTTCTATGTTTCATTATAAGATATAATATTCATTGGGAAGTGACATGTATACCTCGCATAAGCTGCAGATGAATGTAAATGCGACACTTCCTTGCTAGGAAATAGCGATTCCATGTCTCTACGTATCGAAGCAGAAGAGTTCTAATGCTTCTTAGAACGCGATATCGCATCCCATTTCTATGTTTCATGATAACAAATAATATTCATCGCGAAGTGTTATGTATACCTCGTCTACACTTCATATGAATGTAAATCTCGCACGTCCTTGCCAGGAGATACCGCTTCCAGATGTCTACGCATCGAAGTAATTGATTTCTAATGCTTCTTTAAACGGGATATCATATCTCAGTTCTATGTTTCACGATAAGATACAATATTCATTGCGACGTGTTATGTATATCTCGTCTACACTTCAAAAGAATGTAAACGCCACACTTCCATGCTGGGAAATAGCGATTCCAGTTCTCTACGTATCGAAGCAATATAGTCCTAATGTTTCTTAAAACGCGATATCACATCTCAGTTCTATGTTTCACGATAAGATATAATATAAATTGCGATATGTTATGTATACGTCGCCTACACTTCAAAAGAATGTAAATGCCACACTTCCATGCTACGAAATAGCGATTCCAGTTCTCTACGTATCGAGGCAATATAGTCCTAATGTTTCTTAAAACGCGATATCGCTTCACATTTCTAGGTTTCATGATAAGATATAAAATTCATTGCGAAGTGTTATATATATCTCGTATTCACTTCAAAAGAATGTAAATGCGACAATTCCTTGCTAGGAAGTAGCTGTTGCAGATGTCTACGTATCGTAGCAATAGAGATCTAATGCTTCTCAAAACGAGATATCGCATCTCCTTTCTATGTTTCATGATAAGGTATAATATTCTTTGCGAAGTGTCATGTATACCTCGTAATAACTTCAAAATAATGTAAATGCGACACTTCCATGCTAGGAATTAGCGTTTGCAGGATATCTACGTATCGTAGCAATAGAGTTCTAATGCTTCTTAAAACGAGATGTCGTATTTCATTTTGCATGTTTCGCAATAAGACATAATATTCATTGCGAAGTGTCATGTATACCTCGTATTCACTTCAAGCGAATGTAAATGCGACACTTCCTTGCTAGGAAATATTGTTTGCAGATGTCTACGTATCGAAGCAATAGATTTCTAATGCCTCTTAAAACGGGATATCGCATCTCATTTCTATGTTTCATGATAAGATATAATATTCATTGTGGAGTGTTATGTATACCTCGTATTCATTTCAAATGAATGTAAATGCGACGCTTTCATGCTAGGAAATAGCGTTTGCAGATGTCTACGTATCGAAGCAATATGGTTCTAATGCTTCTTAAAACGCGATATCGCATCTCATTTCTATGTTTCATGATAAGATATAATATTCATTGTGGAGTGTTATTTATACCTCGTATTCATTTCAAATGCATGTAAATGCGACGCTTTCATGCTAGGAAATAGCGTTTGCAGATGTCTACGTATCGAAGCAATAGTGTTCTAATGCTTCTTAAAACGCGATATCGCATCTCATTTCAATGTTTCATGATAAGATATAATATTCATTGTGGAGTGTTATGTATACCTCGTATTCACTTCAAAAGAACGTAAATGCGACACTTGCTTGCTATGAAATAGCGTTTGCAGATATCTACGTATCGAAGTATTGGTGTTCTAATGCTTCTTAAAAGGAGATATCGCATCTCATTTCTAAGTTTCATGATAAGATATAATATTCATTGCGAAGTGTCCTGTGTACCTCGCATACACTTCAAATGAATGTAAATGCGACACTTCCTTGCTAGGAAATAGCGATTGCAGATGTCTACGTATCGAAGCAATAGAGCTTTAATGCTTCTTAAGACGAGATGTCGCATCTCATTCCTATGTTTCATGACAAGATATAATATTCATTGCGATGTGTCTTGTATACCTTGTATTCACTTCAAATGAATGTAAATGCGACGCTTTTATGCTAGGAAATAGCGTTTGCAGATGTCTGCGTATCGCAGCCATAGAGTTCTAACGCTTCTTAAAACGCGATATCGCATCTCATTCCTATGTTTCATGACAAGAATTAATATTCATTGCGAAGTGTCATGTATACCTCGTATTCACTTCAAATAAATGTAAATGCGACACTTCCATGCAAGGAAATAGCGTTTGCAGATATCTCCCCATCGAGGCAATAGTGTTCTAATGCTTCTTAAAACGCGATATCGCATCTCAGTCCTATGTTTCATGATAAGATATAATATTCATTGCGAAGTGTCATGTATGCCTCGTATTCACTTCAAAAGAATGTAAATTCGACACTTCCTTGCTAGGAAATAGCGTCTCCAGATATCTACGCATCGTAGCAATAGATTTCTAATGCTGCTTAAAACGGGATATCGCATCTCATTCCTATGTTTCATGACAAGAAATAATATTCATTGCGAAGTGTCATGTGTTCCTCGTATTCACTTCAAAAGAATGTAAATGCGACACTTCTTTCCTGGGAAGTAGCGATTCCAGATGTCTACGTATCGAAGCAATAGCGTTCTAATGCTACTTACATCGCGATATCGCATCTCGTTTATATGTTTCGTGGTAAGATATAATATTCATTGCGAATTGTCATGTATTCCTCGTATTCAATTCAAAAGAATGTAAGTGCGACACTTCTCTGCTAGGAAATAGCGTTTGCAGATGTCTAAGCGTCGTGGCAATAGAGTTCGAATATTTCTTAAAACGCGATATCGCATCTGACTTCTATGTTTCACGATAAGATACAATATTTATTGCGAAGTGTCATGTATACCTCGTATTCACTTCAAAAGAATGTAAATGCGACTATTCCTTGCTAGGAAATAGCGTTTGCAGATATCTACGTATCGTAGTAAAAGAGTCCTAATGCTTCTTAAAACGAGATCTCGCATTTCATTTCTATGTTTCGTGATAAGATATAATATTCATTGCGAAATGTCATGTATACCTCGCATTCACTCCAAACGAATGTAAATGCGACTATTGCCTGCTAGGAAATAGCGTTTGCAGATGTCTACGTATCGCAGCAATAGAGTTCTACTGCTACTTAAATCGCGATTTTGCATCTCATTTATATGTTTCGCAATAAGATATAATATTCATTGCGAAGTGTCATGTATACCTCGTATTCATTTCAAAGGAATGTAAGTGCGACACTTCCATGCTAGGAAATAGCGTTTGCAGATATCTCCGCATCGAGGCCATAGAGTTCTAATGCTTCTTACAACGCAACATCGCATCACTCTTCTACGTTTCGTGATAAGATATAATATTCATAGCGAAGTATCATGTATACCTCGTATTCACTTCAAAAGAATGTAAGTGCGACACTTCCATGCTAGGAAATAGCGTTTGCAGATGTCTCCGCATCGAGGACATAGAGTTCTAATGCTACTTAAATCGCGATATCGCATCTCATTTCTATGCTTCATGATAAGATATAATATCCATTGCGAAGTTTCATGTATACCTCGTATTAACTTCAAAAGAAAGTAAATGCGACTATTGCTTGCTAGGAAATAGCGTTTGCAGATGTCTACGTATCGTAGCAATAGCGTTCTAATGCTACTTAAATCGCGATATCGCATCTCATTTATATGTTTCGTGATAAGATATAATATTCACTGCGAAGTGTCATGTATACCTCGTATTCTCTCCAAACGAATGTAAATGCGACACTTCCTTGCTAGGAAATTGCGTATTCAGATGTCTAAGTATCGTAGCAGTAAATTTCTAATGCTACTTAAATAGCGATATCGCTACTAATTTCTACATTTCGTAATAAGATATAATATTCATTGCGAATTCTCATGTATACCTCGTATTCACTTCAAAAGAATGTAAGTGCGACACTTCCATGCTAGGAAATAGCGTTTGTAGATGTCTCCGCATCGAGGCCATAGATTTCGAATGCTTCTTAAAACGCGATGTCGCATCTCTCTCCTATGCTTCATGATAAGATATAATATTCATTGCGAAGTGTCATGTGCACCTCGTATTCACATCAAAAGAACGTAAATGCGACACTTCCTTGCTAGGAAATAGCGTTTAAAGATGTCTGCATATCGTTGCAATAGAGAGCTGATGCTTCTATAAACGGGATATCGCACCTTATTTCTATGTTTCATGATAAGATATAATATTCATTGCGAAATGTGATGTATACCTCGTATTCTCTTCAAAAGAATGTAAATGCGACACTTCCTTGCTAGGAATTAGCGTTTGCAGATGTCTACGTATTGTAGCAATAGAGATCTAATGCATCTTAAAACGAGACGTCGCATCTCGTTTCTATGTTTCATGATAAGATATAATATTCATTGCGAAGTGTCATGTATAGCTCGTATTCACTTCAAAAGAATGTAAATGCGACACTTCCTTGCTAGGAAATAGCGTTTGCAGATGCTTACGTATCGAAGAAATAGAGTTCTAGTGCTTTTTAAAACGAGATATCCCATCTCATTTCTACGTTTCATGATAAGATATAATATTCATTGCGAAGTGTCGTGTATACCTCGTATTCACATCAATAGAATGTAATTGCGACACATCCATGCTAGGAAATAGCGTTTGCAGATGTCTAAGTATCGTAGCAATAGAGTCCTAATGCTTCTTATGACGCGATATCGCATCTCACTTCTATGTTTCATTATAAGATATAATTTTCATTGCGAAGTGTCATGTATAGCTCGTATTCACTTCAAAAGAATGTAAATGCGACACTTCCTTACTAGGAAATAGCGACTGCAGATGTATCCGTATCGAAGCAATAGGGATCTAATGTATCTTAAAACGAGATGTAGCATCTCGTTTCTCTGTTTCATGATAAGATATAATATTCATTGCGAAGTGTCGTGTATATCTCGTATTCATATCAATAGAATGTAAATGCGACACTTCCATGCTAGGAAATAGCGTTTGCAGATGTCTACGTATCGAAGCAATTGAGTTTTAATGCTTCTTAAAACGGGATATCGCATCTCATTTCTATGTTTTATGATAAGATTTGATATTAAATGCGGAGTGTCATGTATAGCTCGTAGTCACTTCAAAAGAATGTAAATGCGACACTTTCTTGCTAGGAAATAGCGGTTGCAGATGTCTACGTATCGATGCAATGGAGTTCTATTGCTTCTTATGTCGCGATATCGCATCTCATTTGTATGTTTCATGATGAGATATAATATTCATTGTGGAGTGTTATGTATACAACGTATTCACTTCAAATGTATGTAAATGCGACACTTCCTTTCTAGAAGTAGCGTTTGCAGATGTCTACGTATCGAAGCAATAGAGTTCTAATGCTCCTTAAATCGCGATATCGCATCTCATTTCTATGTTTCGTGATAAGATATAATATTCATTGTGCAGTGTTATGTATGTCTCGTCTACACTTCAAATGAATGTAGATGCGACAATTCCCTGCAAGGGTGTGGCGTTTACAGACGTCTACATATCGATGCAATAGAGTTCTAATGCTTCTTAAAACGCGATGTCGCATCTCATTCCATGTTTCATGATAAGATATAATATTCATTGTGCAGTGTTATGTATACATCGTACTCAATTCAAAAGAATGTAAATGCGACACTTCCATGATAGGAAATAGCGTTTGCCGATGTCTAGGTATCGTAGCAATATAGTTCTAGTGCTTCTTAATCGCGATATCGCATAGCATTTCTATGTTTCATGATATGATATAATATTCATTGGGCAATGTTACGTATATCTCGTATTCACTACAAAAGAATGTAAATGCGACACTTCCTTGCTAGGAAATAGCGTTTCCAGATGTCTATGTATCGTAGCAATAGAGTTCTAATGCTTCTTAAATCGCGATATCGCATCTCATTTCAGCGTTTCGTGATAAGGTATAACATCCATTGCGAAGTGTCACGTATACACCGTATGCACTTCAAAAGAATGTAAATGCGACACATCCTAGCCAGGAAATAGCGCCTACAGGTATTTACGTATCGTAGCAATATAGTTCTAATGCTTCTTAAAACGCGATATCGCATCTCAGTTCTATGTTTCATGATAAGATATAATATCCATTGCGAAGTGTCATGTATACCCCGCAATCACTTCAAAAGAATGTAAATGCGACACTTCCTTCCTAGGAAATAGCGTCTGCAGATGTCTACATATCGTTGAAATAGATTTCTAGTGCTTCTTAAATCGCGATATCGCATCTCAATTCAATGTTTCGTGATTAGATATAATATTCATTGCGAAGAGTCATGTATACCTCGTACTCACTTCAAAGGAACGTAAATACGACACTTCCTTGATAGGAAATAGCGTCTCCAGATATCTACGTATCGTAGCAATAGAGTACTAATGCTTCTTAAAGCGCGATATCGCGTCTCATTTCAATGTTTCATAAGATATAATATTCATTGCGAAGTGTCATGTATACATCGTATTCACTTCAAATGAATGTAAAGGCGACACTTCCTTGCTAGGAAATAGCGTTTGCAGATGTCTACGTATCGAAGCAATAGAGTTCTAATGCTTCTTAAAACGCGATATTGCATCTCATTCCTATGTTTCACGATAAGATATAATATTCATTGTGGAGTGTTATGTATGCCTCGTATTCACCTCAATGGAATGTAAATGCGACACTTCCTTGCTAGGATATAGTGTTTGCAGTTGTCTACGTGTCGAAGCAATAGAGTTCCAATGCTTCTTAAAACGAGATATCGCATCTCATTTCAATGTTTCGTGATAAGACATAATATTCATTGCGAAGTGTTATGTATACCTCGTCTACACTTCAAAAGGATGTAAACGTCACACATCCTTGCTAGGAAATGCGTTTCCACGTGTCTAGGTATCGAAGCAATGGAGTTCTAATGCTTCTTAAAACGCGAAGTCGCATCACATTTCTATGTTTCATGACAAGGTATAATATTCATT
Organism: Xylocopa sonorina; assembly: GCF_050948175.1. Classification (NCBI taxonomy): domain Eukaryota; kingdom Metazoa; phylum Arthropoda; class Insecta; order Hymenoptera; family Apidae; genus Xylocopa; species Xylocopa sonorina. The sequence continues at coordinate 391,146 of NC_135197.1, forward strand.
GCGAAATTTTAGGTATGCCTCGTCTACACTTCAAAGGAATGTAAATGACACACATCCTTGCTAGGAAATGCGTTTCCAGATGCATACGTATCGAAGCAATATAGTTCTAATGCTTCTTAAAACGCGATATCGCATCTCATTTTTATGTTGCATGATAAGATATAATATTCAATGCGAAGTGTTATGTATACCTCGTCTACACTCCAAAAGGATGTAAATGCCACACTTCCTTGCTTGGAAATAGCGTTTCCAGTTGTTTACTTATCGGAGCAATGGAGTTCTATTGCTTCATTCAACACGATGTCGCAAGTCATTTCAATGATTCATGGTAAATTGCAATGTTCTATGCAATATGTTACATTTGTCTGCATCTAGACCTTAGAAGGATGTGAATCCTATACTTACTTACAACAGAATATCGTTTCCAGATCTCTACGTGTCCAAGCAAGACATTTCTAGTACTTCATGCAGCGCGATGTCGCATCTCATTTCAACGTTTCAATGCAAAGAATCTGTAATCATATGTCCATAACATTGTGCTTAACTGTTAGAGGTCTTCAATAGAATGTGAACTATATAATTCCATGCAACGGCATGGCGCTCCGTAGTGTCTGTCTGTTAAAGCAATCAAGCTAGAATTCTCCATGCAATGCGCTGGCGCATCCCATTTCATCGTTTCAAAGTAGGAATGCTGTAATCTCTTATGCATAGCTCTATGCTTATCTGCTTTAAAACTTCATGAGAATGTAAATTCTACAGCTCCATGCAACAGGATTGCCCTTCGTAGTGTCTACATGTCGAGACAATAGAGTACTAATGCATTATACAATGCCATGACTCATCTCATTTCAACGTTTCGAATTAAGTAAGCTATAATTTTCTATTAAAAGCATTATAATTATCTGCTTCTACTCTACAATAGAATGAGAATTCTATAGATCCAAGCAACAGAAGGGCTGGCCCTCCACCATCCTACTGCCTGCCCTGATGCTGGCAAAGGATTCCCAGGGCCACTCAAACCGCGACCAACATCTATCTTATACTCTAACCGATTCATCGTTATGCGTTTTCCATTAAGCTTGCCGGGATCAGTGATATTGTTTCGCTCAATCTAAATTATTATTTTCTTTTTAAGTTTCTCGATTTTTTTAGTTTCTCTCACGATATCGTCTATTTCGTTGTACCTTACCCTTACAGTATGGTATATAATCTGTTGTTTGATATTTCTAGGATCTCCTCTTAATAAATGCAATGCTTCTACATATTTTCTTTCTCTTTCTGAGTGTTCTCTCTTGCATCCGTTGATTTATATATGTTATATATTGGAGAATATTTCCTCTTATCCTTTGTATTTTTCGAATGAAACTACATTGACAGAGGTACGAGCTAGTTCTGCACGCCTATTTGAAACAACATTAAAACACCTTGTTAAACAATAATATATTAAATGTGACTTGGACTTTTAAATTTGAATTTATAAACATCTAACAGGTAAATATGTTTTTCTTACTATTTATATCATTATACATTCAGTGATTTATTGTGTGCTGTGATTTGATATATTAACTGCTTGATTATATTTTGCAATGAACTTTGCGTACCAAACATTGTTTTTACTCCTGATGGAAGTGGATAGTTCTTCGTTTTATATTCTTATATCGCATTCATTATAAAAGTATATGATATCCTTCTTATGCAGTCATGTATAATTATGTACTGTGACGGTTTTTCCCGTTTCAATCCTCAAGAAAAGGGTATATAGAACCAATAATAACGGGGTATCCAGAAGTTTAATCCGGGGTTATATCGGGGTACAGAATATCCGCGTGATTCGGCAACGCGAAGTACAGAACAATAAATTTCCTATCCAGCGAGTATTTCGAAGCTGCGAGGCTGGGACTTTTTGGGCGCCAGCTACTCAAAAAGTAGCAAAAACTAGTAAACCACGCAACCCGGGGAAACCCGGTTCAAGATAACCCTCGAAATTTCAAAATACTCTTTCGCTCGACTGCTTCTAGCCGAGTGCGCAAATTAGGGTCGCGGGATACTGAACTGACGGCTTCTTTCTAGAATGCCTCGACGCGGTATTACAAAAGGGTATACGACACGCCGCGAATGACCGTGGATCACCACCCGCTATACAATGCAAATTACAAGTCTGAAGATGTAGATGCAATTAATGTCCGATATTTTACGTGATCGAATCGACGTATCGAGTGAGGCTATGAAATATAAAAATCTTTTACTATTCATCGACCCCTTTACATGTTAAATGAATGATTAGTTCTGCAAGACAAGAAGCCTGAATTAGTGAGATATCTAGGAACATAAGTAATTTGTAAGTAACACATCTTTTCTCTTCGAAATATTTGCCTTTGCATAGAATAGAACGTATAGATATATTTGCCTGTTTTGTACCCATTTCGGTCCAATTCTATTATAGCCTTTGAGCAGAAGTAATATTGATTATACTTGATTTTTGCAATAGTTCTTTGATTAACAAATTTTATTAACCTAGAATCATCATTTGACGCATGTATCAATCTACTTTGTAGCTCCATCAGTTTCTTTTTCTGCTCGCTACTTTCCATTTTCAGTTCCGTATACTTATCCTTTATCATCATCATATATGTTGCGTAAAATTACAATAACTTTTTGTCCTCAAATTTTGCGGATATTTCAATTAAATTTCCTTTGATTAAATAAACGGAAATTAAAAATCAGTGGCACGTACCATTTCTTGGAAACGTTGTATCGTAATTTGCATCTGACTGTTTTGAAAGGCACGCACTTTACTTAACGTTTGCAATGATTCGGTTAGCGAAGTAAAGAAATATTGTACTTTCGAAATTGTTGGCTCTTGTAATTCTAAGGCAAATATATTCATCTGTCGACATCGTGAACATTGTTTTTTGGCAAAATTTCAGAAAAACAAATATATTATAAGTAAAATAATAAACATCATAATATTAAATTTAACTCTGTTCATCGTTGCCTTGTTGGACACATCCATAACAATATACAGGGTGGGGCAGTAATAATTAGCACCTCAGATATCCACGAAACTATAAGTTTCATAGAAGTTTTTGCTAATATAAAATTGCATAGTACAAAGGGGCCATCCGTTGATGAAAATAGTTTTTTTGTAAGTGGAGTTATGTTGGACATATGAAGGTTACCTTCATTTTTTGAAATGAATTGGTATGTCCATTCTTCCGTAATACGATGGAGCATTTTAAAGCAAGTTTAACGATCTGTAACATGAAGGCATTGAAGGTTACAAAAAGTAAAGAAACGTGATAATACTCACGGTTTTGATAGTAATTGAAACATACGCATTGTAAACAGTGGTGGAAGGCGTAATACTTACCGTTTACTTCACTGTGAATAAACACTTTTCGAAGGGCATTTCAATAGCTTGCAGCATAAGTTAAACATGATAAGATTAGTATTGAAAAATCGGTTCGAATACGTTTGGTTAGGCTGTTCTTTGTGTCGTTCATTTTACAAGTACTGAGCTGCGGATTCCTGAGGACAGCTCACAAAATTGTTGAACTATGGAAGATTATCATTGTGAATTTGAATCAAAAGGTAATTAAATTCCATTAGATTGTAAACAGATCTCAATGTTTCATTTTAGATAGTAAGATTAAATACTCTTTACAAAACTACACGAATGGATACATACCTTTCTGTTATTATTATTTCATAAAGAATTATAATTGCAATTATATAGTTCATTACGATAAGAAATATTTCTCAGAAAATTCTAAATATTAAATTAAAGAATCAAGTAAAACATTTTTAATAATTACGAATATGAAAAATACTTGAACATTCCAATAGAAAGATGTCTAAACAGGAGTTAGAAAAGTCAAACATTCAATTTCAATTCCAGAATTCATCTATAAGAGGTAAAATGTTTCGAAAGCTTTAATTACAGTCTTTAATGCAAGCAGTTGGGCAGTATTTCAATTTTTAAGAAAATTGATGAAAGTCAACCATTTTGAAGTGGTCAGAATCTTTGTCGTTTGAGTAATAAGTGAATAACAAATAACTGCATAAATTCCAGGCTTAAAAACTCATGGATTAAATCCTATGCAGACTCGTTTATGAGCGAGTTACTAAATAATAATCTACACTAAGTAATCATTTTAAAACTTAAACGATTACATCTCGCGAACTTTCAAAGATATCAGAAGCGTGAAAAGTATGTGGTTTATCAAAAACTCTTCTAAAAGAACGGACGAAGCCAATAGAAATCTTTGTTGAAGTAAGCAAGTTCTAAAGTTCTAAGCAACGCGATGACCCTTATCTGCCTATGTCTCATAGCAAGTAAGTTCTGAATTTCTATGAAATCCGATGGAATTCCTCACTACTAACGTTTCAAAGTAAGTTCTAAAATTCTCAGTTCTACGTTTAAAACTATGTGTGTTCTATATATCTATGTAAAGTGATGGTTCCTATTAGTTGTGACGGAAACCTATATATAGTAAGTCAGGGAAGCTCGAAGGGATTAATTATCTAAATGCTTTAAAGTGTAAAACGTACTTTAATCTAAAGCGATCTATCGTTCCAAGGTATCCGCTCACGTATAACTTTTCTTGGACGCCAGCTGCTGAGAATGTAGCAAAGGGATAGACTACACGACCCCGGGAACCCTGGGGCGGAACAACCCTTGAAATTTCGAAATGCTCCTTCTCTCGACTACTCCTAGCCAAGTACACACACTCAGGTCGCGAGATACTGAAGTGACGGCATGTTTATTTATGGTCTCGACGTGGGTTTAACTAACAAGGGCTACGGGAAACTACGTAACACGCCGCGAATTACCGGGTATCATAACTCGCTTCACGATATAAGACAATATACAATATGCGACACAAGAAATGGGACGCTTTAGCGAATAAGCTCTCACGTTCTCTTCTTCAGGTTCCTTGAATTCGCTGGTGGTCCTCGGGTCTCCTGCATCCTCCTCGGGGCTCCTTGGTGGAGTGGGCTGTAGGCTTCGGTATTGTTCGGGTCCATCGATCAGTGGATTTCGGCGATTTCCTCTTCTCGCCCGCTTGGGCGTCCCTGAGGGGATCCTCCTGATCATTTAAATTGCATAGCGCCTCGCGCGCCGTGCTCCCATGGCCCGCCTGCAGGGCCGCTGGACTTTTGACTTCTCTTTAGGGGGTTAAGGATGGTTGAGGACCTTCTCACATCCCAGAGCATTATAAAGCACAAAAGCAGATAAGCATAATTCGATGCATAGAGCTTTACAACCTTCTAACTTACTTTGAACTGTTTACATGAAATGCGATATTGGGGTGCATGAAGCGTGACAAATTAATTGCTTCGGCACCAGGACATCTAGAAACGCCCCGGGCAAGAAAGTGTAGGGATCACACTCAATTCATGTGTAGAAGCAGATAAACATAACGCGATGCTATGAATATTACATCTTATCATGAAATATAGAAGTAAGATGCGCAGCCGCGTTTTACGAAGCATTATAACTCTATTGCTTCTAAACCTTCAGATATAGAAACGATATTCCGTAGCAAGGAAGTGATGCATTTACATTCACTTGAAGTGTAGAGGAGATATAAATAACGCGTTGCATTGAAATTACATCTTATCATGTGACTTAGAACTGACATCCGATATCGCGTTTAATAAAGAGTTAGAAATCTATTGCTCCGATGCGTAGACATCTAGAAACGCAATTTCCTAGCAAGGAAGTGTGGTATTTACATTCTTTATGAATGTAGTCGAGGTATACATAACACTTCGCAATGAATATTATATAATATCATGTATCATAGAAATGAGATGCGATATCGCGATTTAAAAAGCATTAGAACTCTATTGCTACGATAGGTAGACATCTGCAAACGCTATTTCCTAGCAAGGAACTATCGCATTTACACTCATTTGAAGTGTAGACTAGGAATTCCAAACACTTCACAATGAATATTATATCTTATCATGAAACATAGAAATGAGATGCGATAACGCGATTTGAGAAGCATTAGAAATCAATTGCTGCGATACGTAGACATCCGCAAACGCTATTTCCCAGCAAGGAAGTTTCGCATTTACATTCTTTTGAAGTGAGTACGAGGTATACATGACACTTCGCAACGAATGTTATATCTTATCACGAAACATAGAAATGAGATGCGATATCGCGTTTTAAGAAGAATTAGGACGCTATTCCCTCGTTGCGGAGTCATCTGCAAACGCTATTTCCTAGCAAGGAAGTGTCTCATTTACATTCTTTTGAAGTAAATACGAGGTATACATGACACTTCGCAATGAACATTATATCTTATCATGGAACATAGAAGTGAGATGCGATATCTAGTTTTAAGAAGCATTAGAACTCTATCGCTTCGATACGTAGACATCTCCAAACGCTATTTCGTAGCATGGAAGTGTCGCATTTACATTCTTCGGAAGTGAATACAAGGTATTCACGACACTTCGCAATTAATATTATATCATATCGTGAAACAAAGAAATGAGATGCGATATCCCGTTTTAAGAAGCATTAGCACTCTGTTGCTTCGATACGTAGACATCTGCAAACGCTATTTCCTAGCATGGAAGTGTGGTATTTACATTCCTTTGAAGTGAATACGAGATATTCATGACACACCGCAACTAATATTATATCATATCATGAAGCAAAGAAATGAGATGCGATATCACGTTTTAAGAAGCATTAGCACTCTGTTGCTTCGATACGTAGACATCTGCAAACGCTATTTTCAAGCAAGGAAGTGTCGCATTTACATTCTTTTGAAGTGTATGCGAGGTGTACATAACACTTCACAATGAATATTGTATATTATCATGAAACATAGAAATGAGATGTAATATGGCGATTTAAGAAGCATTAGAACTCTAATGGCACGATACGTAGACATCTGCAAACGCTATTTCCTAGCAAGGAAGAGTCGCATTTACGTTCATTTGAAGTATAGACGAGACAAACATAACACTGCACAATGAATATTATATCTTATCATGAAACATAGAAATGAGATGCAATATGGCGATTTGGGAAGCATTAGAACTCTATTGCTTCGATACGTAGACATCTGCAAACGCTATTTCCAAGCAAGGAAGTGTCGCATTTACATTCTTTTGAAGTGAGTACGAGGTATACGTAACACTTCACAAAGAATTTTATATATTATCATGAAACATAGTAATGAGTAGCGATATCGCGTTTTGAGAAGCATTAGAACTCCAATGCTACGATACGTAGAAATCTGCAAACGCTATTTCCTGGGAAGGATGTGTCGCGTTTACATTCTTTTGAAGAGAATACGAGGTATACACAACACTTCACAATGAATATTATTTCTTATCATGAAACATAGAAATGAGATGTAATATGGCGATTTAAGAAGCATTAGAACTCTATTGCTTCGATACGTAGACATCTGCAAACGCTATTTCCAAGCAATGAAGTGTCGCATTTACATTCACTTGAAGTGTATGCGAGTTATACATGACACTTCGCAATGAATATTATAAATTATCATGAAACATAGAAATGAGATGCGATATCGCGAATTAGCAAGCTTTAGAAATCTATTGCTTCGATGCGTAGACATCTGCAAACGCTATTTCCAAGCAAGGAAGTGTCGCATTTACATTCTTTTGAAGTGAATACGAGGTATACATAACACTGCACAGTGAGTATTATATCTTATCATGAAACATAGAAATGAGATGCAATATGGCGATTTTAGAAGCATTAGAAATCTATAGCTTCGATACGTAGACATCTGCAAACGCTATTTCCTAGCTTGGAAGTGTTGCATGTACATTCAATTGAAGTGTATGCGAGGCATACATGGCACTTCGCAATGAATATTATATATTATCATGAAATATAGAAATGAGAAGCAATATAGCGTTTTGAGAAGCATTAGAACTTTAATGCCACGATACGTAGATATCCGCAAACGCTATTTCCTAGCAAGGAAGTGTCGCATTTGCATTCATTTTAAGTGTATGCGATGTATACATGACACTTCGCAATGAATATTATATCTTATCATGAAACATAGAAATGTGATGTGATATGGCGATTTATGAAGCATCAGATATCTATTGCTTCGATAAGTAGACATCTGCAAACGCTATTTCCTAGCAAGGAAGTGTCGCATTTGCATTCATTTTAAGTGTATGCGAGGTATACACGACACTTCGCAATGAATATTATATACTATCATGAAACATAGAAATGAGAAGCGATATCGCGTCTTGAGAAGCATTAGAACTCTAATGCCACGAAACGTAGACATCTGCAAACGCTACTTTCTAGCAAGGAAGTGTCGCATTTTCATTCATTTGAAGTATAGACGAGGTATACATAACAATGCACAATGAATATTATATCTTAACATGGAACGTAGAAATGAGATGCGATATGGCGATTTAAGAAGCATTAGAACTCTATTGCTTCGATACGTAGACATCTGGAAACGCTACTTCCTACCAAGCAAGTGTCGCATTTACATTCTTTTGAAAGGAATACGAAGTATACATGACACTTCGCAATGAATATTATATCTTATCATGAAACATAGAAATGTGATGCGATATGGCAATTTAAGAAGCATTAGAAATCTATTGGTTCGATACGTAGACATCTGCAAACGCTACTTCCTAGCAAGGAAGTGTCGCATTTACATTCATTTGAGGTATAGTCGAGATATACATAGCAATGCACAATGAATATTATATCTTATCATGGAACGTAGAAATGAGATGCGATATGGCGATTTATGAAGCATCAGATATCTATTGCTTCGATAAGAAGACATCTGCAAACGCTACTTCCTAGCAAGGAAGTGTCGCATTTAAATTCTTTTGAAGTGAATACGAGGTATATATGACACTCCGCAATGAATATTATATCTTATCATGAAACATAGAAATGAGTTGCGATCTCGCGTTTGAAGAAGCGTTAGAACTCTATTGCCATGATACATAGACACCTGCAAACGCTATTTCCTAGGAAGGAAGTGTCGCAATTGCATTCATTTGAAGTGTATGCGAGGTATAAGTGACATTTCGCAATGAATATTATATCTTATCATGAAATATATAAATGAGATGCGATATGGCGATTTAAGAAGCATTAGAATTCTATTGCTTCGATACGTCGACATCTGCAAACGCTATTTCCTAGCAAGGAAGTGTCGCACGTACATTCAATTCAAGTGTATGCGAGGTATACATGACACTTCGCAGTGAATATTATATATTATCATGAAACAAGGAAATAAGACCCGATATCGCGATATATGAAGCATTAGAACACTATAGTTACGATACGTACACGACTGCAAACGCAATTTCCTAGAAAGTCAGTGTCGCATTTACAATCTTTTGAAGTGAATACGAGGTATACAAAACACTGCACAATGTATATTATATCTTATCATGTAACTTAGAAATGAGATGCGATATCGCTATTTAAGAAGCATTAGAAATCCAATGTTACGATACGTAGACATCTGCAAACGCTACTTCCTTGCAAGGAATTGTCGCATTTACATCTTTTTGAAGTGAATACGAGGCACACATGACACTTCGCAATGAATATTATATCTTATCATGAAACATAAAAATGAGATGCGATATGGCGATTTAAGAAGCATTAGAGCTCTATTGCTTCGATCCGTAGACATCAGCAAACGCTGTTTCCTGGCAAAGAGGTGTCTCATTTACATTTTTTTGAAGTGAATACGAGGTATACAAAACGCTGCACAATGAATATTATATCTTATCATGAAACATAGAAATGAGATGCGATATCGCGAATTAAGAAGCATTAGAAATCTATTGCTTCGATGCGTAGACATCTGCAAACGCTATTTCCCAACAAGGAAGTGTCGCATTTAAATTCTTTTGAGGTGAATACGAGGTATACATAACACTCCACAATGAATATTATATCTTATCATGAAACATAGAAATGAGATGCAATATGGTGATTTAAGATGCATTAGAACTCTATTGCTTCGATACTTAGACATCTGCAAACGCTACTTCCTAGCAAGGAAGTGTCGCATTTACATTCATTTGGAGTATAGACGAGATATACATAAAACTGCACAATGAAAATTATATCTTTTCATGAAACATAGAAATGAGATGCGATATGGCGATTTAAGAAGAATTAGATCCCTATTGCGTGGATACGTAGACATCTGCAAGCGCTATTTCCTAGCAAGGATGTGTCGCATTTACATTCATTTGAAGTGTATACGAGTTATACATGACACTTTGCAATGAATATTATATCTTATCATGAAACATAGAAATGAGATGCGATATGACAATATAAGAAGCATTAGAATTCTATTGCTTCGATACGTAGACATCTGCAAACGCTATTTCCTAGCAAGGAAGTGTCGCACTTACATTCATTTGAAGCAAATACGAGGTATACATGACACGTCGCAATGAATATTATGTCTTATTATGAAACATAGTAATGAGACGCGATATCCAGTTTTAAGAAGCATTAGAACTCTATTGCTTCGATAAGTAGACATCTGCAAACACTATTTCCTAGCAAGGAAGTGTCGCATTTACATTCTTTTGAAGTGTAGACGACGAATACATAACACTGCACATTGAATATTATATCTTATCACGAAACATAGAAATGAGATGCGATGCCGCGTTTTAAGAAGCATTAGAACTCTACTGCTTCGATACGTAGACATCTGGACCAGCTATTTCCTAGCAAGGAAGTGTTGCATTTCCATTCATTTGAAGTGTAGATGAGGAATACATAACACTTCGCAATGAATATTACATCTTCTCATGAAACACAGAAATGAGATGCGATATCGCGTTTTAAGAAGCATTAGATCCCTATTGCTTCGATAAGTAGACATCTGCAAACGCTACTTCCTAGCAAGGAAGTGTCGCATTTACATTCTTTTGAAGTGTAGGCGACGAATACATAACACTGCACATTGAATATTATATCTTATCACGAAACATAGAAATGAGATGCGATGCCGCGTTTTAAGAAGCATTAGAACTCTACTGCTTCGATACGTAGACATCTGGACCAGCTATATCCTAGCAAGGAAGTGTTGCATTTACATCCATTTGAAGTGTAGACGAGGAATACATAACACCTAGCAATGAATATTATATCTTATCATGAGACATAGAGATGAGGTGCGATATCGCGTTTTAAGGAGAATTAGAACTCTATAGTTTCGATACAGAGATATCTGGGAACGTAATTTCCTAGAAAGGAAGTGTCGGATTTTGTGACGTCAGGCGTACCGCCTGCTACCCATCAACCTCCTCGCACCCCCCAGCATCTACCTCTGGACGCATGCAACCAGCCAAACTTGCCTGCAGAACCAGCAACTGGAAGTGTTTGCGCGCGCATACCTGCACGCGCTCACTCACACCGAGTTCCGCTGCCTCACTCGCACCGCCGAGTATACCTGTTTCGCTCGTACCGGGCACCAGTGTCTCACTCGCACCACCGAGTATACCTGTCTGGCCCGCACCAAGGACGGGCAGCCCTATCTCCCTCGCACCGAGGATTCCGTACTGCGTGAAGACATAGCCGCAGCCGATCACCTGAAATGGGGTCTTTTCCAATTCCGGGAACAGGATCTGCTAGAACCTTCCTAGATCTAAGTTACACTAAGTAGGATGCGTCCGGCCAGCGGCATGCGCTGCTAGCCCCACCACGAGCCGCGGGTCCCAACTCGCTGGACCGCGCGCTCTCCGCCTCGAGACGCGAGTCCCCCACTCGCGGGACCGCGATCTCCCTACCACGAGCGTCCGCGACCGTAGCGCCCCGCGAACCGAGGAGGTCAGAGACGCGTCTCCAGAGCACACACTCTGACTCGAGATCTCCTACCAAGGAGTCGAAACCTCTAGTTCTAGATCGTTAGCCACCTCAATGTGGGGTTCAGGCATTGTATTTCTATTTCCATCTTAACTTAGTCTTAGACTTAGAATAATTCCAGTTCTTGTATACTTTAAACCTAGAATATATTTTATTTTTACTATTACTATATCCAAGTACAAGTTCTTTTAGCAAGTCTACTATTTCCACATCCATTAATTTTATCAAGTGTTTATAATACTAGTTCTACTTTTAACATTACATTTAACTACGAATTCTTCCACGGGTTCTTCCATACAACTGGGGTTGATCTTCATCAAACTGAAGGAGTATAGAAATCGGCTTTGTGACGTTGAGACCGCCGCTTATCCTTCAGATCTTAGTCGAAAGTACAGAAAAACCTGGTGAATGAATCGTGCTTCCGGTTTGCGAAGAACGCGACGTGCGAGTAGGAAGAATTTCATACGATCACTTGTGCGTGAATATTTGGAGGGCGTTCCGAGAACCCTCGTATACCAGCGACCTGCCTTCGCACCAGCCCAGACGCCGCTTTCCGAAGCGACCGTCGACGCCTCCGATCCAGACACCACGACGCATCACGCCGATTCTGCCACATTCAGCATCATCGCTGAATTCCGACTGCCGTCCTCCTCTTCGCTGGCGACTGATCGAGATTTCCGTAGCAGCTAACAGAACGAAATCCGCTACGATCCCAGCGAAAGATCCTCCACGCCGTTTCAACGTACAAATCGAGAGAGAAGTCATCGAAAGGTAGGGTCATTCCCTTATTATCCCGAGTGTTTTCGCTAGTGTCGCGTCAGCCGAAATTGTCGGACCCGGTCTTAACGCGTTCCCGCGAACCGAATTACCGAAAAATAGGCTCGTGTCGTAAAGCCTCCGGAGCAACGGAAAATAGTTTCACCGGACGTGATACCTCGTATTCACCTCAAAAGAATGTAAATACGACACTTCCTTGCTGGGAAATAGCGTTTCCAGATATCTACGTATCGTAGCAATTGAGTTCTAATGCTTCTTAAAACGAGATGTCGCATTTCATTTCTATGTTTCGTAATAAGATGTAATATTCATTCTAGAGTGTTCTGTATACCTCGTATTCACTTCAAAAGGATGTAAGTGCGACACTTCTTTGCTAGGAAATATTGTTTGCAGATGTCTACGTATCGTAGCAATGGATTTCTAGTGCTTCTTAAATCACGATATCGCATCTCATTTCTATGTTTCGTGATAAGGTATAATATTCATTGCGAAGTGTCATGTATGCCTCGTATTCACATCAAAAGAATGTAAATGCGAAACTTCCATGCTAGGAAACAGCGTTTGCAGATGTCTACGTATCGTAGCGATAGAGTTCTAATGCTTCTTAAAACGCGATATCGCATCTCACTTCTATGTTTCATGATCAGATATAATATTCATTGCGAAGTGTCATGTATACCTCGATTTCACTTCACAAGAATTTAAATGCAACACTTCCCTGCTAGGAAATATCATTTGCAGATGTCAACGTATCGTAGCAATAGAGCTCTGCTTCTTAAAACGAGATGTCGCATCTCACATCTCTTTCGTGATAAGGCATAATATTCATTGCGAAGTGTCATGTATACATCGTATACACTTCAAAAGAATGTAAATGCGACACTTCCTTGCTAGGAAATATTGTGTGCAGATGTATACTTATCGTAGCAATAGAACTTTAATGCTTCTCAAAACGCGATATCGCAACTCATTCCTATGTTTCAGGATAAGATATAATATTCATTGCGGAGTGTCATGTATACCTCGATTTCACTTCACAAGAATGTAAATGCGACACTTCCTTGCTAGGAAATATTGTTTGCAGATGTCTACGTATCACAGCAATAGAGTACTAATGCTTCTTAAAACGAGATGTAGCATTTCACTTCTATGTTTCGTGACAAGATATAATATTCATTTTGGAGTGTTACGTATACCTCGTATTCATTTCAAATGAATGTAAATGCGACGCTTTCATGCTAGGAAATAGCGTTTGCAGATGTCTACGTATCGAAGCAATATGGTTCTAATGCTTCTTAAAACGCGATATCGCATCTCATTTCTATGTTTCATGATAAGATATAATATTCATTGTGTAATGTTATGGATACCTCGTATTCATTTCAAATGCATGTAAATGCGACACTTTCTTGCTAGGAAATATCGTTCGGAGATGTCTGCGTATCGAAACAATAGACTTCTAATGCTTCTTAAAACCAGATGTCGCATTTGATATCTATGTTTTATGATAAGATATAATATTCATTGCGATGTGACATGTATAACTCGTGTTGGCTTCAGAAGAATGTAAATGCGACACTTCCTTGCTAGGAAATATAGTTTTCAGATCTCTACGTATGGAAGCAATAGAGTTCTAATGCTTCTCAAAACGCGATATCGCTTCACATTTCTATGTTTCATGATAAGATATAATATTCACTGTGCACTGTTATGTATACCTCGCATACACTTCAACTGAATGTAAATGCGACACTTCCTTGCTAGGAAATAGCGTTTGCAGAAGTCTACGAATCGTAGCAATAGATTTCTAATGCTTCTTAAAACGCGATATTCCATGTCATTTCTATGTCTCATGATAAGATGTAATATTCACTGGGAAGCGTCACTTATACCTTGTATTCACATCAAATGAATGTAAATGCGACACTTCCTTGCTAGGAAATAGCGTTTGCAGATGTCTGCGTATCGTGGCATTAGAGTTCTAATGCTTCTCAAAACGCGGCATCGCTTCCCAATTCTATGTTTCATGATAGTATATAATATTCATTGCGTAGTGTCATGTATACCTCACATACACTTCAATTGAATGTAAATGCGACACTTCCTTGCTAGGAAATAGCGTTTGCAGATGTCAACGTATCGAAGCAATAGAATTCTAATGCTTCATAAATCGCCATATCGCATCTCATTTCTATGTTTCATGATAAGATATAATATTCATTGCGAAGTGCGATGTATACCTCGCATACACTTCAATCGAATGTACATGCGACACTTCTTTGTTAGGAAATAGCGTTTGCAGATGTCCACGTATCGAAGCAGTAGAATTCTAATGCTTCTTAAATCGTCATACCGCATCTCACTTCTATGTTTCATGTTAAGATATAATATTCATTGCGAAGTGTCATGTATACCTCGTATTGCTTTCAAAAGAATGTAAATGCGACACTTCCTTGCTAGCAAGAGGCGTTTGCAGATGTCTACGTGTCGAAGCAATAGAGTTCTAATGCTTCTTAAATCGCCATTTCGCATCTCATTTCTATGTTTCATGATAAGATATAATATTCACTGTGCAGTGTTATGTATACCTCGCATACACTTCAAATGAATGTAAGTGCGACACTTCCTTGCTAGGAAATAGCGTTAGCAGATGTCTACGTATGGAAGCAATAGGGTTCTAATGCTTCTTAAGTCGCGATATCGCATTTCATTTCTATGTTTCATGATAAGATATAATATCCATTGTGCAGTGTTATGTATACCTCGTATTCACCTCAAAAGAATGTAAATGCGACACTTCCTTGCTAGGAAATAGCGTTTGCAGATGTCTGCGTATCGTGGCATTAGAGTTCTAATGCTTCTTAAATCGCCATATCGCATCTCATTTCCATGTTTCATGATAAGATATAATATTCACTGTGCAGTGTTATGTATGCCTCGTATTCACTTCAAAAGAATGTAAATGCGACACTTCCTTGCTAGGAAATAGCGTTTGCAGATGTCTACGTATTGTAGCATTAGTGCTCTAATGCTTCTCAAAACGCGACATCGTTTCTCATTTCTATGTTTCATGATAGTATATAATATTCATTGCGTAGTGTCATGTATACCTCGCATACACTTCAAATGAATGTAAATGCGACACTTCCTTGCTAGGAAATAGCGTTTGCAGATGTCTGCGTATCGTGGCATTAGAGTTCTAATGCTTATCAAAACGCGGCATCGCTTCCCAATTCTATGTTTCATGATAGTATATAATATTCATTGCGTAGTGTCATGTATACCTCACATACACTTCAAATGAATGTAAATGCGACACTTCCTTGCTAGGAAATAGCGATTGCAGATGTCTGCGTATCGTTGCATTAGAGTTCTAATGCTTCTCAAAACGCAGTATCGCATCTCAATTCTATGTTTCATGATAGTATATAATATTCATTGCGTAGTGTCATGTATACCTCGCATACACTTCAAATGAATGTAAATGCGACACTTCCTTGCTAGGAAATAGCGTTTGCAGATGCCTGCGTATCGTGGCATTAGAGTTCTAATGCTTCTCAAAACGCGATATCGCTACACATTACTATGTTTCATGATAATATATAATATTCATTGTGGAGTGTTATGTATACCTCGTACTCACGTGAAAAGAATGTAAATGCGACACTTCCTTGCTAGGAAATAGCGTTTGCAGATGTCTACGTATCGTGGCATTAGAGTTCTAATGCTTCTCAAAACGCGATATCGCTTCACATTTCTATGTTTCATGATAAGATACAATATTCATTGCGTAGTGTCATGTATACCTCGCATACACTTCAAATGAATGTAAATGCGACACTTCCTTGCTAGGAAATAGCGTTTGCAGATGTCTACGTATCGAAGCAATAGAGTTCTAATGCTTCTTAAAACGCCATATCGCATCTCATTTCTATGTTTCATGATAAGATATAATATTCACTGTGCAGTGTTATGTATACCTCGTATTCACATCAAAAGAATGTAAATGCGACACCTCCTTGCTAGGAAATAGCGTTTGCAGATGTATACGTATCGTAGCACTAGTGCTCTAATGCTTCTCAAAACGCGACATCGTTTCTCATTTCTATGTTTCATGATAGTATATAATATTCATTGCGTAGTGTCATGTATACCTCGCATACACTTAAAATGAATGTAAATGCGACACTTCCTTGCTAGGAAATAGCGTGTGCAGATGTCTACGTTTCGTGGCATTAGAGTTCTAATGCTTCTTAAAACGCGATAACGCATCTCGTTTCTATGTTTCATGATAAGATACAATATTCGTTGCGAAGTGTTACGTATTCATCGTCTACACTTCAAATGAATGTAAATGCGACAATTCCTTGCTAGGAAGTAGCGTTGGCAGATGTCTACGTATCGAAGCAATAGAGATCAAGTGCATCTTATACGCTATATCGCATCTCATTTTTATGTCTCATCATAAGATATAATATTCAATCCGAAGTGTTATGTTTTCCTCGTCTACACTTCAAATGAATGTAAATGCGACACTTCGTTGCTAGGAAATAGCGTCTGCTGTTGTCAACGTGTAGAAGCAATAGAGTTCTAATGCTTTTTAAATCGCGATTACGCATCTCATTCCTATGTCTCATGATAAGATATAATATTCATAGGGAAGTGTCATGTATACCTCGTATTCACTTCAAAAGAATGTAAATGCGACACAACCTTGCTAGGAAATAGCGTTTGCAGATATCTACGTATCGTAGCAATAGAGTTCTAATGCTCCACAGTACGCGAGGCCGCATCTCACTTCTGTGTTTCATGATTACATATAATATTCATTGTGCAGTGATAGGTATACCTCGTATTCACATCAGAAGAATGTAAATGCGACACTTCGTTGCTAGGAAATAGCGTTTGCAGGTGTCTACGTTTCGTAGCAATAGGTTTCTAATGCTTTTTAAAGCGCGATATCGCATCTCATCTCTATGTTTCATGAATACATATAATATTCAATGCGAGGTGTCATGTATACCTCGTATTCACTTCAAAAGAATGTAATTGCGACACTTCCTTGCTAGGAAATAGCGTTTGCAGGTGTCCACGTATCGTAGCAACAGTGTCCTGATACTTCTCAAAACTCGATATAGCATCTCATTTCTATGTCTCATTATTAGATATAACATTCATTGCGATCTGTCATCTATACCTCGCATTAACTTCAAAAGAATGTAAATGCGAAACTTCCTTGCTTGGAAGTAGCGTTTGCAGATGTCTACGTATCGAAGCATTAGATTTCTGGTGCATCCTAAATCGTGATATCGCTTCTCATTTCTATGTTTCATGAAAAGATATAATATTCATTGTGCAGTAACATGTATACCTCGTATTCACATCAACTGAATGTAAATGCGACACATCCTTGCTAGGAAATAGCGTCAGCAGATGTGTACGTATTGTTGCAATAGGGTTCTAATGCATCTTCAAACGCGATATCGCATCTCATTTCTACGTCTCATGATAAGATATGATATTCATTGCGAAGTGATATGTATTCCTTGTCTACACTTCAAATGAATGTAAGTGAGACACTTCCTTGCTAGGAAGTAGCGTTTGCAGATGTCTACGTATCGAAGCAATAGAGTTCAAATGCTTCTTAAATCGTCATATTGCATCTCATTTCTATTGTTCATGATAAGATATAATATTCATTGCGAAGTGTCATGTATACCTCGTATCCATTCAAAAGAATGTAATTGCGACACTTCCTTTCTAGGAAGTAGCGTTTCCAGATGTCTACGTATCGAAGCAATATATGTCTAATGCTTCTTAGAACGAGATATCGCATCTCCTTTCAATGTTTCGTGATAAGATATAATATTCATGGTGGAGTGTCATGTCTACTTCGTATTCACCACAAAAGTCTGTAAATGCGACATTTCCTTGTTTGGAAATAGCGTTTGCATATGTCTACGTATCGTGGCATTAGAGTTCTAATGCTTCTCAAAATGCGACTTCGCATCTCATTTCTTTGTCTCACGATAAGATATAATATTCACTGCGAAATGTTATGTGTTCCTCGTCTACACTTCAAGCGAAAGTAAATGCGACACTTCCCTTCTAGGAATTTTCGTATCCAGATGTCTACGTATCGAAGCAGTAGATTTCTGATGCTTCTTAAATCACCATATCGCATCATTTCTATGTTTCATGATAAGATATAATATTCAATGTGGAGTATTATGTTTTTCTCGTCTACGCTTCAAATGAATGTAAATCCGACACTTCCTTGCTAGGAAATAGCGTTTGCAGATGTCCACGCATCGAAGCAATAAGGTTCTCATGCTGCTTAAATCGCGATACCGCATCTCATTTCTATGCTTCATGATAAGATATAATATTCATCGTGCAGTGTTATGTATACCTCGTATACACTTCAAAAGAATGAAAATGCGACACTTCCTTGCTAGGAAGGAGCGTTTGCAGATGTCTACGTATCGAAGCAATAGAGTTCTAATGCTTCTCAAATCGTCATATCGCATCTCATTTCTATGTTTCATGATAAGATATAATATTCATTGTGCAGTGTTACGTATATCTCGTCTATACTTCAAATGAATGTAAATGCGGCACTTCCTTTCTAGGAAATAGAATTTGCAGATGAGAACGTATCGAAGCAATAGAGTTCTAAAGCTTGCTAATACGCGATATCGCATCTCATTTCTATGTTTCATGATAATATATAATATTCGTTGCGAAGTGCCATGTATACCTCGTATTCCTTTCAAAAGAATGTAAATGAGACACTTCCTTGTTAGGAAGTAGCGTTTGCAGATGTCTACGTATCGAAGCAATAGAGTTCTAATGCTTCTTAAATCGCCATATCGCATCTCATTTCTATGTTTCATGATAAAATATAATATTCATTGTGCTGTGTTATGTATATGTCGTCTGTACATCAAATGAATGTAAATGCGACACTTCCTTGCTAGGAAATAGCGTTTGCAGAAGTCTACGTATCGAAGCAATAGGGATCTAGTGCTTCTTAAATCGCCATATCGCTTCTCATTTCTATGTTTCATGATAATATATAATATTCACTGCGAAGTGCCATGTATACCTCGTATTCACTTCAAAAGAATGTAAACGCGACACTTCCTCGCCAGGAAATGGCGTTCGCAGATGTCTACGTATCGAAGCAATAGTGTTCTAATGCTTCTTAAATCGCGATATCGCATCTCATTTCTATGTTTCACGATAGGATATAATATTCATTGTGCAGTGTTATGTATACCTCGTATTCACTTCACAAGAATGTAAATGCGACACTTCCTTGCTAGGAAGTAGCGTTTGCAGATGTCTACGTATCGAGGCAATAGATTTCTAAAGCTTGCTAATTCACGTTATCGCATCTCATATCTATGTTTCATGATAATATATAATATTCATTGCGAAGTGTCATGTATACCTCGCATACACTTAAAATGAAGGTACATGCGACACTTCCTTGCTAGGAAGTAGCGTTTGCAGATGTCTACGTATCGTAGCATTAGAGTTGTAATGCTTCTCAAAACGCGATGTCGCTACTCATTACTATGTTTCATGATAAGATATAATATTCATTGCGGAGTGTTATGTATACCTCGTATTCCATTCAAAAGAATGTAAATGCGACACATCCTTGCTAGGAAATAGCGTTTGCAGATGTCTGCGTATCGAAGCAATAGGGATCTAATGCTTCTTAAATCGCCATATCGCTTCTCATTTCAATGTTTCATGATAAAATATAATATTCATTGTGCAGTGTTATGTATACCTCGTATTCACCTCAAAAGAATGTATATGCCTTGACACTTCCTTGCAAGGTAGTAGCGGTTGCAGATGTTTACGAAACGAAGCAATAGAGATCAAATGATTCTTAAATAGCGATATCGCATCTCATTCCTATGTTGCATGGTTAGATATAATATTCATTGTGGAGTGTAATGTATACCTCGTTTTCACATCAAAATATTGTATATGCGACATATGTTGTATATTTCCTTGCTAGGAAATAGCGTTTGCAGATGTCTACGTATCTAAGCAATAGAGTTCTAATGCTTCTTAAATCGCCATGTTGAATCTCATTTCTATGTTTCATGATAAAATATAATATTCATTGTGCTGGGTTATGTATATGTCGTCTGTACATCAAATGAATGTAAATGCGATACTTCCTTGCTAGGAAATAGCGTTTGCAGAAGTCTACGTATCGAAGCAATAGGGATCTAATGCTTCTTAAATCGCCATATCGCTTCTCATTTCTATGTTTCATGATAATATATAATATTCACTGCGAAGTGCCATGAATACCTCGTATTCACTTCAAATGAATGTAAACGCGACACTTCCTTGCTTGGAAATAGCGTTTGCAGATGTCTACGTATCGAACCAATAGACTTCTAATGCTTCTTAAATCGCGATATCGCATCACATTTCTATGTTTCATGATAAGATATAATATCCATTGTGCAGTGTTATGTATACCTCGTTTTCACCTCAAAAGAATGTAAATGCGACACTTCCTTGCTAGGAAATAGCGTTTGCAGATGTCTACGTATCGAAGCAGTAGAGTTCTAATGCTTCTTAAATCGTCATATCGCATCTCATATCTACGTTTCCTGAAAAGATATAATATTCATTGCGAAGTGTCATGTATACCTCGTATTCCTTTCAAAAGAATGAAAATGCGACACTTCCTTGCTAAGAAGTAGCGTTTGCAGATGTCTACGTATCGAACCAATAGATTTCTAATGCTTCGTAAATCGTCATATCGCATCTCATATTTATGTTTCATGATAAGATATAAAATTCATTGCGAAGTGTCAGGTATACCTCGTATTCCTTTCCAATGAATGTAAATGCGACACTTCCTTGCTAGGAAATAGCGTTTGCAGATGTCTACGTTTCGAACCAATAGATTTCTAATGCTTCGTAAAATCGCCATATCGCATCTCATTTCTATGTTTCATGATAAGATATAATATTCATTGTGCAGTGTCATGTATACCTCGTATTCACCTCAAAAGAATGTAAATGTGACACTTCCTTGCTAGGAAATAGCGTTTGCAGATGTCTACGTATCGTAGCATTAGTGCTCTAATGCTTCTTATGTCGCGATATCGCATCTCATTTCTATGTTTCATGATAAGATATAATATCCATTGTGCAGTGTTATGTATACCTCGTATTCACCTCAAAACAATGTAAATGCGACACCTCCTTGCTAGGAAATAGCGTTTGCCGATGTCTACGCATAGAAGCAGTAGAGTTCTAATGCTTCTTAAACCGTCATATCACATATCATTTCTATGTTTCATGTTAAGATATTATATTCATTGCGAAGTGTCATGTATACCTCGTATTCCTTTCAAAAGAATGTAAATGCGACACTTCCTTGTTGGGAAGTAGCGTTTGCAGATGTCTACGTATTGAAGCAATAGATTTCTAAAGCTTGCTAATTCGCGAAATCGCATCTCATATCTATGTTTCATGATAATATATAATATTCATTGCGAAGTGTCATGTATACCTCGCATACACTTCAAATGAATGTGAATGCGACAGTTCCATTCTAGGAAATAGTGTTTGCAGATATCTACGTGTCGAAGCATTAGAATTCTAATGCTTCATATATCGCCATATCGCATCTCATTTCCATGTTTCATGATAAGATGTAATATTCATTGCGAAGTGTCATGTATAGCTCGTATTCCTTTCAAAAGAATGTAAATGCGACACTTCCTTGCTAGGAAATAGCGTTTGCAGATGTCTACGTATCGAAGCAATAGACATCTTGTGCTTCATAAATCTCCATAACGCATCTCATCTCTATGTTTCATGATAAGATATAATATTCATTGCGAAGTGTCATGTGTACCTCGTATTCCTTTCAAAAGAATGTAAATGCGGTACTTGCTTGCTAGAAAGTAGCGTTTGCAGATGTCAACGTATCGAAGCAATAGAGTTCTAATGCTTCTTATATCGCCATGTCGCATCTCATTTCTATGTTTCATGATAGGATATAATATTCATTGTGCAGTGTTATGTATATCACGTCTATACTTCAAATGAATGTAAATGCGGCTCTTCGTTGTTAGGAAATAGCGTTTGCAGATGTCTACGTACGGAAGCAATAGATTTCTAAAGCTTGCTAATTCGCGATATCGCATCTCATATCTACGTTTCATGATAATATATAATATTCATTGCGAAGTGTCATGTATACCTCGCATACACTTCAAATGAATGTAAATGCGACACTTCCTTGCTAGGAAATAACATTTGCAGATGTCTACGTACCGAAGCAGTAGGGCTCTAATGCTTCTTAAATCGCGATAACGCATCTCATTTCTATGTTTCATGATAAGATATAATATCCATTGTGCTGTGTTATGTATACCTCGTATTCACCTCAAAAGAATGTAAATGCGACACTTCCTTGCTAGGAAATAGCGTTTGCAGATGTCTACGTATCGTAGCATTAGTGCTCTAATGCTTCTTATGTCGCGATATCGCATCTCATTTCTATGTTTCATGATAAGATATAATATCCATTGTGCAGTGTTATGTATACCTCGTATTCACCTCAAAACAATGTAAATGCGACACCTCCTTGCTAGGAAATAGCGTTTGCCGATGTCTACGCATAGAAGCAGTAGAGTTCTAATGCTTCTTAAACCGTCATATCACATATCATTTCTATGTTTCATGTTAAGATATTATATTCATTGCGAAGTGTCATGTATACCTCGTATTCCTTTCAAAAGAATGTAAATGCGACACTTCCTTGTTGGGAAGTAGCGTTTGCAGATGTCTACGTATTGAAGCAATAGATTTCTAAAGCTTGCTAATTCGCGAAATCGCATCTCATATCTATGTTTCATGATAGTATATAATATTCATTGCGAAGTGTCATGTATACCTCGCATACACTTCAAATGAATGTGAATGCGACAGTTCCATTCTAGGAAATAGTGTTTGCGGATATCTACGTGTCGAAGCAATAGAGTTGTTAAGCTCCATAAATCGCGATATCGCATCTCATTTCAATGTTTCATGATAATATATAATATTCATTGTAGAGTGTTATGAATACCTCGTATTCACCTCAAAAGAATGTAAATGCGACACTTCCCTGCTAGGAAATAGCGTTTGCAGATGTCTACGTATCGAAGCAATAGATTTTTAATGCTTCTTAAATCGTCATATCGCATCACATAGCTACGTTCCCTGATAAGATATAATATTCATTGCGAAGTGTCATGTATACCTCGTATTCCTTTCAAAAGAATCTAAATGCTACACTTTCTTGCTAAGAAGTAGCGTTCGAAGATGTCTACGTATCGAAGCAATAGAGTTCTAATGCTTCTTAAACTGCCATAACGCATCTCATTTCTATGTTTCATGATAAGATATAATATTCATTGTAGAGTGTTATGAATACCTCGTATTCCTTTCAAAAGAATGTAAATGCGACACTTCCTTGCTTGGAAATAGCGTTTGCAGATGTGTACGTATCGAAGCAATAGTTTTCTAATGCTTCTTAAATGTTCATATCGCATCTCATATTTATGTTTCATGATAAGATATAACATTCATTGCGAAGTGTCATGTATACCTCGTATTCCTTTCCAATGAATGTAAATGCGGCACTTCCTTGCTTGGAAATAGCGTTTGCAGATGTGTACGTATCGAAGCAATAGTTTTCTAATGCTTCTTAAATCGTCATATCGCATCTCATATTTATGTTTCATGATAAGATATAACATTCATTGCGAAGTGTCATGTATACCTCGCATTCCTTTCCAATGAATGTAAATGCGACACTTCCTTGCTAGGAAATAGCGTTTGCAGATGTCTACGTATCGAAGCAATAGACATCTTATGCTTCATAAATAGCAATATCGCATCTCATTTCTATGTTTCATGATAAGATATAATATTCATTGCGAAGTGTCACGTGTACCTCGTATTCCTTTCAAAAGAATGTAAATGCGGCAATTGCTTGCTTGGAAATAGCGTTTACAGATGTGTACGTATCGAAGCAATAGTTTTCTAATGCTTCTTAAATCGTCATATCGCATCTCATATTTATGTTTCATGATAAGATATAACATTCATTGCAAAGTGTCATGTATACCTCGTATTCCTTTCCAATGAATGTAAATGCGACACTTCCTTGCTAGGAAATAGCGTTTGCAGATGTCTACGTACGGAAGCAATAGGTTTCTAAAGCTTGCTAATTCGCGATATCGCATCTCATATCTACGTTTCATGATAATATATAATATTCATTGCGAAGTGTCATGTATACCTCGCATACACTTCAAATGAATGTAAATGCGACACTTCCTTGCTAGGAAATAACATTTGCAGATGTCTACGTACCGAAGCAGTAGGGCTCTAATGCTTCTTAAATCGCGATAACGCATCTCATTTCTATGTTTCATGATAAGATATAATATCCATTGTGCTGTGTTATGTATACCTCGTATTCACCTCAAAAGAATGTAAATGCGACACTTCCTTGCTAGGAAATAGCGTTTGCAGATGTCTACGTATCGTAGCATTAGTGCTCTAATGCTTCTTATGTCGCGATATCGCATCTCATTTCTATGTTTCATGATAAGATATAATATCCATTGTGCAGTGTTATGTATACCTCGTATTCACCTCAAAACAATGTAAATGCGACACCTCCTTGCTAGGAAATAGCGTTTGCCGATGTCTACGCATAGAAGCAGTAGAGTTCTGATGCTTCTTAAACCGTCATATCACATATCATTTCTATGTTTCATGTTAAGATATTATATTCATTGCGAAGTGTCATGTATACCTCGTATTCCTTTCAAAAGAATGTAAATGCGACACTTCCTTGTTGGGAAGTAGCGTTTGCAGATGTCTACGTATTGAAGCAATAGATTTCTAAAGCTTGCTAATTCGCGAAATCGCATCTCATATTTATGTTTCATGATAAGATATAACATTCATTGCGAAGTGTCATGTATACCTCGCATTCCTTTCCAATGAATGTAAATGCGACACTTCCTTGCTAGGAAATAGCGTTTGCAGATGTCTACGTATCGAAGCAATAGACATCTTATGCTTCATAAATAGCAATATCGCATCTCATTTCTATGTTTCATGATAAGATATAATATTCATTGCGAAGTGTCACGTGTACCTCGTATTCCTTTCAAAAGAATGTAAATGTGGCAATTGCTTGCTTGGAAATAGCGTTTACAGATGTGTACGTATCGAAGCAATAGTTTTCTAATGCTTCTTAAATCGTCATATCGCATGTCATATTTATGTTTCATGATAAGATATAACATTCATTGCAAAGTGTCATGTATACCTCGTATTCCTTTCCAATGAATGTAAATGCGGCACTTCGTTGTTAGGAAATAGCGTTTGCAGATGTCTACGTATCGAAGCAATAGATTTCTAAAGCTTGCTAAATCGCGATATCGCATCTCATATCAACGTTTCATGATAATATATAATATTCATTGCGAAGAGTCATGTATACCTCGCATACACTTCAAATGAATGTGAATGCGACAGTTCCTTGCTAGGAAATAGCGTTTGCAGAAGTCTACGTATCGAAGCAATAGTGTTCTAATGCTTCTTAAATCGCGATATCGCATCTCATTTCTATGTTTCATGATAAGATATAATATTCATAGCGAAGTGCCATGTATACCTCGCATACACTTCAATTGAATGTACATGCGACACTTCTTTGCTAGGAAATAGCGTTTCCAGATGCCTACGTGTCGAAGCAGTAGAATTCTAATGCTTCTTATATCGTCATATCGCATCTCATTTCTATGTTTCATGTTAAGATATAATATTCATTGCGAATTGTCATGTATACCTCGTATTCCTTTCAAAAGAATGTAAATGCGACACTTCCTTGCTAGGAAGTAGCGTTTGCAGATGTCTACGTATCGAAGCAATAGAGATCTAATACTTCATAAATCGCCATATCGCATCTCATTTCTATGTTTCATGATAAGATATAATATTCACTGTGCAGTGTCATGTATACCTCGTATTCACATCAAATGAATGTAAATGCGACACTTCCTTGCTAGGAAATAGCGTTTGCAGATGTCTACGTATCGAAGCATTAGAATTCTAATGCTTCATAAATCGCCATATCGCATCTCATTTCCATGTTTCATGATAAGATGTAATATCCATTGCGAAGTGTCATGTATACCTCGTATTCCTTTCAAAAGAATGTAAATGCGACACTTCTTTGCTAGGAAATAGCGTTTGCAGATGTCTACGTATCGAAGCAATAGACAGCTTATGCTTCACAAATCTCCATATCGCATCTCATCTCTATGTTCCATGATAAGATATAATATTCATTGCGAAGTGTCACGTGTACCTCGTATTCCTTTCAAAAGAATGTAAATGCGACACTTCCTTGCTAGGAAATAGCGTTTGCAGATGTCTACGTATCGAAGCATTAGAATTCTAATGCTTCATAAATCGCCATATCGCATCTCATTTCCATGTTTCATGATAAGATGTAATATCCATTGCGAAGTGTCATGTATACCTCGTATTCCTTTCAAAAGAATGTAAATGCGACACTTCTTTGCTAGGAAATAGCGTTTGCAGATGTCTACGTATCGAAGCAATAGACAGCTTATGCTTCATAAATCTCCATATCGCATCTCATCTCTATGTTTCATGATAAGATATAATATTCATTGCGAAGTGTCACGTGTACCTCGTATTCCTTTCAAAAGAATGTAAATGCGGCACTTGCTTGCTAGGAAGTAGCGTTTGCAGATGTCAACGTATTGAAGCAATAGAGTTCTAATGCTTCTTAAATCGCCATATCGCATCTCATTTCTATGTTTCATGATAGGATATAATATTCATTGTGCAGTGCTATGTATATCACGTCTATACTTCAAATGAATGTAAATGCGGCACTTCGTTGTTAGGAAATAGCGTTTGCAGATGTCTACGTATCGAAGCAATAGAATTCTAAAGCTTGCTAATTCGCGATATCGCATCTCATATCAACGTTTCATGATAATATATAATATTCATTGCGAAGAGTCATGTATACCTCGCATACACTT
Organism: Xylocopa sonorina; assembly: GCF_050948175.1. Classification (NCBI taxonomy): domain Eukaryota; kingdom Metazoa; phylum Arthropoda; class Insecta; order Hymenoptera; family Apidae; genus Xylocopa; species Xylocopa sonorina. The sequence goes on from NC_135197.1 coordinate 418,965, forward strand.
CAAATGAATGTGAATGCGACAGTTCCTTGCTAGGAAATAGCGTTTGCAGAAGTCTACGTATCGAAGCAATAGTGTTCTAATGCTTCTTAAATCGCGATATCGCATCTCATTTCTATGTTTCATGATAAGATATAATATTCATAGCGAAGTGCCATGTATACCTCGCATACACTTCAATTGAATGTACATGCGACACTTCTTTGCTAGGAAATAGCGTTTCCAGATGCCTACGTGTCGAAGCAGTAGAATTCTAATGCTTCTTATATCGTCATATCGCATCTCATTTCTATGTTTCATGTTAAGATATAATATTCATTGCGAATTGTCATGTATACCTCGTATTCCTTTCAAAAGAATGTAAATGCGACACTTCCTTGCTAGGAAGTAGCGTTTGCAGATGTCTACGTATCGAAGCAATAGAGATCTAATACTTCTTAAATCGCCATATCGCATCTCATTTCTATGTTTCATGATAGGATATAATATTCATTGTGCAGTGTTATGTATATCACGTCTATACTTCAAATGAATGTAAATGCGGCTCTTCGTTGTTAGGAAATAGCGTTTGCAGATGTCTACGTACGGAAGCAATAGATTTCTAAAGCTTGCTAATTCGCGATATCGCATCTCATATCTACGTTTCATGATAATATATAATATTCATTGCGAAGTGTCATGTATACCTCGCATACACTTCAAATGAATGTAAATGCGACACTTCCTTGCTAGGAAATAACATTTGCAGATGTCTACGTACCGAAGCAGTAGGGCTCTAATGCTTCTTAAATCGCGATAACGCATCTCATTTCTATGTTTCATGATAAGATATAATATCCATTGTGCTGTGTTATGTATACCTCGTATTCACCTCAAAAGAATGTAAATGCGACACTTCCTTGCTAGGAAATAGCGTTTGCAGATGTCTACGTATCGAAGCAATAGACATCTTATGCTTCATAAATCGCAATATCGCATCTCATTTCTATGTTTCATGATAAGATATAATATTCATTGTGCAGTGTCATGTATACCTCGTATTCACCTCAAAAGAATGTAAATGTGACACTTCCTTGCTAGGAAATAGCGTTTGCAGATGTCTACGTATCGTAGCATTGGTGCTCTAATGCTTCTTATGTCGCGATATCGCATCTCATTTCTATGTTTCATGATAAGATATAATATCCATTGTGCAGTGTTATGTATACCTCGTATTCACCTCAAAACAATGTAAATGCGACACCTCCTTGCTAGGAAATAGCGTTTGCGGATGTCTACGCATTGAAGCAGTAGAGTTCTAATGCTTCTTAAATCGTCATATCACATATCATTTCTATGCTTCATGTTAAGATATTATATTCATTGCGAAGTGTCATGTATACCTCGTATTCCCTTCAAAAGAATGTAAATGCGACACTTCCTTGCTAGGAAGTAGCGTTTGCAGATGTCTACGTATTGAAGCAATAGATTTCTAAAGCTTGCTAATTCGCGAAATCGCATCTCATATCTATGTTTCACGATAATATATAATATTCATTGCGAAGTGTCATGTATACCTCGCATACACTTCAAATGAATGTGAATGCGACAGTTCCATTCTAGGAAATAGTGTTTGCAGATATCTACGTATCGAAGCAATAGAGTTCTAAAGCTCCATAAATCGCGATATCGCATCTCATTTCAATGTTTCATGATAATATATAATATTCATTGTAGAGTGTTATGAATACCTCGTATTCACCTCAAAAGAATGTAAATGTGACACTTCCTTGCTAGGAAATAGCGTTTGCAGATGTCTACGTATCGTAGCATTTGTGCTCTAATGCTTTTCAAAACGCGACGTCGTTTCCCATTTCTATGTTTCATGATAGTATATAATATTCATTGAGTAGTGTCATGTATACCTCGCATACACTTCAAATGAATGTAAATGCGACACTTCCTTGCTAGGAAATAACGTTTGCAGATGTCTACGTACCGAAGCAGTAGGGTTCTAATGCTTCTTAAATCGCGATATCGCATCTCATTTCTATGTTTCATGATAAGATATAATATCCATTGTGCAGTGTTATGTATACCTCGTATTCACCTCAAAAGAATGTAAATGCGACACATCCTTGCTAGGAAACAGCGTTTGCAGATGTCTACGTATCGAAGCAATAGTTTTCTGATGCTTCTTAAATCGTCATATCGCATCTCATATTTATGTTTCGTGATAAGATATAACATTCATTGCGAAGTGTCATGTATACCTCGCATTCCTTTCCAATGAATGTAAATGCGACACTTCCTTGCTAGGAAATAGCGTTTGCAGATGTCTACGTATCGAAGCAATAGATTTCTAAAGCTTGCTAATTCGCGATATCGCATCTCATATCTATGTTTCATGATAATATATAATATTCATTGCGAAGTGTCATGTATACCTCGTATCCATTCAAAAGAATGTAAATGCGACACTTCCTTGCTAGGAAGTAGCGTTTGCAGATGTCTAGGTATCGAAGCAATAGAGTTCTAAAGCTTGCTAATTCGCGATATCGCATCTCATTTCTATGTTTCAAGATAAGATATAATATTCATTGCGAAGTGTCATGTATACCTCGCATACACTTCAAATGAATGTAAATGCGACACTTCCTTGCTAGGAAGTAGCGTTTGCAGATGTCTACGTATCGAAGCAGTAGAGTTCTAATGCTTCTCAAATCGCGATATCGCCTCTCATTACTATATTTCATGATAAGATATAATATTCATTGTGCAGTGATATGTATATCTCATCTATACTTCAAATGAATGTAAATGCGACACTGCCTTGCTAGGAAATAGCGATTGCAGATGTCTGCGTATCGTGGCATTAGAGTTCTAATGTTTCTCAAAACGCGGTATCGCTTCTCAATTCTACGTTTCATGATAGTATATAATATTCATTGCGTAGTGTCATGTATACCTCGTATTCACCTCAAAAGAATGTAAATGCGACACATCCTTGCTAGGAAATAGCGTTTGCAGATGTCTACGTATCGAAGCAATAGTTTTCTAATGCTTCTTAAATCGTCATATCGCATCCCATATTTATGTTTCATGATAAGATATAACATTCATTGCGAAGTGTCATGTATACCTCGCATTCCTTTCCAATGAATGTAAATGCGACACTTCCTTGCTAGGAAATAGCGTTTGCAGATGTCTACGTATCGAAGCAATAGATTTCTAAAGCTTGCTAATTCGCGATATCGCATCTCATATCTATGTTTCATGATAATATATAATATTCATTGCGAAGTGTCATGTATACCTCGCATACACTTCAAATGAATGTGAATGCGACAGTTCCATTGTAGGAAATAGTGTTTGCAGACATCTACGTACCGAAGCAATAGACTTCTAAAGCTCCATAAATCGCGACATCGCATCTCATTTCAATGTTTCATGATAATATATAATAATCATTGTAGAGTGTTATGAATACCTCGTATTCACTTCAAAAGAATGTAAATGCGACACTTCCTTGCTAGGAAATAGCGTTTGCAGATGTCTACGTATCGTGGCAATAGAGTTCTAAACTTGTTAATTCGCGATATCGCATCTCATATCTATGTTTCATGATAATATATGATATTCATTGCGAAGTGCCATGTATACCACGCATACACTTCAAATGAATGTAAATGCGACACTTCCTTCCTAGGAAATAGCGTTTGCAGGTGTCTACGTATCCAAGCAATAGAGTTCTAATGCTTCCTAAATCGTCATATTGCATCTCATTTCTATTGTTCATGATAAGATATAATATTCATTGCGAAGTGTCATGTATACCTCGTATCCATTCAAAAGAATGTAAATGCGACACTTCCTTGCTAGGAAGTAGCGTTTGCAGATGTCTAGGTATCGAAGCAATAGAGTTCTAAAGCTTGCTAATTCGCGATATCGCATCTCATTTCTATGTTTCATGATAATATATAATATTCATTGCGAAGTGTCATGTATACCTCGCATACACTTCAAATGAATGTAAATGCGACACTTCCTTGCTAGGAAATAGCGTTTGCAGATGTCTACGTATCGTGGGACTAGAGATCCAATGCTTCCCAAAACGCGATATCGCTTCTCATTTCTATGTTTCATGATAATATATAATATTCATTGCGAATTGTCATGTATACCTCGTATTCCTTTCAAAAGAATGTAAATGCAACACTTGCTTGCTAGGAAGTAGCGTTTGCAGATGACTAAGTATCGTAGCAATAGAGTTCTAATGCTTCTTAATTCGCGATATCGCATTTCATTCCTATGTTTCATGATAAGATATAATATTCATTGTGCAGTATTATGTATATCTCGTCTATACTTCAAATGAATGTAAATGCGACACTTCCTTGCTAGGAAATAGCGTTTGCAGATGTCTACGTATCGTGGGATTAGAGATCCAATGCTTCCCAAAACGCGATATCGCTTCTCATTTCTATGTTTCATGATAATATATAATATTCATTGCGAATTGTCATGTATACCTCGTATTCCTTTCAAAAGAATGTAAATGCAATACATGCTTGCTAGGAAGTAGCGTTTGCAGATGTCTACGTATCGAAGCAATAGTGTTCCAATGCTTCTTAAATCGTCACATCGCATCTCATTTCTATGTTTCATGATAAGATATAATATTCATTGCTAAGTGTCATGTATACCTCGTATTCACTTCAAAAGAATGTAAATGCGACACTTCCTTGCTAGGAAGTAGCGTTTGCAGATGTCTACGTATCGAAGCAATAGAGATCTAAAGCTTGCTAATTCGCGATATCGCATCTCATTTCTATGTTTCATGATAAGATGTAATATTCATTGCGAAGTGTCATGTATACCTCGTATTACTTTCAAAAGAATGTAAATGCAACACTTCCTTGCTAGGAAATAGCGTTTGCAGATGTCTACGTATCGAAGCAATAGACATCTAATGCTTCATAAATCTCCATATCGCATCTCATCTCTACATATCTTGATAAGATATAATATTCACTGTGCAGTGTTATGTATACCTCGTATTCACTTCAAAAGAATGTAAATGCGACACTTCCTTGCTAGGAAATGGCGATTACAGATGTCTACGTATCGTAGCAATTGAGTTCTAATGCTTCTTAAAATGCGATATCGCATCTCATTTCTATGTTTCAAGATAAGATATAATATTCATTGCGAAGTGTCATGTATACCTCGCATACACTTCAAATGAATGTAAATGCGACACTTCCTTGCTAGGAAGTAGCGTTTGCAGATGTCTACGTATCGAAGCAGTAGAGTTCTAATGCTTCTCAAATCGCGATATCGCCTCTCATTACTATGTTTCATGATAAGATATAATATTCATTGTGCAGTGATATGTATATCTCATCTATACTTCAAATGAATGTAAATGTGACACTGCCTTGCTAGGAAATAGCGATTGCAGATGTCTGCGTATCGTGGCATTAGAGTTCTAATGTTTCTCAAAACGCGGTATCGCTTCTCAATTCTACGTTTCATGATAGTATATAATATTCATTGCGTAGTGTCATGTATACCTCGCATACACTTCAAATGAATGTAAATGCGACACTTCCTTGCTAGGAAATAGCGTTTGCAGAAGTCTACGTATCGAAGCAATAGAGTTCTAAAGCGTCTTATATCGCGATATCGCATCTCATTTCTATGTTTCATGATAAGATATAATATTCATTGTGCAGTGTTACGTATATCTCGTCTATACTTCAAATGAATGTAAATGCGACACTTCCTTGCTCGGAAATAGCGTTTGCAGATGTATACGTATCGAAGCAATAGAGATCTAATGCTTCTTAATTCGCGATATTGCATCTCATTTCTATGTTTCAAGATAAGATATAATATTCATTGTGCAGTGTTATGTGTATCTCATCAATACTTCAAGTGAATCTAAATGCGATACTTCCTTACTAGGAAATAGCGTTTGCAGATGCCTGCGTATCGTGGCATTAGAGTTCTAATGCTTCTCAAAACGCGATATCGCTACACATTACTATGTTTCATGATAATATATAATATTCATTGTGGAGTGTTATGTATACCTCGTATTCACTTCAAATGAAAGTAAATGCGACACTTGCTTGCTAGGAAGTAGCGTTTGCAGATGTCAACGTATCGAAGCAATAGAGTTCTAATGCTTCTTAAATCGCCATATCGCATCTCATTTCTATGTTTCATGATAGGATATAATATTCATTGTGCAGTGTTATGTATATCACGTCTATACTTCAAATGAATGTAAATGCGGCACTTTGTTGTTAGGAAATAGCGTTTGCAGATGTCTACGTACCGAAGCAATAGATTTCTAAAGCTTGCTAATTCGCGATATCGCATCTCATATCTATGTTTCATGATAACATATAATATTCATAGCGAAGTGTCATGTATACCTCGCATACACTTCCAATAAATGTGAATGCGACAGTTTCTTGCTAGGAAATAGCGTTTGCAGAAGTCTACGTATCGGAGCAATAGTGTTCTAATGCTTCTTAAATCGCGATATCGCCTCTCATTACTATATTTCATGATAAGATATAATATTCATTGTGCAGTGATATGTATATCTCATCTATACTTCAAATGAATGTAAATGCGACACTGCCTTGCTAGGAAATAGCGATTGCAGATGTCTGCGTATCGTGGCATTAGAGTTCTAATGTTTCTCAAAACGCGGTATCGCTTCTCAATTCTACGTTTCATGATAGTATATAATATTCATTGCGTAGTGTCATGTATACCTCGTATTCACCTCAAAAGAATGTAAATGCGACACATCCTTGCTAGGAAATAGCGTTTGCAGATGTCTACGTATCGAAGCAATAGTTTTCTAATGCTTCTTAAATCGTCATATCGCATCCCATATTTATGTTTCATGATAAGATATAACATTCATTGCGAAGTGTCATGTATACCTCGCATTCCTTTCCAATGAATGTAAATGCGACACTTCCTTGCTAGGAAATAGCGTTTGCAGATGTCTACGTATCGAAGCAATAGATTTCTAAAGCTTGCTAATTCGCGATATCGCATCTCATATCTATGTTTCATGATAATATATAATATTCATTGCGAAGTGTCATGTATACCTCGCATACACTTCAAATGAATGTGAATGCGACAGTTCCATTGTAGGAAATAGTGTTTGCAGACATCTACGTACCGAAGCAATAGACTTCTAAAGCTCCATAAATCGCGACATCGCATCTCATTTCAATGTTTCATGATAATATATAATAATCATTGTAGAGTGTTATGAATACCTCGTATTCACTTCAAAAGAATGTAAATGCGACACTTCCTTGCTAGGAAATAGCGTTTGCAGATGTCTACGTATCGTGGCAATAGAGTTCTAAACTTGTTAATTCGCGATATCGCATCTCATATCTATGTTTCATGATAATATATGATATTCATTGCGAAGTGCCATGTATACCACGCATACACTTCAAATGAATGTAAATGCGACACTTCCTTCCTAGGAAATAGCGTTTGCAGGTGTCTACGTATCCAAGCAATAGAGTTCTAATGCTTCCTAAATCGTCATATTGCATCTCATTTCTATTGTTCATGATAAGATATAATATTCATTGCGAAGTGTCATGTATACCTCGTATCCATTCAAAAGAATGTAAATGCGACACTTCCTTGCTAGGAAGTAGCGTTTGCAGATGTCTAGGTATCGAAGCAATAGAGTTCTAAAGCTTGCTAATTCGCGATATCGCATCTCATTTCTATGTTTCATGATAATATATAATATTCATTGCGAAGTGTCATGTATACCTCGCATACACTTCAAATGAATGTAAATGCGACACTTCCTTGCTAGGAAATAGCGTTTGCAGATGTCTACGTATCGTGGGACTAGAGATCCAATGCTTCCCAAAACGCGATATCGCTTCTCATTTCTATGTTTCATGATAATATATAATATTCATTGCGAATTGTCATGTATACCTCGTATTCCTTTCAAAAGAATGTAAATGCAACACTTGCTTGCTAGGAAGTAGCGTTTGCAGATGACTAAGTATCGTAGCAATAGAGTTCTAATGCTTCTTAATTCGCGATATCGCATTTCATTCCTATGTTTCATGATAAGATATAATATTCATTGTGCAGTATTATGTATATCTCGTCTATACTTCAAATGAATGTAAATGCGACACTTCCTTGCTAGGAAATAGCGTTTGCAGATGTCTACGTATCGTGGGATTAGAGATCCAATGCTTCCCAAAACGCGATATCGCTTCTCATTTCTATGTTTCATGATAATATATAATATTCATTGCGAATTGTCATGTATACCTCGTATTCCTTTCAAAAGAATGTAAATGCAATACATGCTTGCTAGGAAGTAGCGTTTGCAGATGTCTACGTATCGAAGCAATAGTGTTCCAATGCTTCTTAAATCGTCACATCGCATCTCATTTCTATGTTTCATGATAAGATATAATATTCATTGCTAAGTGTCATGTATACCTCGTATTCACTTCAAAAGAATGTAAATGCGACACTTCCTTGCTAGGAAGTAGCGTTTGCAGATGTCTACGTATCGAAGCAATAGAGATCTAAAGCTTGCTAATTCGCGATATCGCATCTCATTTCTATGTTTCATGATAAGATGTAATATTCATTGCGAAGTGTCATGTATACCTCGTATTACTTTCAAAAGAATGTAAATGCAACACTTCCTTGCTAGGAAATAGCGTTTGCAGATGTCTACGTATCGAAGCAATAGACATCTAATGCTTCATAAATCTCCATATCGCATCTCATCTCTACATATCTTGATAAGATATAATATTCACTGTGCAGTGTTATGTATACCTCGTATTCACTTCAAAAGAATGTAAATGCGACACTTCCTTGCTAGGAAATGGCGATTACAGATGTCTACGTATCGTAGCAATTGAGTTCTAATGCTTCTTAAAATGCGATATCGCATCTCATTTCTATGTTTCAAGATAAGATATAATATTCATTGCGAAGTGTCATGTATACCTCGCATACACTTCAAATGAATGTAAATGCGACACTTCCTTGCTAGGAAGTAGCGTTTGCAGATGTCTACGTATCGAAGCAGTAGAGTTCTAATGCTTCTCAAATCGCGATATCGCCTCTCATTACTATGTTTCATGATAAGATATAATATTCATTGTGCAGTGATATGTATATCTCATCTATACTTCAAATGAATGTAAATGTGACACTGCCTTGCTAGGAAATAGCGATTGCAGATGTCTGCGTATCGTGGCATTAGAGTTCTAATGTTTCTCAAAACGCGGTATCGCTTCTCAATTCTACGTTTCATGATAGTATATAATATTCATTGCGTAGTGTCATGTATACCTCGCATACACTTCAAATGAATGTAAATGCGACACTTCCTTGCTAGGAAATAGCGTTTGCAGAAGTCTACGTATCGAAGCAATAGAGTTCTAAAGCGTCTTATATCGCGATATCGCATCTCATTTCTATGTTTCATGATAAGATATAATATTCATTGTGCAGTGTTACGTATATCTCGTCTATACTTCAAATGAATGTAAATGCGACACTTCCTTGCTCGGAAATAGCGTTTGCAGATGTATACGTATCGAAGCAATAGAGATCTAATGCTTCTTAATTCGCGATATTGCATCTCATTTCTATGTTTCAAGATAAGATATAATATTCATTGTGCAGTGTTATGTGTATCTCATCAATACTTCAAGTGAATCTAAATGCGATACTTCCTTACTAGGAAATAGCGTTTGCAGATGCCTGCGTATCGTGGCATTAGAGTTCTAATGCTTCTCAAAACGCGATATCGCTACACATTACTATGTTTCATGATAATATATAATATTCATTGTGGAGTGTTATGTATACCTCGTATTCACTTCAAATGAAAGTAAATGCGACACTTGCTTGCTAGGAAGTAGCGTTTGCAGATGTCAACGTATCGAAGCAATAGAGTTCTAATGCTTCTTAAATCGCCATATCGCATCTCATTTCTATGTTTCATGATAGGATATAATATTCATTGTGCAGTGTTATGTATATCACGTCTATACTTCAAATGAATGTAAATGCGGCACTTTGTTGTTAGGAAATAGCGTTTGCAGATGTCTACGTACCGAAGCAATAGATTTCTAAAGCTTGCTAATTCGCGATATCGCATCTCATATCTATGTTTCATGATAACATATAATATTCATAGCGAAGTGTCATGTATACCTCGCATACACTTCCAATAAATGTGAATGCGACAGTTTCTTGCTAGGAAATAGCGTTTGCAGAAGTCTACGTATCGGAGCAATAGTGTTCTAATGCTTCTTAAATCGCGATATCGCATCTCATTTCTATGTTTCATGATAAGATATAATATTCATTGCGAAGTGCCATGTATACCTCGCATACACTTCGATTGAATGTACATGCGACACTTCTTTGCTAGGAAATAGCGTTTGCAGATGTCTACGTATCGAACCAATAGATTTCTAATGCTTCTTAAATCGCCATATCGCATCTCATTTCTATGCTTTATGATAAGATATAATATTCATTGTGCAGTGTTATGTATATCTTGTATTCACTTCAAAAGAATGTAAATGCGGCACTTCGTTGTTAGGAAATAGCGTTTGCAGATGTCTACGTATCGAAGCAATAGATTTCTAAAACTTGCTAATTCGCGATATCGCAACTCATATCTACGTTTCATGATAATATATAATATTCAATGCGAAGTGTCATGTATACCACCGCATACACTTCAAATGAATGTAAACGCGACAGTTCCCTGCTAGGAAATAGCGTTTGCAGATATCTACGTATCGAAGCAAAAGAGTTCTAAAGCTTCTTAAATCGCGATGTCGCATCTCATTTCTATGTTTCATGATAAGATATAATATTCACTGTGCAGTGTTATGTATATCTCGTCTATACTTCAAATGAATGTAAATGCGACACTTCCTTGTTAGGAAGTAGCGTTAGCAGATGTCTACGTATCGAAGCAATAGAGTTCTAGTGCTTCTTAAATCGCCAGATCGCATCTCATTTCTATATTTCATGATAAGATATAATATTCATTGCTAAGTGTCATGTATACCTCGTATTCACTTCAAAAGAATGTAAATGCAACACTTCCTTGCTACGAAATAGCGTTTGCAGATGTCTACGTACCGAAGCAAAAGTGTTCTAAAGCTTCTTAAATCGCGATATCGCATCTCATTTCTATGTTTCACGGTAATATATAATATTCATTGCGAAGTGCCATGTATACCTCGCATACACATCAAATGAATGTAAATGCGGCATTTCCTTGCTAGGAAATAGCGTTTGCAGATGTCTACGTATCGAAGCAATAGAGTTCAAATGCTTCTTAAATCGTCATATTGCATCTCATTACTATTACTCATGATAAGATATAATATTCATTGCGAAGTGCCATGTATACCTCGTATCCATTCAGAAGAATGTAAATGCGACACTTCCTTGCTAGGAAGTAGCGTCTGCAGATGTCTACGTATCGAGGCAATAGAGTTCTAAAGCTTGCTAATTCGTGATATCGCATCCGATTTATATGTTTCATGATAATATATAATATTCGTTGCGAAGTGTCATGTATACCTCGCATACACTTCAAATGAATGCAAATGCGACACATCCTTGCTAGGAAAAGCGTTTGCAGATGTCTACGTATCGAGGCAATGGAGTTCTAAAGCTTGCTAATTCGTGATATCGCATCTCATTTCTATGTTTCATGATAATATATAATATTCGTTGCGAAGTGCCATGTCTACCTCGCATACACTTCAAATGAATGTAAATGCGACACATCCTTGCTAGGAAAAGCGTTTGCAGATGTCTACGTATCGAAGCAATAGAGTTCTAATGCTTCTTAAATCGCCACATAGCATCTCATTTCTATGTTTCATGATAAGATATAATATTCATTGCTAAGTGTCATGTATACCTGGTATCCATTCAGAAGAATGTAAATGCGACACTTCCTTGCTAGGAAATAGCGTTTGCAGATGTCTACGAATCGAAGCAATAGAGATCTAAAGCTTGCTAATTCGCGATATCGCATCTCATTTCTATGTTTCATGATAATATATAATATTAATTGCGAATTGTCATGTATACCTCGTATTCCTTTCAAAAGAATGTAAATGCGACACATCCTTGCTAGGTAGTAGCGCTTACAGATGTCTACGTATCGAAGCAATAGGGTTCTAATGCTTCTTAAATCGTCATGTCGCATCCCTTATCAACGTTTCTTGATAAGATATAATATTCATTGCGAAGTGCTATGTATACCTCGTATTCCTTTCAAAACAATGTAAATGCGACACTTCCTTGTTAGGAAGTAGCGTTAGCAGATGTCTACGTGTCGAAGCAATAGAGTTCTAGTGCTTCTTAAATCGCCAGATCGCATCTCATTTCTATATTTCATGATAAGATATAATATTCATTGCTAAGTGTCATGTATACCTCGTATTCACTTCAAAAGAATGTAAATGCGACACTTCCTTGCTAGGAAATAGCGTTTGCATATGTCTACAAATCGACGCAATAGAGTTCTAAAGCTTGCTAATTCGCGATATCGCATCTCATTTATATGTTTCATGATAATATATAATATTCGTTGCGAAGTGTCATGTATGCCTCGCATACACTTCAAATGAATGCAAATGCGACACATCCTTGCTAGGAAAAGCGTTTGCAGATGTCTACGTATCGAAGCAATAGAGTTCTAATGCTTCTTAAAACGCGATACCGCATCTCATTTCTATGTTTCATGGTAAGATGTAATATGATTTGCGAAGTGTTATGTATTCCTCGTCTACACTTCAAATGAATGTAAATGCGACACTTCCTTGCAAGGAAATATGGTTTACAGATGTCTACGTATCGTAGCAATAGAGTTCTTATGATTCTTAAAACGCGATATCGCATCTCATTTCTATGTTTCATGGTAAGATATAATATGATTTGCGAAGTGTTATGTATTCCTCGTCTGCACTTCAAATGAATGTAAATGCGACACTTCCTTGCAGATGTCTACGTATCGTAGCAATAGAGTTCTTATGAATCTTAAAACGCGATATCGCATCTCATATCTATGTTTCATGGTAAGATATAATATGATTTGCGAAGTGTTATGTATTCCTCGTCTACACTTCAAATGAATGTAAATGCGACACTTCCCTGTAAGGAAATAGCGTTTGCAGATGTCTACGTATCGTAGCAATAGATTTCTAATGCTTCTTAAAACGCGATATCGCATCTCATTTTTATGTTTCATGGTAAGATATAATATGATTTGCGAAGTGTCACGAATTCCTCGTCTACACTTCAAATGAATGTAAATGCGACACTTCCTTGCTAGGACATAGCTTGTGCAGATGTCTACGTATCGTAGCAATAGATTTCTAATGCTTCTTAAAACGCCATATCGCATCTCATTTTCTATGTTTCATTGTAAGATATAATGTGATTTGCGAAGAGTCATGTATTCCTCGTCTACACTTCAAATGAATGTAAATGCGACTCTTCCTTGCAAGGAAATAGCGTTTGCAGATGTCTACGTATCGAAGCAATAGAGTTCAAATGCTTCTTAAAACGAGATATTGCATCTCATATCTATGTTTCATGATAAGATATAATATTCATTGCGAAGTGTTATGCATTCCTCGTCTACGATTCAAATGAATATAAATGCGACACTTCCTTGCAAGGAAATAGCGTTTGCAGATGTCTACGCATCGTAGCAATAGAGTTCTTATGATTCTTAAAACGCGATATCGCATCTCATTTCTATGTTTCATGGTAAGATATAATATGATTTGCGAAGTGTTATGTATTCCTCGTCTACACTTCAAATGAATGTAATTACGGCACTTCCTTGCAAGGAAATAGCGTTTGCAAATGTCTACCTATCGTAGCAATAGTGTTCTTATACTTCTTAAAACGCGATATCGCATCTCATTTCTATGTTTCATGGTAAGATATAATATTCATTGCGAAGTGTTATGCATTCCTCGTCTACGATTCAAATGAACGTAAATGCGACACTTCCTTGCAAGGAAATAGCGTTTGCAGATGTCTACGTATCGTAGCAATAGAGTTCTTATGATTCTTAAAACGCGATATCGCATCTCATTTCTATGTTTCATGGTAAGATATAATATGATTTGCGTAGTGTTATGTATTTCTCGTCTACACTTCAAATGAATGTAAATGCGACACTTCCTTGCAAGGAAATGGCGTTTGCAGATGTATTCGTATCGTAACAATAGAGTTCTTGTGATTCTTAAAACGCGATATCGCATCTCATTTCTATGTTTCATGGTAAGATATAATATGATTTGCGAAGTGCTATGTATTCCTCGTCTACACTTCAAATGAATGTAATTACGGCACTTCCTTGCAAGGAAATAGCGTTTGCAAATGTCTACCTATCGTAGCAATAGTGTTCTTATACTTCTTAAAACGCGATATCGCATCTCATTTCTATGTTTCATGGTAAGATATAATATTCATTGCGAAGTGTTATGCAATCCTCGTCTACGATTCAAATGAACGTAAATGCGACACTTCCTTGCAAGGAAATAGCGTTTGCAGATGTCTACGTATCATAACAATAGAGTTCTTATGATTCTTAAAACGCGAGATCGCATCTCATTTTTATGTTTCATGGTAAGATATAATATGATTTGCGAAGTGTTATGTATTCCTCGTCTGCACTTCAAATGAATGTAAATGCGACACTTCCTTGCAAGGAAATAGCGTTTGCAGATGTCTACGTATCGAAGCAATAGATTTCTAAAGCTTGCTAATTCGCGATATCGCATCTCATATCAACGTTTCATGATAATATATAATATTCATTGCGAAGAGTCATGTATACCTCGCATACACTTCAAATGAATGTGAATGCGACAGTTCCTTGCTAGGAAATAGCGTTTGCAGAAGTCTACGTATCGAAGCAATAGTGTTCTAATGCTTCTTAAATCGCGATATCGCATCTCCTTTCTATGTTTCATGATAAGATATAATATTCATAGCGAAGTGCCATGTATACCTCGCATACACTTCAAATGAATGTAAATGCGACACTTCCTTGCTAGGAAGTAGCGTTTGCAGATGTCTACGTATCGAAGCAGTAGAGTTCTAATGCTTCTCAAATCGCGATATCGCCTCTCATTACTATGTTTCATGATAAGATATAATATTCATTGTGCAGTGATATGTATATCTCATCTATACTTCAAATGAATGTAAATGCGACACTGCCTTGCTAGGAAATAGCGATTGCAGATGTCTGCGTATCGTGGCATTAGAGTTCTAATGTTTCTCAAAACGCGGTATCGCTTCTCAATTCTACGTTTCATGATAGTATATAATATTCATTGCGTAGTGTCATGTATACCTCGCATACACTTCAAATGAATGTAAATGCGACACTTTCTTGCTAGGAAATAGCGTTTGCAGATGTCTACGTATCGAAGCAATAGAGTTCTAAAGCGTCTTATATCGCGATATCGCATCTCATTTCTATGTTTCATGATAAGATATAATATCCATTGTGCAGTGTTATGTATACCTCGTATTCACCTCAAAAGAATGTAAATGCGACACATCCTTGCTAGGAAATAGCGTTTGCAGATGTCTACGTATCGAAGCAATAGTTTTCTAATGCTTCTTAATTCGTCATATCGCATCTCATATTTATGTTTCATGATAAGATATAACACTCATTGCGAAGCGTCATGTATACCTCGTATCCATTCAAAAGAATGTAAATGCGACACTTCCTTGCTAGGAAGTAGCGTTTGCAGATGTCTAGGTATCGAAGCAATAGAGTTCTAAAGCTTGCTAATTCGCGATATCGCATCTCATTTCTATGTTTCATGATAATATATAATATTCATTGCGAAGTGTCATGTATACCTCGCATACACTTCAAATGAATGTAAATGCGACACTTCCTTGCTAGGAAATAGCGTTTGCAGATGTCTACGTATCGTGGGACTAGAGATCCAATGCTTCCCAAAACGCGATATCGCTTCTCATTTCTATGTTTCATGATAATATATAATATTCATTGCGAATTGTCATGTATACCTCGTATTCCTTTCAAAAGAATGTAAATGCAACTCTTGATGCTAGGAAGTAGCGTTTGCAGATGACTAAGTATCGTAGCAATAGAGTTCTAATGCTTCTTAATTCGCGATATCGCATCTCATTCCTATGTTTCATGATAAGATATAATATTCATTGTGCAGTATTATGTATATCTCGTCTATACTTCAAATGAATGTAAATGCGACACTTCCTTGCTAGGAAATAGCGTTTGCAGATGTCTACGTATCGTGGGATTAGAGATCCAATGCTTCCCAAAACGCGATATCGCTTCTCATTTCTATGTTTCATGATAATATATAATATTCATTGCGAATTGTCATGTATACCTCGTATTCCTTTCAAAAGAATGTAAATGCAATACATGCTTGCTAGGAAGTAGCGTTTGCAGATGTCTACGTATCGAAGCAATAGTGTTCCAATGCTTCTTAAATCGTCACATCGCATCTCATTTCTATGTTTCATGATAAGATATAATATTCATTGCTAAGTGTCATGTATACCTCGTATTCACTTCAAAAGAATGTAAATGCGACACTTCCTTGCTAGGAAGTAGCGTTTGCAGATGTCTACGAATCGAAGCAATAGAGATCTAAAGCTTGCTAATTCGCGATATCGCATCTCATTTCTATGTTTCATGATAAGATGTAATATTCATTGCGAAGTGTCATGTATACCTCGTATTACTTTCAAAAGAATGTAAATGCAACACTTCCTTGCTAGGAAATAGCGTTTGCAGATGTCTACGTATCGAAGCAATAGACATCTAATGCTTCATAAATCTCCATATCGCATCTCATCTCTACATATCTTGATAAGATATAATATTCACTGTGCAGTGTTATGTATACCTCGTATTCACTTCAAAAGAATGTAAATGCGACACTTCCTTGCTAGGAAATGGCGATTACAGATGTCTACGTATCGTAGCAATTGAGTTCTAATGCTTCTTAAAATGCGATATCGCATCTCATTTCTATGTTTCAAGATAAGATATAATATTCATTGCGAAGTGTCATGTATACCTCGCATACACTTCAAATGAATGTAAATGCGACACTTCCTTGCTAGGAAGTAGCGTTTGCAGATGTCTACGTATCGAAGCAGTAGAGTTCTAATGCTTCTCAAATCGCGATATCGCCTCTCATTACTATGTTTCATGATAAGATATAATATTCATTGTGCAGTGATATGTATATCTCATCTATACTTCAAATGAATGTAAATGTGAGACTGCCTTGCTAGGAAATAGCGATTGCAGATGTCTGCGTATCGTGGCATTAGAGTTCTAATGTTTCTCAAAACGCGGTATCGCTTCTCAATTCTACGTTTCATGATAGTATATAATATTCATTGCGTAGTGTCATGTATACCTCGCATACACTTCAAATGAATGTAAATGCGACACTTCCTTGCTAGGAAGTAGCGTTTGCAGATGTCTAGGTATCGAAGCAATAGAGTTCTAAAGCTTGCTAATTCGCGATATCGCATCTCATTTCTATGTTTCAAGATAAGATATAATATTCATTGCGAAGTGTCATGTATACCTCGCATACACTTCAAATGAATGTAAATGCGACACTTCCTTGCTAGGAAGTAGCGTTTGCAGATGTCTACGTATCGAAGCAGTAGAGTTCTAATGCTTCTCAAATCGCGATATCGCCTCTCATTACTATGTTTCATGATAAGATATAATATTCATTGTGCAGTGATATGTATATCTCATCTATACTTCAAATGAATGTAAATGCGACACTGCCTTGCTAGGAAATAGCGATTGCAGATGTCTGCGTATCGTGGCATTAGAGTTCTAATGTTTCTCAAAACGCGGTATCGCTTCTCAATTCTACGTTTCATGATAGTATATAATATTCATTGCGTAGTGTCATGTATACCTCGCATACACTTCAAATGAATGTAAATGCGACACTTTCTTGCTAGGAAATAGCGTTTGCAGATGTCTACGTATCGAAGCAATAGAGTTCTAAAGCGTCTTATATCGCGATATCGCATCTCATTTCTATGTTTCATGATAAGATATAATATCCATTGTGCAGTGTTATGTATACCTCGTATTCACCTCAAAAGAATGTAAATGCGACACATCCTTGCTAGGAAATAGCGTTTGCAGATGTCTACGTATCGAAGCAATAGTTTTCTAATGCTTCTTAAATCGTCATATCGCATCTCTTATTTATGTTTCATGATAAGATATAACATTCATTGCGAAGTGTCATGTATACCTCGCATTCCTTTCCAATGAATGTAAATGCGACACTTCCTTGCTAGGAAATAGCGTTTGCAGATGTCTACGTATCGAAGCAATAGATTTCTAAAGCTTGCTAATTCGCGATATCGCATCTCATATCTATGTTTCATGATAATATATAATATTCATTGCGAAGTGTCATGTATACCTCGCATACACTTCAAATGAATGTAAATGCGACACTTCCTTCCTAGGAAATAGCGTTTGCAGGTGTCTACGTATCCAAGCAATAGAGTTCTAATGCTTCCTAAATCGTCATATTGCATCTCATTTCTATTGTTCATGATAAGATATAATATTCATTGCGAAGTGTCATGTATACCTCGTATCCATTCAAAAGAATGTAAATGCGACACTTCCTTGCTAGGAAGTAGCGTTTGCAGATGTCTAGGTATCGAAGCAATAGAGTTCTAAAGCTTGCTAATTCGCGATATCGCATCTCATTTCTATGTTTCATGATAATATATAATATTCATTGCGAAGTGTCATGTATACCTCGCATACACTTCAAATGAATGTAAATGCGACACTTCCTTGCTAGGAAATAGCGTTTGCAGATGTCTACGTATCGTGGGACTAGAGATCCAATGCTTCCCAAAACGCGATATCGCTTCTCATTTCTATGTTTCATGATAATATATAATATTCATTGCGAATTGTCATGTATACCTCGTATTCCTTTCAAAAGAATGTAAATGCAACACTTGCTTGCTAGGAAGTAGCGTTTGCAGATGACTAAGTATCGTAGCAATATAGTTCTAATGCTTCTTAATTCGCGATATCGCATCTCATTCCTATGTTTCATGATAAGATATAATATTCATTGTGCAGTATTATGTATATCTCGTCTATACTTCAAATGAATGTAAATGCGACACTTCCTTGCTAGGAAATAGCGTTTGCAGATGTCTACGTATCGTGGGATTAGAGATCCAATGCTTCCCAAAACGCGATATCGCTTCTCATTTCTATGTTTCATGATAATATATAATATTCATTGCGAATTGTCATGTATACCTCGTATTCCTTTCAAAAGAATGTAAATGCAATACATGCTTGCTAGGAAGTAGCGTTTGCAGATGTCTACGTATCGAAGCAATAGTGTTCCAATGCTTCTTAAATCGTCACATCGCATCTCATTTCTATGTTTCATGATAAGATATAATATTCATTGCTAAGTGTCATGTATACCTCGTATTCACTTCAAAAGAATGTAAATGCGACACTTCCTTGCTAGGAAGTAGCGTTTGCAGATGTCTACGAATCGAAGCAATAGAGATCTAAAGCTTGCTAATTCGCGATATCGCATCTCATTTCTATGTTTCATGATAAGATGTAATATTCATTGCGAAGTGTCATGTATACCTCGTATTACTTTCAAAAGAATGTAAATGCAACACTTCCTTGCTAGGAAATAGCGTTTGCAGATGTCTACGTATCGAAGCAATAGACATCTAATGCTTCATAAATCTCCATATCGCATCTCATCTCTACATATCTTGATAAGATATAATATTCACTGTGCAGTGTTATGTATACCTCGTATTCACTTCAAAAGAATGTAAATGCGACACTTCCTTGCTAGGAAATGGCGATTACAGATGTCTACGTATCGTAGCAATTGAGTTCTAATGCTTCTTAAAATGCGATATCGCATCTCATTTCTATGTTTCAAGATAAGATATAATATTCATTGCGAAGTGTCATGTATACCTCGCATACACTTCAAATGAATGTAAATGCGACACTTCCTTGCTAGGAAGTAGCGTTTGCAGATGTCTACGTATCGAAGCAGTAGAGTTCTAATGCTTCTCAAATCGCGATATCGCCTCTCATTACTATGTTTCATGATAAGATATAATATTCATTGTGCAGTGATATGTATATCTCATCTATACTTCAAATGAATGTAAATGTGACACTGCCTTGCTAGGAAATAGCGATTGCAGATGTCTGCGTATCGTGGCATTAGAGTTCTAATGTTTCTCAAAACGCGGTATCGCTTCTCAATTCTACGTTTCATGATAGTATATAATATTCATTGCGTAGTGTCATGTATACCTCGCATACACTTCAAATGAATGTAAATGCGACACTTCCTTGCTAGGAAATAGCGTTTGCAGAAGTCTACGTATCGAAGCAATAGAGTTCTAAAGCGTCTTATATCGCGATATCGCATCTCATTTCTATGTTTCATGATAAGATATAATATTCATTGTGCAGTGTTACGTATATCTCGTCTATACTTCAAATGAATGTAAATGCGACACTTCCTTGCTCGGAAATAGCGTTTGCAGATGTATACGTATCGAAGCAATAGAGATCTAATGCTTCTTAATTCGCGATATTGCATCTCATTTCTATGTTTCAAGATAAGATATAATATTCATTGTGCAGTGTTATGTGTATCTCATCAATACTTCAAGTGAATCTAAATGCGATACTTCCTTACTAGGAAATAGCGTTTGCAGATGCCTGCGTATCGTGGCATTAGAGTTCTAATGCTTCTCAAAACGCGATATCGCTACACATTACTATGTTTCATGATAATATATAATATTCATTGTGGAGTGTTATGTATACCTCGTATTCACTTCAAATGAAAGTAAATGCGACACTTGCTTGCTAGGAAGTAGCGTTTGCAGATGTCAACGTATCGAAGCAATAGAGTTCTAATGCTTCTTAAATCGCCATATCGCATCTCATTTCTATGTTTCATGATAGGATATAATATTCATTGTGCAGTGTTATGTATATCACGTCTATACTTCAAATGAATGTAAATGCGGCACTTTGTTGTTAGGAAATAGCGTTTGCAGATGTCTACGTACCGAAGCAATAGATTTCTAAAGCTTGCTAATTCGCGATATCGCATCTCATATCTATGTTTCATGATAACATATAATATTCATAGCGAAGTGTCATGTATACCTCGCATACACTTCCAATAAATGTGAATGCGACAGTTTCTTGCTAGGAAATAGCGTTTGCAGAAGTCTACGTATCGGAGCAATAGTGTTCTAATGCTTCTTAAATCGCGATATCGCATCTCATTTCTATGTTTCATGATAAGATATAATATTCATTGCGAAGTGCCATGTATACCTCGCATACACTTCGATTGAATGTACATGCGACACTTCTTTGCTAGGAAATAGCGTTTGCAGATGTCTACGTATCGAACCAATAGATTTCTAATGCTTCTTAAATCGCCATATCGCATCTCATTTCTATGCTTTATGATAAGATATAATATTCATTGTGCAGTGTTATGTATATCTTGTATTCACTTCAAAAGAATGTAAATGCGGCACTTCGTTGTTAGGAAATAGCGTTTGCAGATGTCTACGTATCGAAGCAATAGATTTCTAAAACTTGCTAATTCGCGATATCGCAACTCATATCTACGTTTCATGATAATATATAATATTCAATGCGAAGTGTCATGTATACCACCGCATACACTTCAAATGAATGTAAACGCGACAGTTCCCTGCTAGGAAATAGCGTTTGCAGATATCTACGTATCGAAGCAAAAGAGTTCTAAAGCTTCTTAAATCGCGATGTCGCATCTCATTTCTATGTTTCATGATAAGATATAATATTCACTGTGCAGTGTTATGTATATCTCGTCTATACTTCAAATGAATGTAAATGCGACACTTCCTTGTTAGGAAGTAGCGTTAGCAGATGTCTACGTATCGAAGCAATAGAGTTCTAGTGCTTCTTAAATCGCCAGATCGCATCTCATTTCTATATTTCATGATAAGATATAATATTCATTGCTAAGTGTCATGTATACCTCGTATTCACTTCAAAAGAATGTAAATGCAACACTTCCTTGCTACGAAATAGCGTTTGCAGATGTCTACGTACCGAAGCAAAAGTGTTCTAAAGCTTCTTAAATCGCGATATCGCATCTCATTTCTATGTTTCACGGTAATATATAATATTCATTGCGAAGTGCCATGTATACCTCGCATACACATCAAATGAATGTAAATGCGGCATTTCCTTGCTAGGAAATAGCGTTTGCAGATGTCTACGTATCGAAGCAATAGAGTTCAAATGCTTCTTAAATCGTCATATTGCATCTCATTACTATTGCTCATGATAAGATATAATATTCATTGCGAAGTGCCATGTATACCTCGTATCCATTCAGAAGAATGTAAATGCGACACTTCCTTGCTAGGAAGTAGCGTCTGCAGATGTCTACGTATCGAGGCAATAGAGTTCTAAAGCTTGCTAATTCGTGATATCGCATCCGATTTATATGTTTCATGATAATATATAATATTCGTTGCGAAGTGTCATGTATACCTCGCATACACTTCAAATGAATGCAAATGCGACACATCCTTGCTAGGAAAAGCGTTTGCAGATGTCTACGTATCGAGGCAATGGAGTTCTAAAGCTTGCTAATTCGTGATATCGCATCTCATTTCTATGTTTCATGATAATATATAATATTCGTTGCGAAGTGCCATGTCTACCTCGCATACACTTCAAAAGAATGTAAATGCGACACATCCTTGCTAGGTAGTAGCGCTTACAGATGTCTACGTATCGAAGCAATAGGGTTCTAATGCTTCTTAAATCGTCATGTCGCATCCCTTATCTACGTTTCTTGATAAGATATAATATTCATTGCGAAGTGCTATGTATACCTCGTATTCCTTTCAAAACAATGTAAATGCGACACTTCCTTGTTAGGAAGTAGCGTTAGCAGATGTCTACGTGTCGAAGCAATAGAGTTCTAGTGCTTCTTAAATCGCCAGATCGCATCTCATTTCTATATTTCATGATAAGATATAATATTCATTGCTAAGTGTCATGTATACCTCGTATTCACTTCAAAAGAATGTAAATGCGACACTTCCTTGCTAGGAAATAGCGTTTGCATATGTCTACAAATCGACGCAATAGAGTTCTAAAGCTTGCTAATTCGCGATATCGCATCTCATTTATATGTTTCATGATAATATATAATATTCGTTGCGAAGTGTCATGTATGCCTCGCATACACTTCAAATGAATGCAAATGCGACACATCCTTGCTAGGAAAAGCGTTTGCAGATGTCTACGTATCGAAGCAATAGAGTTCTAATGCTTCTTAAAACGCGATACCGCATCTCATTTCTATGTTTCATGGTAAGATGTAATATGATTTGCGAAGTGTTATGTATTCCTCGTCTACACTTCAAATGAATGTAAATGCGACACTTCCTTGCAAGGAAATATGGTTTACAGATGTCTACGTATCGTAGCAATAGAGTTCTTATGATTCTTAAAACGCGATATCGCATCTCATTTCTATGTTTCATGGTAAGATATAATATGATTTGCGAAGTGTTATGTATTCCTCGTCTGCACTTCAAATGAATGTAAATGCGACACTTCCTTGCAGATGTCTACGTATCGTAGCAATAGAGTTCTTATGAATCTTAAAACGCGATATCGCATCTCATATCTATGTTTCATGGTAAGATATAATATGATTTGCGAAGTGTTATGTATTCCTCGTCTACACTTAAAATGAATGTAAATGCGACACTTCCCTGTAAGGAAATAGCGTTTGCAGATGTCTACGTATCGTAGCAATAGATTTCTAATGCTTCTTAAAACGCGATATCGCATCTCATTTTTATGTTTCATGGTAAGATATAATATGATTTGCGAAGTGTCACGAATTCCTCGTCTACACTTCAAATGAATGTAAATGCGGCACTTCCTTGCTAGGACATAGCTTGTGCAGATGTCTACGTATCGTAGCAATAGATTTCTAATGCTTCTTAAAACGCCATATCGCATCTCATTTTCTATGTTTCATTGTAAGATATAATGTGATTTGCGAAGAGTCATGTATTCCTCGTCTACACTTCAAATGAATGTAAATGCGACTCTTCCTTGCAAGGAAATAGCGTTTGCAGATGTCTACGTATCGAAGCAATAGAGTTCAAATGCTTCTTAAAACGAGATATTGCATCTCATATCTATGTTTCATGATAAGATATAATATTCATTGCGAAGTGTTATGCATTCCTCGTCTACGATTCAAATGAATGTAAATGCGACACTTCCTTGCAAGGAAATAGCGTTTGCAGATGTCTACGCATCGTAGCAATAGAGTTCTTATGATTCTTAAAACGCGATATCGCATCTCATTTCTATGTTTCATGGTAAGATATAATATGATTTGCGAAGTGTTATGTATTCCTCGTCTACACTTCAAATGAATGTAATTACGGCACTTCCTTGCAAGGAAATAGCGTTTGCAAATGTCTACCTATCGTAGCAATAGTGTTCTTATACTTCTTAAAACGCGATATCGCATCTCATTTCTATGTTTCATGGTAGGATATAATATTCATTGCGAAGTGTTATGCATTCCTCGTCTACGATTCAAATGAACGTAAATGCGACACTTCCTTGCAAGGAAATAGCGTTTGCAGATGTCTACGTCTCGTAGCAATAGAGTTCTTATGATTCTTAAAACGCGATATCGCATCTCATTTCTATGTTTCATGGTAAGATATAATATGATTTGCGTAGTGTTATGTATTTCTCGTCTACACTTCAAATGAATGTAAATGCGACACTTCCTAGCAAGGAAATGGCGTTTGCAGATGTATTCGTATCGTAACAATAGAGTTCTTATACTTCTTAAAACGCGATATCGCATCTCATTTCTATGTTTCATGGTAAGATATAATATTCATTGCGAAGTGTTATGCAATCCTCGTCTACGATTCAAATGAACGTAAATGCGACACTTCCTTGCAAGGAAATAGCGTTTGCAGATGTCTACGTATCATAACAATAGAGTTCTTATGATCCTTAAAACGCGAGATCGCATCTCATTTTTATGTTTCATGGTAAGATATAATATGATTTGCGAAGTGTTATGTATTCCTCGTCTGCACTTCAAATGAATGTAAATGCGACACTTCCTTGCAAGGAAATAGCGTTTGCAGATGTCTACCTATCGTAGCAATAGAGTTCCAATGCTTCTTAAAACGCGATATCGCATCTCATTTCTATGTTTCATTGTAAGATATAATGTGATTTGCGAAGTGTTATGTATTCCTCGTCTACACTTCAAATGAATGTAAATGCGACACTTCCTTGCAAGGAAATATGGTTTGCAGATGTCTACGTATCGTAGCAATAGAGTTCTAATGCTTCTTAAAACGCGATACCGCATCTCATTTCTATGTTCCATGGTAAGATGTAATATGATTTGCGAAGTGTTATGTATTCCTCGTCTACACTTCAAATGAATGTAAATGCGGCACTTCCTTGCAAGGAAATAGCGTTTGCAGATGTCTACCTATCGTAGCAATAGAGTTCCAATGCTTCTTAAAACGCGATATCGCATCTCATTTCTATGTTTCATTGAAAGATATAATGTGATTTGCGAAGTGTTATGTATTCCTCGTCTACACTTCAAATGAATGTAAATGCGACACTTCCTTGCTAGGACATAGCTTCTGCAGATATCTACGTATCGTAGCAATAGATTTCTAATGCTTCTTCAAACGAGATATTGCATCTCATATCTATGTTTCATGAAAAGTATAATTTTCATTGCCAAGTGTTATGCATTCCTCGTCTACGATTCAAATGAAAGTAAATGCGACACTTCCTCGCTAGGAAATAGCGTTTGCAGATGTCTACGTATCGTAGCAATAGCTTTCTAATGCTTCTTAAAACGCGATATCGCATCTCATTTCTATGTTTCATGGTAAGATATAATATGATTTGCGAAGTGTCATGTATTCCTCGTCTACACTTCAAATCAATGTAAATGCGACACTTCCTTGCAAGGAAATAGCGTTTGCAGATGTCTACGTATCATAACAATAGAGTTCTTATGATTCTTAAAACGCGAGATCGCATCTCATTTTTATGTTTCATGGTAAGATATAATATGATTTGCGAAGTGTTATGTATTCCTCGTCTGCACTTCAAATGAATGTAAATGCGACACTTCCTTGCAAGGAAATAGCGTTTGCAGATGTCTACGTATCGTAGCAATAGAGTTAAAATGCTTCTCAAAACGAGATATTGCATCTCATGCCTATGTTTCGTGATAAGATATAATATTCATTGCGAAGTGTTATGCATTCCTCGTCTACGATTCAAATGAATGTAAATGCGACACTTCCTTGCTAGGACATAGCTTCTGCAGATGTCTACGTATCGTAGCAATAGATTTCTAATGCTTCTTAAAACGCGATATCGCATCTCATTTCTATGTTTCATGGTAAGATATAATATGATTTGCGAAGTGTCATGTATTCCTCGTCTACACTTCAAATCAATGTAAATGCGACACTTCCTTGCAAGGAAATAGCGTTTGCAGATGTCTACGTATCATAACAATAGAGTTCTTATGATTCTTAAAACGCGAGATCGCATCTCATTTTTATGTTTCATGGTAAGATATAATATGATTTGCGAAGTGTTATGTATTCCTCGTCTGCACTTCAAATGAATGTAAATGCGACACTTCCTTGCAAGGAAATAGCGTTTGCAGATGTCTACGTATCGTAGCAATAGAGTTCTTATGATTCTTAAAACGCGATATCGCATCTCATTTCTATGTTTCATGGTAAGATATAATATGATTTGCGAAGTGTTATGTATTCCTCGTCTACACTTCAAATGAATGTAAATGCGACACTTCCTTGCAAGGAAATAGCGTTTGCAGATGTCTACCTATCGTAGCAATAGAGTTCCAATGCTTCTTAAAACGCGATATCGCATCTCATTTCTATGTTTCATTGTAAGATATAATGTGATTTGCGAAGTGTTATGTATTCCTCGTCTACACTTCAAATGAATGTAAATGCGACACTTCCTTGCAAGGAAATATGGTTTGCAGATGTCTACGTATCGTAGCAATAGAGTTCTAATGCTTCTTAAAACGCGATACCGCATCTCATTTCTATGTTTCATTGAAAGA
The DNA here is from genome assembly GCF_050948175.1 of Xylocopa sonorina. Lineage (NCBI taxonomy): Eukaryota > Metazoa > Arthropoda > Insecta > Hymenoptera > Apidae > Xylocopa > Xylocopa sonorina. The sequence goes on from NC_135197.1 coordinate 446,366, forward strand.
TATAATGTGATTTGCGAAGTGTTATGTATTCCTCGTCTACACTTCAAATGAATGTAAATGCGACACTTCCTTGCTAGGACATAGCTTCTGCAGATATCTACGTATCGTAGCAATAGATTTCTAATGCTTCTTCAAACGAGATATTGCATCTCATATCTATGTTTCATGAAAAGTATAATTTTCATTGCCAAGTGTTATGCATTCCTCGTCTACGATTCAAATGAAAGTAAATGCGACACTTCCTCGCTAGGAAATAGCGTTTGCAGATGTCTACGTATCGTAGCAATAGCTTTCTAATGCTTCTTAAAACGCGATATCGCATCTCATTTCTATGTTTCATGGTAAGATATAATATGATTTGCGAAGTGTTATGTATTCCTCGTCTACACTTCAAATGAACGTGAAAGCGACACTTCCTCGCTATGAAATAGCGTTTGCAGATGTCTACGTATCGTGGCAATAGTGTTCTTATGATTCTTAAAACGTGATATCGCATCTCATTTCTATGTTTCATTGTAAGATATAATGTGATTTGCGAAGTGTCATGTATTCCTCGTCTACACTTCAAATGAATGTAAATGCGACACTTCCTTGCAAGGAAATAGCGTTTGCAGATGTCTACGTATCGAAGCAATAGAGTTCAAATGCTTCTTAAAACGAGATATTGCATCTCATATCTATGTTTCATGATAAGATATAATATTCATTGCGAAGTGTTATGCATTCCTCGTCTACGATTCAAATGAATGTAAATACGACACTTCCTTGCAAGGAAATAGCGTTTGCAGATGTCTACGTATCGTAGCAATAGAGTTAAAATGCTTCTCAAAACGAGATATTGCATCTCATGCCTATGTTTCGTGATAAGATATAATATTCATTGCGAAGTGTTATGCATTCCTCGTCTACGATTCAAATGAATGTAAATGCGACACTTCCTTGCTAGGACATAGCTTCTGCAGATGTCTACGTATCGTAGCAATAGATTTCTAATGCTTCTTAAAACGCGATATCGCATCTCATTTCTATGTTTCATGGTAAGATATAATATGATTTGCGAAGTGTCATGTATTCCTCGTCTACACTTCAAATCAATGTAAATGCGACACTTCCTTGCAAGAAAATAGCGTTTGCAGATGTCTACGTATCGAAGCAATAGAGTTCAAATGCTTCTTAAAACGAGATATTGCATCTCATTTCTATGTTTCATGGTAAGATGTAATATGATTTGCGAAGTGTTATGTATTCCACCTCTACACTTTAAATGAATGTAAATGCGACACTTCCTTGCAAGGAAATATCGTTTGCAAATGTCTACCTATCGTAGCTATAGTGTTCTAATGCTTCTTAAGACGCGATATCGCATCTCATTTCTATGTTTCATGGTAAGATATAATATGATTTGCGAAGTGTTATGTATTCCTCGTTTACACTTCAAATGAATGTGAATGCCACACTTCCTTGCTAGGAAATAGCGTCTGCAGATGTCTAGGTATCGTAGCGATAGAGTTCTAATGCTTCTTAAAACGTGATATCGCATCTCATTTCTATCTTTCATGTTAAGATATAATATGATTTGCGAAGTGTCATGTATTCCTCTTCTACACTTCAAATGAATGTAAATGCGATACTTCCTCGCTAGGAAATAGCGTCTGCAGATGTCTAGGTATCGTAGCAATAGAGTTCTAATGCTTCTTCAAACGAGATATTGCATCTCATATCTGTGTTTCATGAAAAGTATAATTTTCATGGCGAAGTGTTATGCATTCCTCGTCTACGATTCAAATGAAAGTAAATGCGACAATTCCTCGCTAGGAAATAGCGTTTGGAGATGTCTACATATCGTAGCAATAGCTTTCTAATGCTTCTTAAAACGCGATATCGCATCTCATTTCTATGTTTCATGGTAAGATATAATATGATTTGCGAAGTGTTATGTATTCCTCGTCTACACTTCAAATGAATGTGAAAGCGACACTTCCTCGCTAGGAAATAGCGTTTGCAGATGTCTACGTATCGTAGCAATAGTGTTCTTATGATTCTTAAAACGTGATATCGCATCTCATTTCTATATTTCATTGTAAGATATAACATGATTTGCGAAGTGTCATGTATTCCTCTTCTACACTTCTAATGAATGTAAATGCGACACTTCCTTGCTAGGAGATAGCGTCTGCAGATGTCTAGGTATCGTAGCAATAGATTTCTAATGCTTCTTAAAACGCGATATCGCATCTAATTTCTATGTTTCATGGTAAGATATAATATGATTTGCGAAGTGTCGTGTATTCCTCGTCTACACTTCAAATGAATGTAAATGCGACACTTCCTTGCAAGGAAATAGCGTTTGCTGATTTCTAGGTACCGTAGCAATAGATTTCTAATGCTTCTTAAAACGCGATATCGCATCTCATTTCTATGTTTCATGGTAAGATATAATATGATATGCGTAGTGTCATGTATTCCTCGTCTACACTTCAAATGAATGTAAATGCGACACTTCCTTGCTAGGAAATAGCGTCTGAAGATGTCTAGGTATCGTTGCAATAGAGTTCCAATGCTTCTTAAAGCGCGATATCGCATCTCATTTCCATGTTTCATTGTAAGATATAATGTGATTTGCGAAGTGTTACGTATTCCTCGTCTACACTTCAAATGAATGTAAATGCGACACTTCCTTGTAAGGAAATAGCGTTTGCAGATGTCTACGTCTCGTAGCAATAGATTTCTAATGCTTCTTAAAACGCGATATCGCATCTCATTTCTATGTTTCATGGTAAGATATAATATGATTTGCGAAGTGTCACGTATTCCTCGTCTACACTTCAAATGAATGTAAATGTGACACTTCCTTGCTAGGACATAGCTTCTGCAGATATCTACGTATCGTAGCAATAGATTTCTAATGCTTCTTAAAACGAGATATTGCATCTCATTTCTATGTTTCATGGTAAGATATAATATGATTTGCGAAGTGTTATGTATTCCTCGTCTACACTTCAAATGAATGTGAAAGCGACACTTCCTCGCTAGGAAATAGCGTTTGCAGATGTCTACGTATCGTAGCAATAGTGTTCTTATGATTCTTAAAACGTGATATCGCATCTCATTTCTATGTTTTATGGTAAGATATAATATGATTTGCGAAATGTTATGTATTCCTAGTCTACGATTCAAATGAAAGTAAATGCGACAATTCCTTGCTAGGAGATGGCGTCTGCAGATGTCTACGTATCGTAGCAATAGAGTTCATATGATTCTTAAAACGCGATATCGCATCTCATTTCTATGTTTCATGGTAAGATATAATATGATTTGCGAAGTGTCATGTATTCCTCGTCTACACTTCAAATCAATGTAAATGCGACACTTCCTTGCAAGGAAATAGCGTTTGCAGAAGTCTACGTATCGAAGCAATAGAGTTCAAATGCTTCTTAAAACGAGATATTGCATCTCATTTCTATGTTTCATGGTAAGATGTAATATGATTTGCGAAGTGTTATGTATTCCACCTCTGCACTTTAAATGAATGTAAATGCGACACTTCCTTGCAAGGAAATATCGTTTGCAAATGTCTACCTATCGTAGCTATAGTGTTCTAATTCTTCTTAAGACGCGATATCGCATCTCATTTCTATGTTTCATGGTAAGATATAATATGATTTGCGAAGTGTTATGTATTCCTCGTTTACACTTCAAATGAATGTGAATGCCACACTTCCTTGCTAGGAAATAGCGTCTGCAGATGTCTAGGTATCGTAGCGATAGAGTTCTAATGCTTCTTAAAACGTGATATCGCATCTCAGTTCTATCTTTCATGTTAAGATATAATATGATTTGCGAAGTGTCATGTATTCCTCTTCTACACTTCAAATGAATGTAAATGCGACACTTCCTTGCTAGGAGATAGCGTCTGCAGATGTCTAGGTATCGTAGCAATAGTTTTCTAATGCTTCTTAAAACGCGATATCGCATCTAATTTCTATGTTTCATGGTAAGATATAATATGATTTGCGAAGTGTCATGTATTCCTCGTCTACACTTCAAATCAATGTAAATGCGACACTTCCTTGCAAGGAAATAGCGTTTGCAGATGTCTACGTATCGAAGCAATAGAGTTCAAATGCTTCTTGAAACGAGATATTGCATCTCATTTCTATGTTTCATGGTAAGATATAATATGATTTGCGAAGTGTCATGTATTCCTCGTCTACACTTCAAATGAATGTGAATGCGATACTTCCTCGCTAGGAAATAGCGTCTGCAGATGTCTAGGTATCGTAGCAATAGAGTTCTAATGCTTCTTCAAACGAGATATTGCATCTCATATCTATGTTTCATGAAAAGTATAATTTTCATTGCGAAGTGTTATGCATTCCTCGTCTAGGATTCAAATGAAAGTAAATGCGACACTTCCTCGCTAGGAAATAGCGTTTGGAGATGTCTACGTATCGTAGCAATAGCTTTCTAATACTTCTTAAAACGCGATATCGCATCTAATTTCTATGTTTCATGGTAAGATATAATATGATTTGCGAAGTGTTATGTATTCCTCGTCTACACTTCAAATGAATGTGAAAGCGACACTTCCTCGCTAGGAAATAGCGTTTGCAGATGTCTACGTATCGTAGCAATAGTGTTCTTATGATTCTTAAAACGTGATATCGCATCTCATTTCTATATTTCATTGTAAGATATAACATGATTTGCGAAGTGTCATGTATTCCTCTTCTACAATTCTAATGAATGTAAATGCGACACTTCCTTGCTAGGAGATAGCGTCTGCAGATGTCTACGTGTCGTAGCAATAGATTTCTAATGCTTCTTAAAACGCGATATCGCAACTCATTTCTATGTTTCATGGTAAGATATAATATGATTTGCGAAGTGTCATGTATTCCTCGTCTACACTTCAAATCAATGTAAATGCGACACTTCCTTGCAAGGAAATAGCATTTGCAGAAGTCTACGTATCGAAGCAATAGAGTTCAAATGCTTCTTAAAACGAGATATTGCATCTCATTTCTATGTTTCATGGTAAGATGTAATATGATTTGCGAAGTGTTATGTATTCCACCTCTACACTTTAAATGAATGTAAATGCGACACTTCTTTGCAAGGAAATAGCGTTTGCAAATGTCTACTTATCGTAGCTATAGTGTTCTAATGCTTCTTAAGACGCGATATCGCATCTCATTTCTATGTTTCATGGTAAGATATAATATGATTTGCGAAGTGTTATGTATTCCTCGTTTACACTTCAATTGAATGTGAATGCCACACTTCCTTGCTAGGAAATAGCGTCTGCAGATGTCTAGGTATCGTAGCGATAGAGTTCTAATGCTTCTTAAAACGTGATATCGCATCTAATTTCTATGTTTCATGGTAAGATATAATATGATTTGCGAAGTGTCATGTATTCCTCGTCTACACTTCAAATCAATGTAAATGCGACACTTCCTTGCAAGGAAATAGCGTTTGCAGATGTCTACGTATCGAAGCAATAGAGTTCAAATGCTTCTTAAAACGAGATATTGCATCTCATTTCTATGTTTCATGGTAAGATATAATAAGATTTGCGAAGTGTCATGTATTCCTCTTCTACACTTCAAATGAATGTGAATGCGATACTTCCTCGCTAGGAAATAGCGTCTGCAGATGTCTAGGTATCGTAGCAATAGAGTTCTAATGCTTCTTCAAACGAGATATTGCATCTCATATCTATGTCTCATGAAAAGTATAATTTTCATTGCGAAGTGTTATGCATTCCTCGTCTACGATTCAAATGAAAGTAAATGCGACACTTCCTCGCTAGGAAATAGCGTTTGCAGATGTCTACGTATCGTAGCAATAGCTTTCTAATGCTTCTTAAAACGCGATATCGCATCTCATTTCTATGTTTCATGGTAAGATATAATATGATTTGCGAAGTGTTATGTATTCCTCGTCTACAATTCAAATGTATGTGAAAGCGACACTTCCTCGCTAGGAAATAGCGTTTGCAGATGTCTACGTATCGTAGCAATAGTGTTCTTATGATTCTTAAAACGTGATATTGCATCTCATTTCTATGTTTTATGGTAAGATATAATATGATTTGCGAAGTGTTATGCATTCCTCGTCTACGATTCAAATGAATGTAAATGCGACACTTCCTTGCAAGGAAATAGCGTTTGCAGATGTCTACGTATCGTAGCAATAGAGTTAAAATGCTTCTTAAAACGAGATATTGCATCTCATACCTATGTTTCGTGATAAGATATAATATTCATTGCGAAGTGTTATGCATTCCTCGTCTACGATTCAAATGAATGTAAATGCGACACTTCCTTGCTAGGAAATAGCTTCTGCAGATGTCTACGTATCGTAGCAATAGATTTCTAATGCTTCTTAAAACGCGATATCGCATCTCATTTCTATGTTTCATGGTAAGATATAATATGATTTGCGAAGTGTCATGTATTCCTCGTCTACACTTCAAATCAATGTAAATGCGACACTTCCTTGCAAGGAAATAGCGTTTGCAGATGTCTACGTATCGAAGCAATAGAGTTCAAATGCTTCTTAAAACGAGATATTGCTTCTCATTTCTATGTTTCATGGTAAGATATAATATGATTTGCGAAGTGTCATGTATTCCTCGTCTACACTTCAAATGAATGTGAATGCGATACTTCCTCGCTAGGAAATAGCGTCTGCAGATGTCTAGGTATCGTAGCAATAGAGTTCTAATGCTTCTTCAAACGAGATATTGCATCTCATATCTATGTTTCATGAAAAGTATAATTTTCATTGCCAAGTGTTATGCATTCCTCGTCTACGATTCAAATGAAAGTAAATGCGACACTTCCTCGCTAGGAAATAGCGTTTGCAGATGTCTACGTATCGTAGCAATAGCTTTCTAATGCTTCTTAAAACGCGATATCGCATCTCATTTCTACGTTTCATGGTAAGATATAATATGATTTGCGAAGTGTTATGTATTCCTCGTCTACACTTCAAATGAATGTGAAAGTGACACTTCCTCGCTAGGAAATAGCGTTTGCAGATGTCTAGGTATCGTAGCGATAGAGTTCTAATGCTTCTTAAAACGTGATATCGCATCTCATTTCTATCTTTCATGTTAAGATATAATATGATTTGCGAAGTGTCATGTATTCCTCTTCTACACTTCAAATGAATGTAAATGCGACACTTCCTTGCTAGGAGATAGCGTCTGCAGATGTCTAGGTATCGTAGCAATAGATTTCTAATGCTTCTTAAAACGCGATATCGCATCTAATTTCTATGTTTCATGGTAAGATATAATATGATTTGCGAAGTGTTATGTATTCCTCGTTTACACTTCAATTGAATGTGAATGCCACACTTCCTTGCTAGGAAATAGCGTCTGCAGATGTCTAGGTATCGTAGCGATAGAGTTCTAATGCTTCTTAAAACGTGATATCGCATCTAATTTCTATGTTTCATGGTAAGATATAATATGATTTGCGAAGTGTCATGTATTCCTCGTCTACACTTCAAATCAATGTAAATGCGACACTTCCTTGCAAGGAAATAGCGTTTGCAGATGTCTACGTATCGAAGCAATAGAGTTCAAATGCTTCTTAAAACGAGATATTGCATCTCATTTCTATGTTTCATGGTAAGATATAATAAGATTTGCGAAGTGTCATGTATTCCTCGTCTACACTTCAAATGAATGTGAATGCGATACTTCCTCGCTAGGAAATAGCGTCCGCAGATGTCTAGGTATCGTAGCAATAGAGTTCTAATGCTTCTTCAAACGAGATATTGCATCTCATATCTATGTCTCATGAAAAGTATAATTTTCATTGCGAAGTGTTATGCATTCCTCGTCTACGATTCAAATGAAAGTAAATGCGACACTTCCTCGCTAGGAAATAGCGTTTGCAGATGTCTACGTATCGTAGCAATAGCTTTCTAATGCTTCTTAAAACGCGATATCGCATCTCATTTCTATGTTTCATGGTAAGATATAATATGATTTGCGAAGTGTTATGTATTCCTCGTCTACAATTCAAATGTATGTGAAAGCGACACTTCCTCGCTAGGAAATAGCGTCCGCAGATGTCTAGGTATCGTAGCAATAGAGTTCTAATGCTTCTTCAAACGAGATATTGCATCTCATATCTATGTCTCATGAAAAGTATAATTTTCATTGCGAAGTGTTATGCATTCCTCGTCTACGATTCAAATGAATGTAAATGCGACACTTCCTTGCAAGGAAATAGCGTTTGCAGATGTCTACGTATCGTAGCAATAGAGTTAAAATGCTTCTTAAAACGAGATATTGCATCTCATACCTATGTTTCGTGATAAGATATAATATTCATTGCGAAGTGTTATGCATTCCTCGTCTACGATTCAAATGAATGTAAATGCGACACTTCCTTGCTAGGAAATAGCTTCTGCAGATGTCTACGTATCGTAGCAATAGATTTCTAATGCTTCTTAAAACGCGATATCGCATCTCATTTCTATGTTTCATGGTAAGATATAATATGATTTGCGAAGTGTCATGTATTCCTCGTCTACACTTCAAATCAATGTAAATGCGACACTTCCTTGCAAGGAAATAGCGTTTGCAGATGTCTACGTATCGAAGCAATAGAGTTCAAATGCTTCTTAAAACGAGATATTGCTTCTCATTTCTATGTTTCATGGTAAGATATAATATGATTTGCGAAGTGTCATGTATTCCTCGTCTACACTTCAAATGAATGTGAATGCGATACTTCCTCGCTAGGAAATAGCGTCTGCAGATGTCTAGGTATCGTAGCAATAGAGTTCTAATGCTTCTTCAAACGAGATATTGCATCTCATATCTATGTTTCATGAAAAGTATAATTTTCATTGCCAAGTGTTATGCAATCCTCGTCTACGATTCAAATGAAAGTAAATGCGACACTTCCTCGCTAGGAAATAGCGTTTGCAGATGTCTACGTATCGTAGCAATAGCTTTCTAATGCTTCTTAAAACGCGATATCGCATCTCATTTCTACGTTTCATGGTAAGATATAATATGATTTGCGAAGTGTTATGTATTCCTCGTCTACACTTCAAATGAATGTGAAAGTGACACTTCCTCGCTAGGAAATAGCGTTTGCAGATGTCTAGGTATCGTAGCGATAGAGTTCTAATGCTTCTTAAAACGTGATATCGCATCTCATTTCTATCTTTCATGTTAAGATATAATATGATTTGCGAAGTGTCATGTATTCCTCTTCTACACTTCAAATGAATGTAAATGCGACACTTCCTTGCTAGGAGATAGCGTCTGCAGATGTCTAGGTATCGTAGCAATAGATTTCTAATGCTTCTTAAAACGCGATATCGCATCTAATTTCTATGTTTCATGGTAAGATATAATATGATTTGCGAAGTGTCATGTATTCCTCGTCTACACTTCAAATCAATGTAAATGCGACACTTCCTTGCAAGGAAATAGCGTTTGCAGATGTCTACGTATCGTAGCAATAGAGTTAAAATGCTTCTTAAAACGAGATATTGCATCTCATACCTATGTTTCGTGATAAGATATAATATTCATTGCGAAGTGTTATGCATTCCTCGTCTACGATTCAAATGAATGTAAATGCGACACTTCCTTGCTAGGACATAGCTTCTGCAGATGTCTACGTATCGTAGCAATAGATTTCTAATGCTTCTTAAAACGCGATATCGCATCTCATTTCTACGTTTCATGGTAAGATATAATATGATTTGCGAAGTGTTATGTATTCCTCGTCTACTTCAAATGAATGTGAAAGCGACACTTCCTCGCTAGGAAATAGCGTTTGCAGATGTCTACGTATCGTAGCAATAGTGTTCTTATGGTTCTTAAAACGTGATATCGCATCCCATTTCTATGTTTTATGGTAAGATATAATATGATTTGAGAAGTGTTATGTATTCCTAGTCTACGATTCAAATGAAAGTAAATGCGACACTTCCTTGCTAGGAGATAGCGTCTGCAGATGTCTACGTATCGTAGCAATAGAGTTCATATGATTCTTAAAACGCGATATCGCATCTCATTTCTATGTTTCATGGTAAGATATAATATGATTTGCGAAGTGTCATGTATTCCTCGTCTACACTTCAAATCAATGTAAATGCGACACTTCCTTGCAAGGAAATAGCGTTTGCAGATGTCTACGTATCGTAGCAATAGAGTTAAAATGCTTCTTAAAACGAGATATTGCATCTCATACCTATGTTTCGTGATAAGATATAATATTCATTGCGAAGTGTTATGCATTCCTCGTCTACGATTCAAATGAATGTAAATGCGACACTTCCTTGCTAGGACATAGCTTCTGCAGATGTCTACGTATCGTAGCAATAGATTTCTAATGCTTCTTAAAACGCGATATCGCATCTCATTTCTACGTTTCATGGTAAGATATAATATGATTTGCGAAGTGTTATGTATTCCTCGTCTACTTCAAATGAATGTGAAAGCGACACTTCCTCGCTAGGAAATAGCGTTTGCAGATGTCTACGTATCGTAGCAATAGTGTTCTTATGGTTCTTAAAACGTGATATCGCATCCCATTTCTATGTTTTATGGTAAGATATAATATGATTTGAGAAGTGTTATGTATTCCTAGTCTACGATTCAAATGAAAGTAAATGCGACACTTCCTTGCTAGGAGATAGCGTCTGCAGATGTCTACGTATCGTAGCAATAGAGTTCATATGATTCTTAAAACGCGATATCGCATCTCATTTCTATGTTTCATGGTAAGATATAATATGATTTGCGAAGTGTCATGTATTCCTCGTCTACACTTCAAATCAATGTAAATGCGACACTTCCTTGCAAGGAAATAGCGTTTGCAGAAGTCTACGTATCGAAGCAATAGAGTTCAAATGCTTCTTAAAACGAGATATTGCATCTCATTTCTATGTTTCATGGTAAGATGTAATATGATTTGCGAAGTGTTATGTATTCCACCTCTACACTTTAAATGAATGTAAATGCGACACTTCCTTGCAAGGAAATATCGTTTGCAAATGTCTACCTATCGTAGCTATAGTGTTCTAATGCTTCTTAAGACGCGATATCGCATCTCATTTCTATGTTTCATGGTAAGATATAATATGATTTGCGAAGTGTTATGTATTCCTCGTTTACACTTCAAATGAATGTGAATGCCACACTTCCTTGCTATGAAATAGCGTCTGCAGATGTCTAGGTATCGTAGCGATAGAGTTCTAATGCTTCTTAAAACGTGATATCGCATCTCATTTCTATCTTTCATGTTAAGATATAATATGATTTGCGAAGTGTCATGTATTCCTCTTCTACACTTCAAATGAATGTAAATGCGACACTTCCTTGCTAGGAGATAGCGTCTGCAGATGTCTAGGTATCGTAGCAATAGATTTCTAATGCATCTTAAAACGCGATATCGCATCTAATTTCTATGTTTCATGGTAAGTTATAATATGATTTGCGAAGTGTCATGTATTCCTCGTCTACACTTCAAATCAATGTAAATGCGACACTTCCTTGCAAGGAAATAGCGTTTGCAGATGTCTACGTATCGAAGCAATAGAGTTAAAATGCTTCTTAAAACGAGATATTGCATCTCATTTCTGTGTTTCATGGTAAGATATAATATGATTTGCGAAGTGTCATGTATTCCTCGTCTACACTTCAAATGAATGTGAATGCGATACTTTCTCGCTAGGAAATAGCGTCTGCAGATGTCTACGTATCGAAGCAATAGAGTTCAAATGCTTCTTAAAACGAGATATTGCATCTCATTTCTGTGTTTCATGGTAAGATATAATATGATTTGCGAAGTGTCATGTATTCCTCGTCTACACTTCAAATGAATGTGAATGCGATACTTTCTCGCTAGGAAATAGCGTCTGCAGATGTCTAGGTATCGTAGCAATAGAGTTCTAATGCTTCTTCAAACGAGATATTGCATCTCATATCTATGTTTCATGAGAAGTATAATTTTCATTGCGAAGTGTTATGCATTCCTCGTCTACGATTCAAATGAAAGTAAATGCGACACTTCCTCGCTAGGAAATAGCGTTTGCAGATGTCTACGTATCGTAGCAATAGCTTTCTAATGCTTCTTAAAACGCGATATCGCATCTCATTTCTATGTTTCATGGTAAGATATAATATGATTTGCGAAGTGTTATGTATTCCTCGTCTACACTTCAAATGAATGTGAAAGCGACACTTCCTCGCTAGGAAATAGCGTTTGCAGATGTCTACGTATCGTAGCAATAGTGTTCTTATGATTCTTAAAACGTGATATCGCATCTCATTTCTATATTTCATTGTAAGATATAACATGATTTGCGAAGTGTCATGTATTCCTCTTCTACACTTCTAATGAATGTAAATGCGACACTTCCTTGCAAGGAAATAGCGTTTGCAAATGTCTATCTATCGTAGCTATAGTGTTCTAATACTTCTTAAGACGCGATATCGCATCTCATTTCTATGTTTCATGGTAAGATATAATATGATTTGCGAAGTGTTATGTATTCCTCGTTTACACTTCAAATGAATGTGAATGCCACACTTCCTTGCTAGGAAATAGCGTCTGCATATGTCTAGGTATCGTAGCGATATTGTTCTAATGCTACTTAAAACGTGATATCGCATCTCATTTCTATCTTTCATGTTAAGAAATAATATGCTTTGCGAAGTGCCATGTATTCCTCTTCTACACTTCAAATGAATGTAAATGCGACACTACCTTGCTAGGAAATAGCGTCTGCAGATGTCTAGGTATCGAAGCAATAGAGTTCAAATGTTTCTTAAAACGAGATATTGCATCTCATATCTATGTTTCATGATAAGATATAATATTCATTGCGAAGTGTTATGCATTCCTCGTCTACGATTCAAATGAATGTAAATGCGACACTTCCTAGCAAGGAAATAGCGTTTGCAGAGGTCTACGTATCGTAGCAATAGATTTCTAATGCTTCTTAAAACGCGATATCGCATCTCATTTCTATGTTTCATGGTAAGATATAATATGATTTGCGAAGTGTCATGTATTACTCGTCTACACTTCAAATCAATGTAAATGCGACACTTCCTTGCAAGGAAATAGCGTTTGCAGAAGTCTACGTATCGAAGCAATAGAGTTCAAATGCTTCATAAAACGAGATATTGCATCTCATTTCTATGTTTCATGGTAAGATATAATATGATTTGCGAAGTGTCATGTATTCCTCGTCTACACTTCAAATGAATGTGAATGCGATACTTCCTCGCTAGGAAATAGCGTCTGCAGATGTCTAGGTATTGTCACGTCCCGAGGTGCGGTTGCGCTCGCAACGGTGGCACAAAGTCGTAACCGTTCCCGAAAATAACGCGAATTGCGTCCGGACCGGGTTCGTTGGCGTTTCGGACTCGATAAAACGATAATTAACACTAAACTTACCTTACGAAGGCTTGATTCCGCTGTCTGATTTCTCTTTCCAGGTACCTGGAGCGCCTTGGATCCGCAACCGGGATGGCGGCGGCGTACGGCTGGAGCGGAGGTACGTCTGCGGGAATAAGCGTCCAGGCGGGTTGACTCCGGCTGGCAGGTATCGGCGTTTGGCCCTAACGATTGGCGACTCGTACGGGTCGTGCGGCGAAGGAAACCTCCTTCACAGGAACCAGGACTCGAACGTAGGAAATTGAATATTTTGGTGCATCACCCACGTATTCCCGAGCGAGACGACGAATAAACTCTCTCCTCCCCGCGCGTCGTGTACGCTTTGTCGGAGGTGCTCATCGAGAATACTTGAACTTCGGTGGAGTACGGCGCGGCTAAGCGTTGGTTCGCTCTAGCTTCCCGGGATCGACCTGGGCGCAAGATATTCGGTACACGGTAGAAGTGAGGATGGAGCAACTAAGCGCTGGTTCGCTCTAGTCGTCGAGCCTCAAGACTATCGCAGATGAGATATAGAATTAGAATAATCGCGAGCGTACCCGTGGATTAGAATTAAGGAATTGTATTTGAACTCGAATAAAGATACTTGGAATCTGGTAAAAATAACTATATTCTATGATTTCACTATACTAGATACACTTGACTAAATTCTAAGTTACTGACTAACGATTACAATGAGAATTAGAAATAGAATGAAGTATCGAATGGACTCCGCTATGGGAGTATGGATAGAGACGAATGCATTAGAGCTAATTGCTCGTTGCGAATGAGCCTATTGCTCGGATCGAAAGTGCATCGTTCGGATGCTGGATTAGAACTCCTCGGTTCGGAGGCGAGTTCGGAACCCTTCGGTTCGGAGGTGAGATAGGAACTCTCCGGTTCGGAGATGATTTAGGAACTCTCCGGTTCGGAGGTGAGATAGGAACTGACTCTCGGATCTCGCGTCCGCGACCTCCTCGGGTCGCGCGGCGCACGAGTCGCTGGGCCCTCGCGGTGGGGCGGACGGTCGGAGTAGGGCGGCCGCTCGGCCCTCGCGGTGGGGCGGCCGTTCGGAGTGGGGCGCGGCCCGCGTTAAGCGTGACCCGCGAGCGTCGAATGTGCGCGCGAGTGCAACGGAACATAACCGTGCATGCTGCATCCTTCTTCCCTCTCGTACCTTTGTCTCCTTCTGTAGGGACGGCGAGTCGGCGGGTGGCCCATGTGCAGGGGCTCCGGATACGGATGCTGGGGATGATGAGGTGGACGCCGGAGGGTGGCAGGCGGTACGCCTGACGTTACACATGAAACATAGGTATGAGATGCAATATCTCGTTTTAAGAAGCATTAGAAATCTATTGCTACGATACGTAGACATCTGCAGAAGCTATGTCCTAGCAAGGAAGTGTCGCATTTACATTCATTTGAAGTGTAGACGAGGAATACATGACACTTCGCAAATCATATTATATCTTACCATGAAACATAGAAATGAGATGCGATATCGCGTTTTAAGAAGCATTAGAAATCTATTGCTACGATACGTAGACATCTGCAAACGCTATTTGCTTGCAAGGAAGTGTCGCATCTACATTCATTTGAATCGTAGACGAGGAATGCATAACACTTCGCAAATCATATTATATCTTGCCATGAAACATAGAAATGAGATGCGATATCGCGTTTTAAGAATCATAAGAACTCTATTGCTACGATAGGTAGACATCTGCAAACGCTTTTTCCTTGCAAGGAAGTGTCGCATGTACATTCATTTGAATCGTAGACCAGGAATGCATAACACTTCGTAATGAATATTATATCTTATCATGAAACATAGATATGAGATGCAATATCTCGTTTTAAGAAGCATTTGAACTCTATTGCTTCGATACGTAGATATCTGCAAACGCTATTTCCTTGCAAGGAAGTGTCGCATTTACATTCATTTGACGTGTAGACGAGGAATACATAACACTTCGCAAATCATATTATATCTTACCATGAAACATAGAAATGAGATGCGATATCGCGTTTTAAGTATCATAAGAATTCAATTGCTACGATACGTAGACATCTGCAAACGCTATTTCCTTGCAAGGAAGTGTCGCATTTACATTCATTTGAATCGTAGACGAGGAATGCATAACACTTCGCAATGAATATTATATCTTATCATGAAACATAGATATGAGATGCAATATCTCGTTTTAAGAAGCATTTGAACTCTATTGCTTCGATACGTAGATATCTGCAAACGCTATTTCCTTGCAAGGAAGTGTCGCATTTACGTTCATTTGAATCGTAGACGAGGAATGCATAACACTTCGCAATGAATATTATGTCTTACCATGAAACATAGAAATGAGCTGCGATATCGCGTTTTAAGAAGCATTTGAACTCTATTGCTTCGATACGTAGATATCTGCAAACGCTATTTCCTTGCAAGGAAGTGTCGCATTTACATTCATTTGAAGTGTAGACGAGGAATACATAACACTTCGCAAATCATATTCTACCTTACCATGAAACATAGAAATGAGATGCGATATCGCGTTTTAAGAAGCATTAGAACTCTATTGCTACGATAGGTAGACATCTGCAAACGCTATTTCCTTGCAAGGAAGTGTCGCATTTACATTCATTTGAATCGTAGACGAGGAATGCATAACACTTCGCAAATCATATTATATCTTGCCATGAAACATAGAAATGAGATGCGATATCGCGTTTTAAGAATCATAAGAACTCTATTGCTACGATATGTAGACACCTGCAAACGCTTTTTCCTTGCAAGGAAGTGTCGCATTTACATTCATTTGAATCGTAGACCAGGAATGCATAACACTTCGTAATGAATATTATATCTTATCATGAAACATAGATATGAGATGCAATATCTCGTTTTAAGAAGCATTAGAACTCTATCGCTACGTTACCTAGACATCTGCAGACGCTATTTCCTCCCAAGGAAGTGTCGCATTTACATTCATTTGAAGTGTAGACGAGGAAAACATAACACTTCGCAAATCATATTACATCTTACCATGAAACATAGAAATGAGATGCGATATCGCGTTTTAAGAAGCATTAGAACTCTATTGCTACGATACATAGACATCAGCAGACGCTATTTCCTAGCAAGGAATTGTCGCATTCACATTCATTTGAAGTGTAGACGAGGAATACATAACACTTCGCAAATCATATTACATCTTACCATGAAACATAGAAATGAGATGCGATATCGCGTTTTAAGAAGCATTAGAACTCTATTGCTACGATACCAAGACATCTGCAGACGCTATTTCCTAGCGAGGAAGTATCGCATTTACATTCATTTGAAGTGTAGACGAGGAATACATTACACTTCGCAAATCATATTATATCTTACCATGAAACATAGAAATGAGATGCGATATCGCGTCTTAAGAAGCATTAGAACACTATAGCTACGATAGGTAGACATTTGCAAACGCTATTTCCTTGCAAGGAAGTGTCGCATTTAAATTCATTTAAAGTGTAGAGGAGGAATACATAAAACTTCGCAAATCATATTACATCTTACCATGAAACATAGAAATGAGATGCGATATCGCGTTTTAAGAAGCATTAGAACTCTATTGCTACGATACCTAGACATCTGCAGACGCTATTTCCTAGGAAGGAAGTGTCGCATTTACATTCATTTGAAGTGTAGACGAGGAATACATGACACTTCGCAAATCATATTACATCTTCCCATGAAACATAGAAATGAGATGCGATATCGCGTTTTAAGAAGCATTAGAACTCTATTGCTACGATAGGTAGACATCTGCAAACGCTACTTCCTTGCAAGGAAGTGTCGCATTTACATTCATTTGACGTGTAGACGAGGAATACATAATACTTCGCAAATCATATTATATCTTGCCATGAAACATAGAAATGAGATGCGATATCGCGTTTTAAGAAGCATTAGAAAGCTAATGCTACGATACGTAGACATCTGCAAACGCTATTTCCTAGCGAGGATGTATCGCATTCACTTTCATTTGAAGTGTAGACGAGGAATACATAACACTTCGCAAATCATGTTATATCTTACCATGAAATATAGAAATGAGATGCGATATCGCGTTTTAAGAATCATATGAACTCTATTGCTACGATACGTAGACATCTGCAATCGCTATTTCCTTGCAAGGAAGTGTCGCATTTACTTTCATTTGAATCGTAGACTAGGAATACATAACACTTCGCAAATCATATTATATCTTACCATAAAACATAGAAATGAGATGCGATGTCGCGTTTTAAGAATCATAAGAACACTATTGCTACGATACGTAGACATCTGCAAACGCTATTTCCTAGCGAGGAAGTGTCGCTTTCACATTCATTTGAAGTGTAGACGAGGAATACATAGCACTTCGCAAATCATAT
Source organism: Xylocopa sonorina (assembly GCF_050948175.1). NCBI lineage: Eukaryota > Metazoa > Arthropoda > Insecta > Hymenoptera > Apidae > Xylocopa > Xylocopa sonorina. The sequence continues at coordinate 464,218 of NC_135197.1, forward strand.
TATATCTTACCATGAAACATAGATATGAGATGCAATATCTCGTTTTAAGAAGCATTTGAACTCTATTGCTTCGATACGTAGATATCTGCAAACGCTATTTCCTTGCAAGGAAGTGTCGCATTTACATTCATTTGACGTGTAGACGAGGAATACATAACACTTCGCAAATCATATTATATCTTACCATGAAACATAGAAATGAGATGCGATATCGCGTTTTAAGTATCATAAGAATTCAATTGCTACGATACGTAGACATCTGCAAACGCTATTTCCTTGCAAGGAAGTGTCGCATTTACATTCATTTGAATCGTAGACGAGGAATGCATAACACTTCGCAATGAATATTATATCTTATCATGAAACATAGGTATGAGATGCAATATCTCGTTTTAAGAAGCATTTGAACTCTATTGCTTCGATACGTAGATATCTGCAAACGCTATTTCCTTGCAAGGAAGTGTCACATTTACGTTCATTTGAATCGTCGACGAGGAATGCATAACACTTCGCAATGAATATTATGGTTACCATGAAACATAGAAATGAGCTGCGATATCGCGTTTTAAGAAGCATTAGAAAGCTAATGCTACGATACGTAGACATCTGCAAACGCTATTTCCTAGCGAGGAAGTATCGCATTCACTTTCATTTGAAGTGTAGACGAGGAATACATAAGACTTCGCAAATCATGTTATATCTTACCATGAAATATAGAAATGAGATGCGATATCGCGTTTTAAGAATCATATGAACTCTATTGCTACGATACGTAGACATGTGCAATCGCTATTTCCTTGCAAGGAAGTGTCGCATTTACTTTCATTTGAATCGTAGACTAGGAATACATAACACTTCGCAAATCATATTATATCTTACCATAAAACATAGAAATGAGATGCGATATCGCGTTTTAAGAATCATAAGAACACTATTGCTACGATACGTAGACATCTGCAAACGCTATTTCCTAGCGAGGAAGTGTCGCTTTCACATTCATTTGAAGTGTAGACGAGGAATACATAACACTTCGCAAATCATATTATATCTTACCATAAAACATAGAAATGAGATGCGATATCGCGTTTTAAGAAGCATTAGAAATCTATTGCTACGATAGGTAGACATTTGCAAACGCTATTTCCTTGCAATGAAGTGTCGCATTTACATTCATTTGAAGTGTAGAGGAGTAATACATAACACATCGCAAATCATATTACATCTTACCATGAAACATAGAAGTGAGATGCGATATCGCGTTTTAAGAAGCATTAGAACTCTATTGCTACGATACCTAGACAAATGCAGACGCTATTTCCTAGCAAGGAAGTGTCGCATTTACATTCATTTGAAGTGTAGACGAGGTATACATGACACTTCGCAATTCATATTATATCTTACCATGAAACATAGAAATGAGATGCGATATCGCGTTTTAAGAAGCATTAGAAAGCTATTGCTACGATACGTAGACATCTGCAAACGCTATTTCCTTGCAAGGAAGTGTCGCATTTACATTCATTTAAAGTGTAGAGGTGGAATACATAACACTTCGCGAATCATATTACATCTTACCATGAAACATAGAAATGAGATGCAATATCTCGTTTTAAGAAGCATTTGAACTCTATTGCTACGATACGTTGACATCTGCAGACGCTATTTCCTAGCGAGGAAGTATCGCATTTACATTCATTTGAAGTGTAGACGAGGAATACATAACACTTCGCAAATCATATTATATCTTACCATGAAACATAGAAATGAGATGCGATATCGCGTCTTAAGAAGCATTAGAACACTATAGCTACGATAGGTAGACATTTGCAAACGCTATTTCCTTGCAAGGAAGTGTCGCATTTAAATTCATTTAAAGTGTAGAGGAGGAATACATAAAACTTCGCAAATCATATTACATCTTACCATGAAACATAGAAATGAGATGCGATATCGCGTTTTAAGAAGCATTAGAACTCTATTGCTACGATACCTAGACATCTGCAGACGCTATTTCCTAGGAAGGAAGTGTCGCATTTACATTCATTTGAAGTGTAGACGAGGAATGCATAACATGTCGCAATGAATATTATATCTTATCATGAAACATAGATATTAGATGCAATATCTCGTTTTAAGAAGCATTAGAATTCTATTGCTACGATACCTAGACATCTGCAGACGCTATTTCCTAGCAAGGAAGTGTCGCGCTTACATTCATTTGAAGTGTAGACGAGGAATACATGACACTTCGCAAATCATATTATATCTTACCATGAAACATAGAAATGAAATGCAATATCTCGTTTTAAGAAGCATTTGAACTCTATTGCTTCGATACTGTAACGTCAGGCGTACCGCCTGCCACCCTCCGGCGTCCACCTCATCATCCCCAGCATCCGTATCCGGAGCCCCTGCACACGGGCCACCCGCCGACTCACCGTCCCTACAGAAGGAGGCAAAGGTTCGAGAGGGAAGAAGGATGCAGCATGCCGCGCCCACGCGCGATCTCCCCCCCTCACACACGAGGGGGAGGACTTCACCCCGTATTACGAGGGCGAGGAGCTCTCCGACACATTCTGGGTCGAATCCCCAGCGATCACGAAGCCCTATACGTACTTCTCGTACATGTGGGATTAGAATAAGCACACTACTCACCTATGTACATACACACCAACACACACCTAGATTTAAGAGAATATATGTATATATTTCATTCATGCACGGTTATGTTCCGTTGCACTCGCGCGCAGACTCGACGCTCGCGGCTCACGCTTAACGCGGGCCGCGCCCCACTCCGAACGGCCGCCCCACCGCGAGGGCCGAGCGGCCGCCCTACTCCGACCGTCCGCCCCACCGCGAGGGCCCAGCGACTCGCGCGCCGCGCGACCCGAGGAGGTCGCGGACGCGAGATCCGAGAGTCAGTTCCTAACTCACCTCCGAACCGAAGAGTTCCTATCTCACCTCCGAACCGGAGAGTTCCTATCTCACCTCCGAACCGAAGGGTTCCGAACTCGCCTCCAGCATCCGAACGATGAACTTTCGATCCGAGCAATAGGCTCATTCGCAACGAGCAATTAGCTCTAATGCATTCGTCTCTATCCATACTCCCATAGCGGAGTCCATTCGATACTTTATACTATTTCTAATTCTCATTGTAATCGTTAGTCAGTAACTTAGAATTTAGTCAAGTGTATCTAGTATAGTGAAATCATAGAATATAGTTTATTTTTACCAGATTCAAAGTATCTTTATTCGAGTTCGAATACAATTCCTTAATTCTAATCGACGGGTACGCTCGCGATTATTCTATTTCTATATCTCATCTGCGATAGTCTTGAGGCTCGACGACTAGAGCGAACCAGCGCTTAGATGCTCCATCCTCACTTCTACCGTGTACAGAATATCTTGCGCCCAGGTCGATCCCGGTAAGCTAGAGCGAACCAACGCTTAGCCGCGCCGTACTCCACCGAAGTTCAAGTATTCTCGATGAACCTTGCACCTCCGACAAAGCGTACACGACGCGCGGGGAGGAGAGAGTTTATTCGTCGTCTCGCTCGGCAATACGTGGGTGATGCACCAAAATATTCAATTTCCTACGTTCGAGTCCTGGTTCCTGTGAAGGAGGTTTCCTTCGCCGCACGACCCGTACGAGTCGCCAATCGTCAGGGCCAAACGCCGATACCTGCCAGCCGGAGTCAACCCGCCTGGACGCTTATTCCCGCAGACGTACCTCCGCTCCAGCCGTACGCCGCCGCCATCCCGGTTGCGGATCCAAGGCGCTCCAGGTACCTGGAAAGAGAAATCAGACAGCGGAATCAAGCCTTCGCAAGGTAAGTTTAGTGTTAATTATCGTTTTATCGAGTCCGAAACGCCAAGGAACCCGGTCCGGACGCAATTCGCGTTATTTTCGGGAACGGTTACGACTTTGTGCCACCGTTGCGAGCGCAACCGCACCTCAGGACGTGACACGAAAGTTATTTTTGGTGACAGCGGTGGGATAGCCACGCGTTTCCTCCGGAAATTCCGCCGAAAGGAACCGCGAAACTAGATATGGCAACCCGGACTCCGACAAAAACGCGCCAGCAGACACAGCGAGCCGCCGCGATGGCCGATTCCGAACGCGAAAAACGCATTAGCAGAACGCTCGACTTCCAAGACGCTATCGCCGAGCCTCTTCCTAGTACCGCGCAACAAAATACTTCCGCGAAAAATACGAAAGCGACCGATCCGAGTAATGCCGCGTTGCTCCAGCAAATAGAAATTCTACGGCGTGAATTAGAATCTATTCGCAGAACGCCTGATTTAACGCGCGACGATACCGTTTCGCTGGATATTCCTCGGGGAAATCCGCTTTCCGGACATAATTCGAGCTCCGATTCCAATACAAATAGTTCGCAACACGACGAGCTATCGCTTAAGCAGGCCCTCGAAGCCGTGCCGACATTCGATGGTCAGAACATTCCTATTCTTCAGTTTACCCGAGCGTGTAAACGCGCTTATGAGCTTATCCCTAATGGGTGCGAGCGAACTTTCACACGCCTGCTTAAGGGAAAACTCAAGGGTCGTGCCTACGCCGCGCTAGAAGACGAGCCGTGTTACACAATACTCGAATTAACGGAAGTTCTTCGCAGCACATTTTGCTCCGTAAAATCAGCTCATCATTATCGGGGTGAACTTGCAAATATATTCATGCGCGCGAACGAGCACATTCTAGATTATATCGGTCGAGTAAAAGATCTTAGAACCGCCATAATTGATTGCGAAAGGCTTGCTCGACGAGACACACCGGAATCGCTCGATGACGTAGACGCGCTCACTCTACAATGTTTTAAAGACGGTCTCATTCCGGAAATTCGAATGCAAATGACGGTAAATTCATTCGGTACATTGCGAGAAACGTTCGCTCGAGCGCGGGAGCTCTATCAAATGCACGAACGTGATTGCAACCGACTAGGTAGATCGCGTGTCGCGCGACCAGAATCGCGCGAAAAACCAGCCGAAATTATTTGCCGAAAATGCAATAATATCGGACATTACGCGACCGAGTGTCGGTTCAGACCGCCATCGCCGTACCGACCGCAGGAATACCGTGACGCTTACTTGCGATCCAGGGACGTACCGCCTCCTACTCGAGGCCCCGCGTACGAACAACCGAGACAAATCGTAGCCAGGGACGCGCCCAAATTTTGTCGCTATTGCAAGACCCCGGGGCACGAAATAGGCGAGTGCCGCAAAAGGCAGTACAACAACGCGGTAAATAAAAATTCGGGAAACGACAATGGCCTCCGCACCCGCCGCGAGACAGGTGGCGAGGCCGCGCACCAAGTCCGTCCTCTCGCCGCGAACAACTCCAACGCGGAAATCGACGAAACGCCGCGATAAACATAACCGGAAAAACTAGCACGCCAAACGTAATTCTAAAATCCGATCTTCTAATTTCACCAACTCGCTTCATGGTGGACACTGGGGCGGAAATAAATATTATAAAACGTTCGGCTCTAAAAGCATCCGCGCGAATCGATAAGTCCGAGATCGTAATAATAACAGGGGTAACCGATGGCAAAACCGCAACCTTAGGGACGGTGAATCTTGTCATTTTCGGTCGCGTCGTTCCTTTTAATGTGGTCGAGGATGATTTTCCCCTTAAACCAAGCGGGATCCTCGGCTCCGGGTTCTGTATGGACGCAGAAATCTCTTTCCCAAATAAAATAATCAAATGGAATGGTAAGAGAATTCCTTTCGAAGACGATATCGAAGCACTCGAGGAACCGTCACCGGACTCGAAAATAAAGCCTCTCCTATCGCCGAAACATAAACAAGCGCCGCGCACGGAATCTATTCCCCCTCCGCCGCCACGCCCGCCGCATAAATCATCGCCTCCGCTGAAACGCGATGCAGCAACGAAATCGAAGCTTCGAACGCGAGACAAAGCAGCTTCTCCGAAGTCAGGAGACCGTATCTCCATTCCGCCGAGATCAAATATCGGTATCAAGGTCCGCGTAGTTAATTCGAACCTCGCGGAAGGTATAATTCCTCGTATCGATCTTGCGCCGGGTATATTTTTCGGAAACGCTCTCGTCAGAGTAATTCGGGGCAAAGCGGTAACTCGAATAATTAATTCATCCGACCGCGCCGTCGAAATCGCGTTACCAGAAATCGTACTGGAGCCCGCGAAAATCATGACTCCCCTCCACGAGGAGGATAGTCTGTCGCTTTATCCGGTTTTTTCTAAATCTACTAAATCCAACGTATCCGCCGTACCGATCGGCTCATCCCAAAAAGGGAAAACTTCTATTTCTTTCTCGAATCAGACACCATATTCGACAATCGAAACTCCTCCTTCGCGTTGCAAAATCGCGAATGTTCAACAGATCTCTTATGCTCAGGCGGTTAAAAATAATGTACAACAGGCGCCGTTAAAACAAACATCGAAATCCGCCAATCCTTCGAAATCTCGTCTAGACCGAATTCTTAGTCTCCTCCGTCTCGACCACCTCAACGCAGAGGAAAGAGAGCACGTCGTCCGTCTCGTTCAAAGCACGCAGGAGCTTTTTCACATTGAGGGGGATAAATTAGGGCATACGTCAGCAACCACGCACAAGATTCCAACCGTCGACGACCGCCCCGTCAATGTGAAACAATACCGTTTCCCACCAGCTCATAAGGAGGAGATTCGACGACAAGTCGACAAATTTTTACAAAATGGTGTCATCTCTCCGTCAAAATCACCATATAATTCGCCATTGTGGGTCGTCCCAAAGAAACCCGACTCTTTGGGCAACAAGCAATGGCGCGTCGTCATCGACTACCGCGCACTCAATGAGAAATCTGTCGCCGATGCCTATCCCCTCCCTTGCATTACCGAGATACTTGATCAGCTCGGGAGTGCGAAGTATTTTAGTACATTCGATCTCGCGAGCGGATTTCACCAGATCCCAATGGAGCCCGCCGATGCTCCCAAAACCGCTTTTTCGACGCCTCACGGGCATTATGAATTTAAAAGAATGCCATTCGGATTAAAAAATGCGCCAGCGACGTTCCAACGACTTATGGACAATGTCCTGTCCGGTCTCCAGGGGAACGAAATTTTCGTCTATTTGGACGAAATTGTTATCTACGCTAGCTCTCTTCAAGAACATCGACTTAAATTCGAGAAATTAACTCAACGGCTCAAAGAAGCTAATTTAGTATTGCAGCCGGATAAGTGCGAATTCTTGAGGAGAGAAGTAAGCTATTTGGGTCATATTATCAGTGAGCATGGTGTAAAACCTGACCCTGCGAAAATTAGCGCCGTCAAAAATTTTCCGCGCCCGCGCAACGCGAAACAGATCAAACAATTCCTCGGGCTCGCGGGGTACTACAGGCGGTTCATCGCAAATTTTTCTAACATTGCTAAACCACTTACAAATTTGTTAAAAAAAGACGCGCCCTTTGTATGGCGTAACGAGCATGAGAATTCATTCGTCAAACTCCGAGATTGTCTATGCGAAGCGCCTATCTTGCAGTACCCCAACTTTAAACAACCATTCGTGATAACGACCGACGCGTCCGCCGAAGCTATTGGTGCTATCTTGAGTCAAGGACCAATAGGCCGCGACTTGCCAATCGCGTACACGTCGCGACTGTTAAACGCTGCGGAGAAAAACTACTCCACGATCGAGAAGGAGTGTCTGGCGATCGTCTACGCCGTCCATTACTTTCGTCCATACATATACGGTAATCAATTCAAACTCGTTACCGACCATCGACCGTTAGTGTGGATGAATTCGGTCAAGGACCCGTCAAGTAGACTCGTACGGTGGAGGCTTAAGTTAGCGGAATTTGACTACGAGATGGTCTATAAAAGTGGAAAAACGAACCTTAATGCGGACGCATTGTCGCGGAATCCCGCTCAAATTTTCCCGCTCTCGTATGCAGAAAACTCGGAGGACGACATCTTCGATGTGCCTCCGGAAACCCGTAAAAAGTATACCACACTAGCGCCTCCTCCTACTCCGGTAACATCAGAACCTGAATTACCGACTCCAGGCACGTCCTTCCGTACCAACACAGCATCACCTCCGCAAGCCGCCAGCGACAGCACCGACTTCTATACTCCTGCTCCAAATGAATTTATCCGACGCGAACCCATATTTAATTTCAGCCGTGACGCATTATCAACGCGACGAGACAATGTAGTTGTCTTCGTCACGCAATCTGGGCACCCCTATGACACGGGCGCCAAAGATCTAGCGAACGCTGAAAAATTCCTTCTAAACAAAAATCACGTCCTTACCAAAGCCAAAGTCATAAAAATCGGAAACGAATTCCAAATCCAGCTTCCAATCGTCGAACATTCCACCAGATCAATCAATTTCCAGACCGTAATAGAAACATTCAGATCCTTGTGCGACGTTGTAAACGAATTACAATTACAAACTTTTAGTATCGCACAAACCTATCTAGACTCCGTATCCTGGTCCCGAATCCAGAAAATCCTTCAGGACCTGTTTTACGAAACAACTGTCCAGATTACGGTCTGCCAGGGCCTCATTAAAACCCCTTCGGTCGAAGAGCGACTGAAAATAATAAGAGAAAACCACGACTCCCCTGTGGGAGGTCACAAAGGGGTTAATAAAACTTATTCTCGCATCAGACAACAATACTTTTGGCCAAACATGAAAACACAAATACAAGAATATATTGGCAAATGTAAAAGTTGTCAGACAGAGAAACTGGTCCGGGTGAAGACCAGACAGCCTCTCACTTTAACCGACACCCCTGGCAGGGCATTCGATAAGATTTCAATGGACGTAATGGGTCCTCTTCCCGAAACTTCCGACGGTTATACAAGTATCCTCACGATCCAAGATCTCCTCACTAAATACTCAGTCGCAGTTCCTCTCAAAACCACCACCGCAGTAGACATTGCCGATGCTTTAATAAAAGAATTCATTTGTAAGTTCGGATGCCCGAAAGGCATACTCACGGACCAAGTTTCGAACTTTATAAATAGCTTGATTAAAGCCATAGCAATCAAATTCCGTATTAAACAATACAAGTCCACTGCGTTCCATCCACAGACAAACGGGTCCGTTGAACGATCTCACCACGTCCTGGCGGAATATCTGAAGCATTACATAGAGTCGAGTAACGATTGGGTGAATTGGTTACCGTATGCAATGTTTTCATACAACACCAGTGTGCACGAGGGTACATTATACACCCCACACGAACTAGTGTTCGGCAGGATAGCTAGGACGCCGTCAGCCACTCCTTTTCAGGACAGCTCTGATAACGAAACTTATAGCGACTATCTTATACAACTTCAGGAGAAAATCTCGAAATCTCAGGATTTGGCTAAAGCCAATCTAGACAATGCGAAACGCCGTTCTAAATATTATTATGACCGAAATCTCAATGTCCAAAACTTCGAGGTAGGCCAATGGGTCTATCTTTTAAAAGAGCCGAACAAACATAAGTTCCAGGCACAGTATTCTGGACCGTACCGTATCCTCGAAATTTTGGGCAATTGTAATGTTAAGCTGAATGTAAAAGGGCGCCATAAAATTGTTCATCCGAACAAAATCAAAATTTGTAAGCGAATGCATAGTATGCAGAGTATGGATGCTAGTGAAAGAAAAGTGCGAAAAACTGAAAATAAAGTCAGTGAGTGCAGTGACATTCAAACGAACGCTGAAAGTGAAAGCGACGAAAGTGCCTGCAACCCGGAGGAAGCCCGCAGTCACGGTTCAAACTCCAAACGTTATCGCCAGGATCAACCAGGCGAAAAACCTCAGATTCCGCAGCATCCAGACGACAGGACCAAGAGAAGGATCCAGCATCCCGAAATCTACCCAACAGACAAGAGATCTCGGCATGGCCGAGATTCTTTTTCCAAGGGGGGTGGTGTAACGTCAGGCGTACCGCCTGCCACCCTCCGGCGTCCACCTCATCATCCCCAGCATCCGTATCCGGAGCCCCTGCACATGGGCCACCAGCCGACTCGCCGCCCCTACAGAAGGAGACAAAGGTACGAGAGGGAAGAAGGATGCAGCATGCACGGTTATGTTCCGTTGCACTCGCGCGCACACTCGACGCTCGCGGGTCACGCTTAACGCGGGCCGCGCCCCACTCCGAACGGCCGCCCCACCGCGAGGGCCGAGCGGCCGCCCTACTCCGACCGTCCGCCCCACCGCAAGGGCCCAGCGACTCGCCCGCCGCGCGACCCGAGGAGGTCGCGGACGCGAGATCCGAGAGTCAGTTCCTATCTCACCTCCGAACCGGAGAGTTCCTAACTCATCTCCCAACCGGAGAGTTCCTATCTCACCTCCGAACCGAAGGGTTCCGAACTCGCCTCCGAACCGAGGAGTTCTAATCCAGCATCCGAACGATGCACTTTCGATCCGAGCAATAGGCTCATTCGCAACGAGCAATTAGCTCTAATGCATTCGTCTCTATCCATACTCCCATAGCGGAGTCCATTCGATACTTCATACTATTTCTAATTCTCATTGTAATCGTTAGTCAGTAACTTAGAATTTAGTCAAGTGTATCTAGTATAGTGAAATCATAGAATATAGTTATTTTTACCAGATTCAAAGTATCTTTATTCGAGTTCAAATACAATTCCTTAATTCTAATCCACGGGTACGCTCGCGATTATTCTAATTCTATATCTCATCTGCGATAGTCTTGAGGCTCGACGACTAGAGCGAACCAGCGCTTAGTTGCTCCATCCTCACTTCTACCGTGTACCGAATATCTTGCGCCCAGGTCGATCCCGGTAAGCTAGAGCGAACCAACGCTTAGCCGCGCCGTACTCCACCGAAGTTCAAGTATTCTCGATGAGCACCTCCGACAAAGCGTACACGACGCGCGGGGAGGAGAGAGTTCGTCGTCTCGCTCGGGAATACGTGGGTGATGCACCAGAATATTCAATTTCCTACGTTTGAGTCCTGGTTCCTGTGAAGGAGGTTTCCTTCGCCGCACGACCCGTACGAGTCGCCAATCGTCAGGGCCAAACGCCGATACCTGCCAGCCGGAGTCAACCCGCCTGGACGCTTATTCCCGTAGACGTACCTCCGTTCCAGCCGTACGCCGCCGCCATCCCGGTTGCGGATCCAAGGCGTTCCAGGTACCTGGAAAGAGAAATCAGACAGCGGAATCAAGCCTTCGCAAGGTAAGTTTAGTGTTAATTATCGTTTTATCGAGTCCGAAACGCCAACGAACCCGACCCGGACGCAATTCGCGTTATTTTCGGGAACGGTTACGACTTTGGGCCACCGTTGCGAGCGCAACCGCACCTCGGGACGTGACACATGATAAGATATAATATTCATTGCGAAGTGTTATGCATTCCTCGTCTACGATTCAAATGAATGTAAATGCGACACTTGCTTGCAAGGAAATAGCGTTTGCAGATGTCTCCGTATCGTAGCAATAGAGTTCTTATGATTCTTAAAACGCGATATCGCATCTCATTTCTATGTTTCATGGTAAGATTTAATATGATTTGCGAAGTGTTATGTATTCCTCGTCTACACATCAAATGAATGTGAATGCGACACATCCTTGCTAGGAAATAGCGTCTGCAGATGTCTAGGTATCGTAGCAATAGAGTTCTTATGATTCTTAAAACGCGATATCGCATCTCATTTCTATGTTTCATGAGAAGATATAATATTCATTGCGAAGTGTTATTTATTCCTCGTCTACGATTCAAATGAATGTAAATGCGACACTTCCTTGCAAGGAAATAGCGTTTGCAGATGTCTACGTATCGTAGCAATAGAGTTAAAATGCTTCTTAAAACGAGATATTGCATCTCATATCTATGTTTCATGATAAGATATAATATTCATGCGAAGTGTTATGCATTCCTCGTCTACGATTCAAATGAACGTAAATGCGACACTTCCTTGCAAGGAAATAGCGTCTGCAGATGTCTAGGTATCGTAGCAATAGAGTTCTAGTGCTTCTTAAAACGCGATATCGCACCTCATTCCTATGTTTCATGGTAAGATATAATATTCATTGCGAAGTGTTATGCATTCCTCGTCTACGCTTCAAATGAACGTAAATGCAACACTTCCTTGCAAAGGAATAGCGTTTGCAGATTTCTACGTATCGTAGCAATAGTGTTCTTATGCTTCTTAAAACGCGATATCGCATCTCATTTCTATGTTTCATGGTAAGATATAATATGATTTGCGAAGTGTTATGTATTCCTCGTCTACACTTCAAATGAATGTAAATGCGACACTACCTCTGCAAGGAAATAGCGTTTGCAGATATCTACGTATCGAAGCAATAGAGTTCAAATGCTTCTTAAAACGAGATATTGCATCTCATATCTATGTTTCATGATAAGATATAATATTCATTACGAAGTGTTATGCATTCCTGGTCTACGATTCAAATGAATGTAAATGCGACACTTCCTTGCAAAGAAATAGCGTTTGCAGATGTCTACGTATCGAAGCAATAGAGTTCAAATGCTTCTTAAAGCGAGATATTGCATCTCATATCTATGTTTCATGATAAGATATAATATTCACTGCGAAGTGTTATGCATTCCTCGTCTACACTTCAAATGAATGTAAATGCGACACTTCCTTGCAAAGAAATAGCGTTTGCAGATGTCTACGTATCGAAGCAATAGAGTTCAAATGCTTCTCAAAACGAGATATTGCATCTCATATCTATGTTTCGTGATAAGATATAATATTCATTGCGAAGTGTTATGCATTCCTCGTCTACGATTCAAATGAACCTAAATGCGACACTTCCTTGCAAGGAAATAGCGTTTGCAGATGTCTACGTATCGTAGCAATAGAGTTAAAATGCTTCTTAAAACGAGATATTGCATCTCATACCTATGTTTCATGATAAGATATAATATTCATTGCGAAGTGTTATGCATTCTTCGTCTACACATCAAATGAATGTGAATGCGACACATCCTTGCTAGGAAATAGCGTCTGCAGATGTCTAGGTATCGTAGCAATAGAGTTCTTATGATTCTTAAAACGCGATATCGCATTTCATTTCTATGTTTCATGGTAAGATATAATATTCATGCGAAGTGTAATGCATTCCTCGTCTACACTTCAAATGAATGTAAATGCGACACTTCCTTGCAAGGAAATAGCGTCTGCAGATGTCTAGGTATCGTAGCAATAGAGTTCTAGTGCTTCTTAAAACGCGATATCGCACCTCATTCCTATGTTTCATGGTAAGATATAATATTCATTGCGAAGTGTTATGCATTCCTCGTCTACGCTTCAAATGAACGTAAATGCGACACTTCCTTGCAAAGAAATAGCGATTGCAGATGTCTCCGTATCGTAGCAATAGAATTCTTATGATTCTCAAAACGCGATATCGCATCTCATTTCTATGTTTCATGGTAAGATATAATATGATTTGCGAAGTGTTATGTATTCCACGTCTACACATCAAATGAATGTGAATGCGACACTTCCTTGCTAGGAAATAGCGTCTGCAGATGTCTAGATATCGTAGCAATAGAGTTCTAATGCTTCTTAAAACGCGATATCGCATCTCATTTCTATGTTTCATGGTAAGGTGTAATATGATTTGCGAAGTGTTATTTATTCCTCGTCTGCACTTCAATTGATTGTAAATGCGACACTTCCTTGCAAGGAAATAGCGTTTGCAGATTTCTACGTATCGTAGCAATAGAGTTCTTATGATTCTTAAAACGCGATATCGCATCTCATTTCTATGTTTCATGGTAAGATATAATATGATTTGCGAAGTGTTATGTATTCCTGGTCTACGATTCAAATGAATGTAAATGCGACACTTCCTTGCAAGGAAATAGCGTCTGCAGATGTCTAGGTATCGTAGCAATAGAGTTCTAGTGCTTCTTAAAACGCGATATCGCACCTCATTCCTATGTTTCATGGTAAGATATAATATTCACTGCGACGTGTTATGCATTCCTCGTCTACGATTCAAATGAACGTAAATGCGACACTTCCTTGCAAGGAAATAGCGTTTGCAGATGTATACATATCGTAACAATAGAGTTCTTATGATTCTTAAAACGCGAGATCGCATCTCATTTCTATGTTTCATGGTAAGATATAACATGATTTGCGAAGTGTTATGTATTCCTCGTCTACACTTCAAATGAATGTGAATGCGATACTTCCTCGCTAAGAAATAGCGTTTGCAGATGTCTACGTATCGTAGCAATAGCTTTCTAATGCTTCTTAAAACGCGATATCGCATCTCATTTCTATGTTTCATCGTATGATATAATATGATTTGCGAAGTGTCATGTATTCCTCGTCTACACTTCAAATGATTGTAAATGCGACACTTCCTTGCTAGGAAATAGCGTCTGCAGATTACTAGGTATCGAAGCAGTAGAGTTCAAATGCTTCTTATAACGAGATATTGCATCTCATACCTATGTTTCATGGTAAGATATAATATGATTTACGAAGTGTCGTGTATTCCTCGTCTACGATTGAAATGAATGTAAATGCGACCCTTCCTTGCTAAGAAATTGCGTCTGCAGATGTCTAGGTATCGTAGCAATAGAGTTTTAATGGTTCTTAAAATGCGATATCGCATCTCATTTCTATGTTTCATGGTAAGATGTAATATGATTTGCGAAGTGTTATGTATTCCCCGTCTACACTTCAAATGAATGTAAATGCGATACTTCCTTGCAAGGAAATAGCGTTTGCAGATGTCTACGTATCGTAGCATTAGCTTTCTAATGCTTCTTAAAACGCGATATCGCATCTCATTTCTATCTTTCATGGTAAGATATAATATTCATTGCGAAGTGTTATGCATTCCTCGTCTACGATTCAAATGAATGTAAATGCGACACTTCCTTGCAAGAAAATAGCGTTTGCAGATGTCTACGTATCGTAGCAATAGAGTTAAAATGCTTCTTAAAACGAGATATTGCATCTCATATCTATGTTTCATGATAAGATATAATATTCATTGCGAAGTGTTATGCATTCCTGGTCTACGATTCAAATGAATGTAAATGCGACACTTCCTTGCAAGGAAATAGCGTTTGCAGATGTCTACGTATCGAAGCAATAGAGTTCAAATGCTTCTTAAAACGAGATATTGCATCTCATATCTATGTTTCATGATAAGATATAATATTCATTGCGAAGTTTTATGCATTCCTCGTCTACACTTCAAATGAATGTAAATGCGACACTTCCTTGCAAGGAAATAGCGTTTGCAAATGTCTACCTATCGTAGCAATAGAGTTCTAATGCTTCTTAAAACGCGATATCGCATCTCATTTCTATGTTTCATTGTAAGATATAATGTGATTTGCGAAGTGTCATGTATTCCTCGTCTACACTTCAAATGAATGTAATTACGGCACTTCCTTGCAAGGAATAGCGTTTGCAAATGTCTACCTATCGTAGCAATCGTGTTCCTATGCTTCTTAAAACGCGATATCGCATCTCAGTTCTATGCTTCATGGTAAGATATAATATGATTTGCGAAGTGTTATGTATTCCTCGTCTACGCTTCAAATGAATGTAAATGCGACACTTCCTTGCAAGGAAATAGCGTTTGCAGATGTCTACGTATCGAAGCAATAGAGTTCAAATGCTTCTTAAAACGAGATATTGCATCTCATATCTATGTTTCATGATAAGATATAATATTCATTGCGAAGTGTTATGCTGTAACGTCCGCCGAGCCTCACGGCACCTCCCACAACCCCCGGCAGAGCCACACGCACTGCCTGCCGCCATTGCAGAGACGAGAACACGAACGCACGGTAACACAGAATGATCGCCGAGCTAAGGCAGCCACCCTCGCACCCAGGAGTTGGACCACATCAACGCGTCACGGCGCGTACCCGTCAAACACCTGGAGCACGAGCGAGCCACAGCCTCCGTACGAGGATCATTCCACATATTACGAAGAGTCGTCCGTCGTTACGCACCCATATGCGTACTTCACATATTGTTATAATTAAAATTAAGCAAGTCCTAGTTTCTAAAAACACTACACTCTATGTACATACACGACACAACACACACAAGTTAGCATAAGACATCGCGTGTGTAATTCTAATTTTAAAACGTATTTAATAGAAATAGAGGATAAGCAAAGCGCGCAAGCGAGCGCCCGACGCGCGTGACTCACGCTGAACGCGCGCGCCCCACCTCGACCGTCCATCCCACTCCGCGGGCCGAGCGTCCACCCCACTCTGGCGCCCCGCGACTCGCGCGCCCCGCGATCCGAGGAGGTCGCGTGCTCGCGAGTTGAGAGTCAGTTCGAGCCATCCGCTCCAAGCGAGCGGACCTCTCTCAATCCGAATCACTAATCCAAACTCTAATTCCACTATTCCAACTCAAACTCAAATTCAACTTCAAATCCAAACTCTAACTCTAATTATATTCTAAATCATCGAATTCTAGAACTTAGTTATCTTTAGCATAGGGAAGTAACAGTGTAAGCTTAGTTTTATTTTAGAATATACTTTATTTTTACCAGTACTTACAATTCTCGTTATTCGAAACATTCCTTTCTTTTATTATCGTTATAAATCCATTTATTCCGAAGTTTTCCACGAGTTCTCGCGTCTTCGTGATCATTCACTCTGACCTTTAGTCAAACTTGGTAACCGACCAGTTAGAGCGGACCGCCGCTTAGCTGTATCGACCCACAGCGAGACTAAAGCAAGGATCTCTGTCGATTTTCCATATTTCTGGACCGGTAAACTAGAGCGGACCGCCGCTTAGTGGACCCGTATCTGGACATTTGGAATCCGACTCGAATGCATCGTTCCGGTATACACAAACGAACTCGTCGCGCGGGAAGGAAAAACTTCATACGTTCATTGGTGCGCGAATACATTGGTGCAACAGTCACCTCGTACATACATCTCTGCACCGTCTCTTCTTCCGCTTCACACCGGCCGCACAGCCGTCCAGCATCGCCGCATCCATCGCCGATCCGCTCGACCGAGCCGATCCGCACTCGAGAGCAGCCTACCTGGGTACTCGTTCCGCTGACGATTCCGCCTCGCAGTCCGTACGCTGGTTCCATACCCCAGGACGATCCGCGCCGACGACGATACCTGGAAGAAGGGTATTAAGCATTAGCAACAATCAAGAATTCAAAGGTAAGCGAATATTTTCTTATCCGCGTTCGTGGCTTCCTCGATCCGTGTTCCGCGAGTCAAAAAGAACCCGGTCTTCGACGCAATTGTGCGAGCCGAAACCGTTCGAGGCTGCGTGTCGCTCCGGCCAACGGTAAGTTTTCCGCGACCCGAGACGTGACAATGCATTCCTCGTCTACGATTCAAATGAACGTAAATGCGACACTTCCTTGCAAGGTAATAGCGTTTGCATATGTCTACGTATCGATGCAATAGAGTTCAAATGCTTCTTAAAACGAGATATTGCATCTCATATCTAAGTTTCATGATAAGATATAATATTCATTGCGAAGTGTTATGCATTCCTCGTCTACGATTCAAATGAACGTAAATGCGACACTTCCTTGCAAGGTAATAGCGTTTGCAGATGTCTACGTATCGAAGCAATAGAGTTCAAATGCTTCTTAAAACGAGATATTGCATCTCATATCTATGTTTCATGATAAGATACAATATGATTTGCGAAGTGTTATGCATTCCTCGTCTACGATTCAAATGAATGTAAATGCGACACTTCCCTGTAAGGGAATAGCGTTTTCAGATGTCTACGTATCGTAGCAATAGAGTTAAAATGCTTCTTAAAACGAGATATTGCTTCTCATACCTATGTTTCATGATAAGATATAATATTCATTGCGAAGTGTTATGCATTCCTCGTCTACACTTCAAATGAATGTAATTACGGCACTTCCTTGCAAGGAAATAGCGTTTGCAAATGTCTACCTATCGTAGCAATAGTGTTCTTATGCTTCTTAAAACGCGATATCGCATCTCATTTCTATGTTTCATGGTAAGATATAATATGATATGCGAAGTGTCATGAATTCCTCGTCTACACTTCAAATGAATGTAAATGCGACACTTCCTTGCTAGGAAATAGCGTCTGAAGATGTCTAGGTATCGTAGCAATAGAGTTCTAATTCTTCTTAAAACGCGATACCGCATCTCATTTCTATGTTTCAAGGTAAGATATAATATGATTTGCGAAGTGTTATGTATTCCTCGTCTACACTTCAAATGAATGTAAATGCGACACTTCCTTGCAAGGAAATAGCGTTTGCAGATGTCTACCTATCGTAGCAATAGAGTTCCAATGCTTCTTAAAACGCGATATCGCATCTCATTTCTATGTTTCATTGTAAGATATAATGTGATTTGCGAAGTGTTATGTATTCCTCGCCTACACTTCAAATGAATGTAAATGCGACACTTCCCTGTAAGGAAATAGCGTTTGCAGATGTCTACGTATCGTAGCAATAGATTTCTAATGCTTCTTAAAACGCGATATCGCATCTCATTTCTATGTTTCATTGTAAGATATAATGTGATTTGCGAAGTGTCATGTATTCCTCGTCTACACTTCAAATGAATGTAAATGCGAGACATCCTTGCAAGGAAATAGCGTTTGCAGATGTCTACGTATCGAAGCAATAGAGTTCAAATGCTTCTTAAAACGAGATATTGCATCTCATACCTATGTTTCTTGATAAGATATAATATTCATTGCGAAGTGCTATGCATTCCTCGTCTACACTTCAAAGGAATGTGAATGCGACACTTGCTTGCAAGGAAATAGCGTTTGCAGATGTCTATGTATCGTAGCAATAGATTTCTAATGCTTCTTAAAACGCGATATCGCATCTCATTTCTATGTTTCATGGTAAGATATAATATTCATTGCGAAGTGTTATGCATTCCTCGTCTACACTTCAAATGAATGTAAATGCGACACTTCCTTGCAAGGAAATAGCGTTTGCAGGTGTCTACCTATGGTAGCAATAGAGTTCCAATGCTTCTTAAAACGCGATATCGCATCTCATTTCTATGTTTCATTGTAAGATATAATGTGATTTGCGAAGTGTTATGTATTCCTCGCCTACACTTCAAATGAATGTAAATGCGACACTTCCCTGTAAGGAAATAGCGTTTGCAGATGTCTACGTATCGTAGCAATAGATTTCTAATGCTTCTTAAAACGCGATAACGCATCTCATTTCTATGTTTCATGGTAAGATATAATATGATTTGCGAAGTGTCGAGTATTCCTCGTCTACACTTCAAATGAATGTAAATGCGACACTTCCTTGCTAGGACATAGCTTCTGCAGATGTCTACGTATCGTAGCAATAGAGTTCTTATGATTCTTAAAACGCGATATCGCATCTCATTTCTATGTTTCATGATAAGATATAATATGATTTGCGTAGTGTTACGTATTCCTCGTCTACACTTCAAAGGAATGTGAATGCGACACTTCCTCGCTAGGAAATAGCGTTTGCAGATGTCTATGTATCGTAGCAATTGATTTCTTATGATTCTTAAAACGCGATATCGCATCTCATTTCTATGTTTCATGGTAAGATATAATATGATTTGCGTAGTGTTACGTATTCGTCGTCTACACTTCAAAGGAATGTGAATGCGACACTTCCTCGCTAGGAAATAGCGTTTGCAGATGTCTATGTATCGTAGCAATAGATTTCTAATGCTTCCTAAAACGCGATATCGCATCTCATTTCTATGTTTCATGGTAAGATATAATATGATTTGCGAAGTGTTATGTATTCCTCGTCTGCACTTCAAATGAATGTAAATGCGACACTTCCTTGCAGATGTCTACGTACCGTAGCAATAGAGTTCTTATGATTCTTAAAACGCGATATCGCATCTCATTTCTATGTTTCATGGTAAGATATAATATGATTTGCGAAGTGTTATGTATTCCTCGTCTACACTTCAAAGGAATGTGAATGCGACACTTCCTCGCTAGGAAATAGCGTTTGCAGATGTCTATGTATCGTAGCAATATAGTTCTAATGCTTCTTAAAACGCGATATCGCATCTCATTTCTATGTTTCATGGTAAGATATAATATGATTTTCGAAGTGTTATGTATTCCTCGTCTACACTTCAAATGAATGTAAATGCGACACTTCCTTGCAAGGAAATAGCGTTTGCAGATGTCTACCTATCGTAGCAATAGAGTTCCAATGCTTCTTAAAACGCGATATCGCATCTCATTTCTATGTTTCATTGTAAGATATAATGTGATTTGCGAAGTGTTATGTATTCCTCGCCTACACTTCAAATGAATGTAAATGCGACACTTCCCTGTAAGGAAATAGCGTTTGCAGATGTCTACGTATCGTAGCAATAGATTTCTAATGCTTCTTAAAACGCGATATCGCATCTCATTTCTATGTTTCATTGTAAGACATAATGTGATTTCCGAAGTGTTATGTATTCCTCGCCTACACTTCAAATGAATGTAGATGCGACACTTCCCTGTAAGGAAATAGCGTTTGCAGATGTCTACGTATCGTAGCAATAGATTTCTAATGCTTCCTAAAACGCGATATCGCATCTCATTTCTATGTTTCATGGTAAGATATAATATGATTTGCGAAGTGTTATGTATTCCTCGTCTGCACTTCAAATGAATGTGAATGCGACACTTCCTCGCTAGGAAATAGCGTTTGCAGATGTCTATGTATCGTAGCAATATAGTTCCAATGCTTCTTAAAACGCGATATCGCATCTCATTTCTATGTTTCATTGTAAGATATAATGTGATTTGCGAAGTGTTATGTATTCCTCGCCTACACTTCAAATGAATGTAAATGCGACACTTCCCTGTAAGGAAATAGCGTTTGCAAATGTCTACGTATCGAAGCAATAGAGTTCAAATGCTTCTTAAAACGAGATATTGCATCTCATACCTCTGTTTCGTGATAAGATATAATATTCATTGCGAAGTGTTATGCATTCCTCGTCTACGATTCAAATGAATATAAATGCGACACTTCCTTGCAAGGAAATATGGTTTGCAGATGTCTACGTATCGTAGCAATAGAGTTCTTATGATTCTTAAAACGCGATATCGCATCTCATTTCTATGTTTCATGGTAAGATATAATATGATTTGCGTAGTGTTACGTATTCCTCGTCTACACTTCAAAGGAATGTGAATGCGACACTTCCTCGCTAGGAAATAGCGTTTGCAGATGTCTATGTATCGTAGCAATAGATTTCTTATGATTCTTAAAACGCGATATCGCATCTCATTTCTATGTTTCATGATAAGAAATAATATGATTTGCGTAGTGTTACGTATTCCTCGTCTACACTTCAAAGGAATGTGAATGCGACACTTCCTCGCTAGGAAATAGCGTTTGCAGATGTCTACGTATCGTAGCAATAGAGTTCTTATGATTCTTAAAACGCGATATCGCATCTCATTTCTATGTTTCATGGTAAGATATAATATGATTTGCGTAGTGTTACGTATTCCTCGTCTACACTTCAAAGGAATGTGAATGCGACACTTCCTCGCTAGGAAATAGCGTTTGCAGATGTCTACGTATCGTAGCAATAGATTTCTAATGCTTCTTAAAACGCGATATCGCATCTCATTTCTATGTTTCATTGTAAGATATAATGTGATTTGCGAAGTGTCATGTATTCCTCGTCTACACTTCAAATGAATGTAAATGCGACACATCCTTGCAAGGAAATAGCGTTTGCAGATGTCTACGTATCGAAGCAATAGAGTTCAAATGCTTCTTAAAACGAGATATTGCATCTCATACCTATGTTTCTTGATAAGATATAATATTCATTGCGAAGTGCTATGCATTCCTCGCCTACGATTCAAATGAATGTAAATGCGATACTTACTTGCAAGGAAATAGCGTTTGCAGATGTCTACGTATCGAAGCAATAGAGTTCAAATGCTTCTTAAAACGAGATATTGCATCTCATACCTCTGTTTCATGATAAGATATAATATTCATTGCGAAGTGTTATGCATTCCTCGTCTACGATTCAAATGAATATAAATGCGACACTTCCTTGCAAGGAAATATGGTTTGCAGATGTCTACGTATCGTAGCAATAGAGTTCTTATGATTCTTAAAACGCGATATCGCATCTCATTTCTACGTTTCATGGTAAGATATAATATGATTTGCGAAGTGTTATGTATTCCTCGTCTACACTTCAAAGGAATGTGAATGCGACACTTCCTCGCTAGGAAATAGCGTTTGCAGATGTCTATGTATCGTAGCAATAAAGTTCTAATGCTTCTCAGAACGCGATATCGCATCTCATTTCTATGTTTCATGGTAAGATATAATATGATTTGCGAAGTGTTATGTATTCCTCGTCTACATTTCAAATGAATGTAAATGCGACACTTCCTTGCAAGGAAATAGCGTTTGCAGATGTCTACGTATCGTAGCAATAGAGTTCTTATGATTCTTAAAACGCGATATCGCATCTCATTTCTATGTTTCATGGTAAGATATAGCATGATTTGCGAAGTGTTATGTATTCCTCGTCTACACATCAAAAGAATGTGAATGCGATACTTCGTCGCTAGGAAATAGCGTTTGCAGATGTCTACGTATCGTAGCAATAGCTTTCTAATGCTTCTTAAAACGCGATACCGCATCTCATTTCTATGTTTCATGGTAAGATGTAATATGGTTTGGGAAGTGTTATGTATTCCTCGTCTACACTTCAAATGAATGTAAATGCGACACTTCCTTGCAAGGAAATAGCGTTTGCAGATGTCTACGTATCATAGCAATAGATTTCTAATGCTTCTTAAAACGCGATATCGCATCTCATTTCTATGTTTCTTTGTAAGATATAATGTGATTTGCGAAGTGTCATGTATTCCTCGTCTACACTTCAAATGAATGTAAATGCGACACTTCCTTGCAAGGAAATAGCGTTTGCAGATGTCTACGTATCGAAGCAATAGAGTTCAAATGCTTCTTAAAACGAGATATTGCATCTCATATCTATGTTTCATGATAAGATATAATATTCATTGCGAAGTGTTATGCATTCCTCGTCTACGATTCAAATGAATGTAAATGCGACACTTCCTTGCAAGGAAATAGCGTTTGCAGATGTCTACGTATCGTAGCAATAGAGTTAAAATGCTTCTTAAAACGAGATATTGCTTCTCATACCTATGTTTCATGATAAGATATAATATTCATTGCGAAGTGTTATGCATTCCTCGTCTACGATTCAAATGAATGTAAATGCGACACTTCCTTGCTAGGGCATAGCTTCTGCAGATGTCTAGGTAACGTTGCGATAGAGTTCTAATGCTTCATAAAACGCGATATCGCATCTCATTTCTATGTTTCATGATAAGATATAATATGATTTGCGTAGTGTTACGTATTCCTCGTCTACACTTCAAAGGAATGTGAATGCGACACTTCCTCGCTAGGAAATAGCGTTTGCAGATGTCTATGTATCGTAGCAATAGATTTCTTATGATTCTTAAAACGCGATATCGCATCTCATTTCTATGTTTCATGGTAAGATATAATATGATTTGCGTAGTGTTACGTATTCGTCGTCTACACTTCAAAGGAATGCGAATGCGACACTTCCTCGCTAGGAAATAGCGTTTGCAGATGTCTATGTATCGTAGCAATAGATTTCTAATGCTTCCTAAAACGCGATATCGCATCTCATTTCTATGTTTCATGGTAAGATATAATATGATTTGCGAAGTGTTATGTATTCCTCGTCTGCACTTCAAATGAATGTAAATGCGACACTTCCTTGCAGATGTCTACGTACCGTAGCAATAGATTTCTTATGATTCTTAAAACGCGATATCGCATCTCATTTCTATGTTTCATGGTAAGATATAATATGATTTGCGAAGTGTTATGTATTCCTCGTCTACACTTCAAAGGAATGTGAATGCGACACTTCCTCGCTAGGAAATAGCGTTTGCAGATGTCTATGTATCGTAGCAATATAGTTCTAATGCTTCTTAAAACGCGATATCGCATCTCATTTCTATGTTTCATGGTAAGATATAATATGATTTGCGAAGTGTTATGTATTCCTCGTCTACACTTCAAATGAATGTAAATGCGACACTTCCTTGCAAGGAAATAGCGTTTGCAGATGTCTACCTATCGTAGCAATAGAGTTCCAATGCTTCTTAAAACGCGATATCGCATCTCATTTCTATGTTTCATTGTAAGATATAATGTGATTTGCGAAGTGTTATGTATTCCTCGCCTACACTTCAAATGAATGTAAATGCGACACTTCCCTGTAAGGAAATAGCGTTTGCAGATGTCTACGTATCGTAGCAATAGATTTCTAATGCTTCTTAAAACGCGATATCGCATCTCATTTCTATGTTTCATTGTAAGATATAATGTGATTTGCGAAGTGTTATGTATTCCTCGCCTACACTTCAAATGAATGTAGATGCGACACTTCCCTGTAAGGAAATAGCGTTTGCAGATGTCTACGTATCGTAGCAATAGATTTCTAATGCTTCCTAAAACGCGATATCGCATCTCATTTCTATGTTTCATGGTAAGATATAATATGATTTGCGAAGTGTTATGTATTCCTCGTCTGCACTTCAAATGAATGTGAATGCGACACTTCCTCGCTAGGAAATAGCGTTTGCAGATGTCTATGTATCGTAGCAATATAGTTCTAATGCTTCTTAAAACGCGATATCGCATCTCATTTCTATGTTTCATGGTAAGATATAATATGATTTGCGAAGTGTTATGTATTCCTCGTCTACACTTCAAAGGAATGTGAATGCGACACTTCCTCGCTAGGAAATAGCGTTTGCAGATGTCTACCTATCGTAGCAATAGAGTTCCAATGCTTCTTAAAACGCGATATCGCATCTCATTTCTATGTTTCATTGTAAGATATAATGTGATTTGCGAAGTGTTATGTATTCCTCGCCTACACTTCAAATGAATGTAAATGCGACACTTCCCTGTAAGGAAATAGCGTTTGCAAATGTCTACGTATCGAAGCAATAGAGTTCAAATGCTTCTTAAAACGAGATATTGCATCTCATACCTCTGTTTCGTGATAAGATATAATATTCATTGCGAAGTGTTATGCATTCCTCGTCTACGATTCAAATGAATATAAATGCGACACTTCCTTGCAAGGAAATATGGTTTGCAGATGTCTACGTATCGTAGCAATAGAGTTCTTATGATTCTTAAAACGCGATATCGCATCTCATTTCTATGTTTCATGGTAAGATATAATATGATTTGCGTAGTGTTACGTATTCCTCGTCTACACTTCAAAGGAATGTGAATGCGACACTTCCCTGTAAGAAAATAGCGTTTGCAGATGTCTACGTATCGTAGCAATAGATTTCTAATGCTTCTTAAAACGCGATATCGCATCTCATTTCTATGTTTCATGGTAAGATATAATATGATTTGCGTAGTGTTACGTATTCCTCGTCTACACTTCAAAGGAATGTGAATGCGACACTTCCTCGCTAGGAAATAGCGTTTGCAGATGTCTACGTATCGTAGCAATAGCTTTCTAATGCTTCTTAAAACGCGATACCGCATCTCATTTCTATGTTTCATGGTAAGATGTAATATGGTTTGGGAAGTGTTATGTATTCCTCGTCTACACTTCAAATGAATGTAAATGCGACACTTCCTTGCAAGGAAATAGCGTTTGCAGATGTCTACGTATCGTAGCAATAGATTTCTAATGCTTCTTAAAACGCGATATCGCATCTCATTTCTATGTTTCTTTGTAAGATATAATGTGATTTGCGAAGTGTCATGTATTCCTCGTCTACACTTCAAATGAATGTAAATGCGACACTTCCTTGCAAGGAAATAGCGTTTGCAGATGTCTACGTATCGAAGCAATAGAGTTCAAATGCTTCTTAAAACGAGATATTGCATCTCATATCTATGTTTCATGATAAGATATAATATTCATTGCGAAGTGTTATGCATTCCTCGTCTACGATTCAAATGAATGTAAATGCGACACTTCCTTGCAAGGAAATAGCGTTTGCAGATGTCTACGTATCGTAGCAATAGAGTTAAAATGCTTCTTAAAACGAGATATTGCTTCTCATACCTATGTTTCATGATAAGATATAATATTCATTGCGAAGTGTTATGCATTCCTCGTCTACGATTCAAATGAATGTAAATGCGACACTTCCTTGCTAGGGCATAGCTTCTGCAGATGTCTAGGTAACGTTGCGATAGAGTTCTAATGCTTCATAAAACGCGATATCGCATCTCATTTCTATGTTTCATGATAAGATATAATATGATTTGCGTAGTGTTACGTATTCCTCGTCTACACTTCAAAGGAATGTGAATGCGACACTTCCTCGCTAGGAAATAGCGTTTGCAGATGTCTATGTATCGTAGCAATAGATTTCTTATGATTCTTAAAACGCGATATCGCATCTCATTTCTATGTTTCATGGTAAGATATAATATGATTTGCGTAGTGTTACGTATTCGTCGTCTACACTTCAAAGGAATGCGAATGCGACACTTCCTCGCTAGGAAATAGCGTTTGCAGATGTCTATGTATCGTAGCAATAGATTTCTAATGCTTCCTAAAACGCGATATCGCATCTCATTTCTATGTTTCATGGTAAGATATAATATGATTTGCGAAGTGTTATGTATTCCTCGTCTGCACTTCAAATGAATGTAAATGCGACACTTCCTTGCAGATGTCTACGTACCGTAGCAATAGATTTCTTATGATTCTTAAAACGCGATATCGCATCTCATTTCTATGTTTCATGGTAAGATATAATATGATTTGCGAAGTGTTATGTATTCCTCGTCTACACTTCAAAGGAATGTGAATGCGACACTTCCTCGCTAGGAAATAGCGTTTGCAGATGTCTATGTATCGTAGCAATATAGTTCTAATGCTTCTTAAAACGCGATATCGCATCTCATTTCTATGTTTCATGGTAAGATATAATATGATTTGCGAAGTGTTATGTATTCCTCGTCTACACTTCAAATGAATGTAAATGCGACACTTCCTTGCAAGGAAATAGCGTTTGCAGATGTCTACCTATCGTAGCAATAGAGTTCCAATGCTTCTTAAAACGCGATATCGCATCTCATTTCTATGTTTCATTGTAAGATATAATGTGATTTGCGAAGTGTTATGTATTCCTCGCCTACACTTCAAATGAATGTAAATGCGACACTTCCCTGTAAGGAAATAGCGTTTGCAGATGTCTACGTATCGTAGCAATAGATTTCTAATGCTTCTTAAAACGCGATATCGCATCTCATTTCTATGTTTCATTGTAAGATATAATGTGATTTGCGAAGTGTTATGTATTCCTCGCCTACACTTCAAATGAATGTAGATGCGACACTTCCCTGTAAGGAAATAGCGTTTGCAGATGTCTACGTATCGTAGCAATAGATTTCTAATGCTTCCTAAAACGCGATATCGCATCTCATTTCTATGTTTCATGGTAAGATATAATATGATTTGCGAAGTGTTATGTATTCCTCGTCTGCACTTCAAATGAATGTGAATGCGACACTTCCTCGCTAGGAAATAGCGTTTGCAGATGTCTATGTATCGTAGCAATATAGTTCTAATGCTTCTTAAAACGCGATATCGCATCTCATTTCTATGTTTCATGGTAAGATATAATATGATTTGCGAAGTGTTATGTATTCCTCGTCTACACTTCAAAGGAATGTGAATGCGACACTTCCTCGCTAGGAAATAGCGTTTGCAGATGTCTACCTATCGTAGCAATAGAGTTCCAATGCTTCTTAAAACGCGATATCGCATCTCATTTCTATGTTTCATTGTAAGATATAATGTGATTTGCGAAGTGTTATGTATTCCTCGCCTACACTTCAAATGAATGTAAATGCGACACTTCCCTGTAAGGAAATAGCGTTTGCAAATGTCTACGTATCGAAGCAATAGAGTTCAAATGCTTCTTAAAACGAGATATTGCATCTCATACCTCTGTTTCGTGATAAGATATAATATTCATTGCGAAGTGTTATGCATTCCTCGTCTACGATTCAAATGAATATAAATGCGACACTTCCTTGCAAGGAAATATGGTTTGCAGATGTCTACGTATCGTAGCAATAGAGTTCTTATGATTCTTAAAACGCGATATCGCATCTCATTTCTATGTTTCATGGTAAGATATAATATGATTTGCGTAGTGTTACGTATTCCTCGTCTACACTTCAAAGGAATGTGAATGCGACACTTCCCTGTAAGAAAATAGCGTTTGCAGATGTCTACGTATCGTAGCAATAGATTTCTAATGCTTCTTAAAACGCGATATCGCATCTCATTTCTATGTTTCATGGTAAGATATAATATGATTTGCGTAGTGTTACGTATTCCTCGTCTACACTTCAAAGGAATGTGAATGCGACACTTCCTCGCTAGGAAATAGCGTTTGCAGATGTCTATGTATCGTAGCAATAGATTTCTTATGATTCTTAAAACGCGATATCGCATCTCATTTCTATGTTTCATGATGAGAAATAATATGATTTGCGTAGTGTTACGTATTCCTCGTCTACACTTCAAAGGAATGTGAATGCGACACTTCCTCGCTAGGAAATAGCGTTTGCAGATGTCTACGTATCGTAGCAATAGAGTTCTTATGATTCTTAAAACGCGATATCGCATCTCATTTCTATGTTTCATGGTAAGATATAATATGATTTGCGTAGTGTTACGTATTCCTCGTCTACACTTCAAAGGAATGTGAATGCGACACTTCCTCGCTAGGAAATAGCGTTTGCAGATGTCTACGTATCGTAGCAATAGATTTCTAATGCTTCTTAAAACGCGATATCGCATCTCATTTCTATGTTTCATTGTAAGATATAATGTGATTTGCGAAGTGTCATGTATTCCTCGTCTACACTTCAAATGAATGTAAATGCGACACATCCTTGCAAGGAAATAGCGTTTGCAGATGTCTACGTATCGAAGCAATAGAGTTCAAATGCTTCTTAAAACGCGATATCGCATCTCATTTCTATGTTTCATTGTAAGATATAATGTGATTTGCGAAGTGTTATGTATTCCTCGCCTACACTTCAAATGAATGTAAATGCGACACTTCCCTGTAAGGAAATAGCGTTTGCAAATGTCTACGTATCGAAGCAATAGAGTTCAAATGCTTCTTAAAACGAGATATTGCATCTCATACCTCTGTTTCGTGATAAGATATAATATTCATTGCGAAGTGTTATGCATTCCTCGTCTACGATTCAAATGAATATAAATGCGACACTTCCTTGCAAGGAAATATGGTTTGCAGATGTCTACGTATCGTAGCAATAGAGTTCTTATGATTCTTAAAACGCGATATCGCATCTCATTTCTATGTTTCATGGTAAGATATAATATGATTTGCGTAGTGTTACGTATTCCTCGTCTACACTTCAAAGGAATGTGAATGCGACACTTCCCTGTAAGAAAATAGCGTTTGCAGATGTCTACGTATCGTAGCAATAGATTTCTAATGCTTCTTAAAACGCGATATCGCATCTCATTTCTATGTTTCATGGTAAGATATAATATGATTTGCGTAGTGTTACGTATTCCTCGTCTACACTTCAAAGGAATGTGAATGCGACACTTCCTCGCTAGGAAATAGCGTTTGCAGATGTCTATGTATCGTAGCAATAGATTTCTTATGATTCTTAAAACGCGATATCGCATCTCATTTCTATGTTTCATGATGAGAAATAATATGATTTGCGTAGTGTTACGTATTCCTCGTCTACACTTCAAAGGAATGTGAATGCGACACTTCCTCGCTAGGAAATAGCGTTTGCAGATGTCTACGTATCGTAGCAATAGAGTTCTTATGATTCTTAAAACGCGATATCGCATCTCATTTCTATGTTTCATGGTAAGATATAATATGATTTGCGTAGTGTTACGTATTCCTCGTCTA
Source organism: Xylocopa sonorina (assembly GCF_050948175.1). Classification (NCBI taxonomy): domain Eukaryota; kingdom Metazoa; phylum Arthropoda; class Insecta; order Hymenoptera; family Apidae; genus Xylocopa; species Xylocopa sonorina. Next base: position 494,178 of record NC_135197.1, read on the forward strand.
CACTTCAAAGGAATGTGAATGCGACACTTCCTCGCTAGGAAATAGCGTTTGCAGATGTCTACGTATCGTAGCAATAGATTTCTAATGCTTCTTAAAACGCGATATCGCATCTCATTTCTATGTTTCATTGTAAGATATAATGTGATTTGCGAAGTGTCATGTATTCCTCGTCTACACTTCAAATGAATGTAAATGCGACACATCCTTGCAAGGAAATAGCGTTTGCAGATGTCTACGTATCGAAGCAATAGAGTTCAAATGCTTCTTAAAACGAGATATTGCATCTCATACCTATGTTTCTTGATAAGATATAATATTCATTGCGAAGTGCTATGCATTCCTCGCCTACGATTCAAATGAATGTAAATGCGATACTTACTTGCAAGGAAATAGCGTTTGCAGATGTGTACGTATCGTAGCAATAGAGTTCAAATGCTTCTTAAAACGAGATATTGCATCTCATTTCTATGTTTCATGGTAAGATATAATAAGATTTGCGAAGTGTCATGTATTCCTCTTCTACACTTCAAATGAATGTGAATGCGATACTTCCTCGCTAGGAAATAGCGTTTGCAGATGTCTATGTATCGTAGCAATATAGTTCTAATGCTTCTTAAAACGCGATATCGCATCTCATTTCTATGTTTCATGGTAAGATATAATATGATTTGCGAAGTGTTATGTATTCCTCGTCTACACTTCAAATGAATGTAAATGCGACACTTCCCTGTAAGGAAATAGCGTTTGCAAATGTCTACGTATCGAAGCAATAGAGTTCAAATGCTTCTTAAAACGAGATATTGCATCTCATACCTCTGTTTCGTGATAAGATATAATATTCATTGCGAAGTGTTATGCATTCCTCGTCTACGATTCAAATGAATATAAATGCGACACTTCCTTGCAAGGAAATATGGTTTGCAGATGTCTACGTATCGTAGCAATAGAGTTCTTATGATTCTTAAAACGCGATATCGCATCTCATTTCTATGTTTCATGGTAAGATATAATATGATTTGCGTAGTGTTACGTATTCCTCGTCTACACTTCAAAGGAATGTGAATGCGACACTTCCCTGTAAGAAAATAGCGTTTGCAGATGTCTACGTATCGTAGCAATAGATTTCTAATGCTTCTTAAAACGCGATATCGCATCTCATTTCTATGTTTCATGGTAAGATATAATATGATTTGCGTAGTGTTACGTATTCCTCGTCTACACTTCAAAGGAATGTGAATGCGACACTTCCTCGCTAGGAAATAGCGTTTGCAGATGTCTACGTATCGTAGCAATAGCTTTCTAATGCTTCTTAAAACGCGATACCGCATCTCATTTCTATGTTTCATGGTAAGATGTAATATGGTTTGGGAAGTGTTATGTATTCCTCGTCTACACTTCAAATGAATGTAAATGCGACACTTCCTTGCAAGGAAATAGCGTTTGCAGATGTCTACGTATCGTAGCAATAGATTTCTAATGCTTCTTAAAACGCGATATCGCATCTCATTTCTATGTTTCTTTGTAAGATATAATGTGATTTGCGAAGTGTCATGTATTCCTCGTCTACACTTCAAATGAATGTAAATGCGACACTTCCTTGCAAGGAAATAGCGTTTGCAGATGTCTACGTATCGAAGCAATAGAGTTCAAATGCTTCTTAAAACGAGATATTGCATCTCATATCTATGTTTCATGATAAGATATAATATTCATTGCGAAGTGTTATGCATTCCTCGTCTACGATTCAAATGAATGTAAATGCGACACTTCCTTGCAAGGAAATAGCGTTTGCAGATGTCTACGTATCGTAGCAATAGAGTTAAAATGCTTCTTAAAACGAGATATTGCTTCTCATACCTATGTTTCATGATAAGATATAATATTCATTGCGAAGTGTTATGCATTCCTCGTCTACGATTCAAATGAATGTAAATGCGACACTTCCTTGCTAGGGCATAGCTTCTGCAGATGTCTAGGTAACGTTGCGATAGAGTTCTAATGCTTCATAAAACGCGATATCGCATCTCATTTCTATGTTTCATGATAAGATATAATATGATTTGCGTAGTGTTACGTATTCCTCGTCTACACTTCAAAGGAATGTGAATGCGACACTTCCTCGCTAGGAAATAGCGTTTGCAGATGTCTATGTATCGTAGCAATAGATTTCTTATGATTCTTAAAACGCGATATCGCATCTCATTTCTATGTTTCATGGTAAGATATAATATGATTTGCGTAGTGTTACGTATTCGTCGTCTACACTTCAAAGGAATGCGAATGCGACACTTCCTCGCTAGGAAATAGCGTTTGCAGATGTCTATGTATCGTAGCAATAGATTTCTAATGCTTCCTAAAACGCGATATCGCATCTCATTTCTATGTTTCATGGTAAGATATAATATGATTTGCGAAGTGTTATGTATTCCTCGTCTGCACTTCAAATGAATGTAAATGCGACACTTCCTTGCAGATGTCTACGTACCGTAGCAATAGATTTCTTATGATTCTTAAAACGCGATATCGCATCTCATTTCTATGTTTCATGGTAAGATATAATATGATTTGCGAAGTGTTATGTATTCCTCGTCTACACTTCAAAGGAATGTGAATGCGACACTTCCTCGCTAGGAAATAGCGTTTGCAGATGTCTATGTATCGTAGCAATATAGTTCTAATGCTTCTTAAAACGCGATATCGCATCTCATTTCTATGTTTCATGGTAAGATATAATATGATTTGCGAAGTGTTATGTATTCCTCGTCTACACTTCAAATGAATGTAAATGCGACACTTCCTTGCAAGGAAATAGCGTTTGCAGATGTCTACCTATCGTAGCAATAGAGTTCCAATGCTTCTTAAAACGCGATATCGCATCTCATTTCTATGTTTCATTGTAAGATATAATGTGATTTGCGAAGTGTTATGTATTCCTCGCCTACACTTCAAATGAATGTAAATGCGACACTTCCCTGTAAGGAAATAGCGTTTGCAGATGTCTACGTATCGTAGCAATAGATTTCTAATGCTTCTTAAAACGCGATATCGCATCTCATTTCTATGTTTCATTGTAAGATATAATGTGATTTGCGAAGTGTTATGTATTCCTCGCCTACACTTCAAATGAATGTAGATGCGACACTTCCCTGTAAGGAAATAGCGTTTGCAGATGTCTACGTATCGTAGCAATAGATTTCTAATGCTTCCTAAAACGCGATATCGCATCTCATTTCTATGTTTCATGGTAAGATATAATATGATTTGCGAAGTGTTATGTATTCCTCGTCTGCACTTCAAATGAATGTGAATGCGACACTTCCTCGCTAGGAAATAGCGTTTGCAGATGTCTATGTATCGTAGCAATATAGTTCTAATGCTTCTTAAAACGCGATATCGCATCTCATTTCTATGTTTCATGGTAAGATATAATATGATTTGCGAAGTGTTATGTATTCCTCGTCTACACTTCAAAGGAATGTGAATGCGACACTTCCTCGCTAGGAAATAGCGTTTGCAGATGTCTACCTATCGTAGCAATAGAGTTCCAATGCTTCTTAAAACGCGATATCGCATCTCATTTCTATGTTTCATTGTAAGATATAATGTGATTTGCGAAGTGTTATGTATTCCTCGCCTACACTTCAAATGAATGTAAATGCGACACTTCCCTGTAAGGAAATAGCGTTTGCAAATGTCTACGTATCGAAGCAATAGAGTTCAAATGCTTCTTAAAACGAGATATTGCATCTCATACCTCTGTTTCGTGATAAGATATAATATTCATTGCGAAGTGTTATGCATTCCTCGTCTACGATTCAAATGAATATAAATGCGACACTTCCTTGCAAGGAAATATGGTTTGCAGATGTCTACGTATCGTAGCAATAGAGTTCTTATGATTCTTAAAACGCGATATCGCATCTCATTTCTATGTTTCATGGTAAGATATAATATGATTTGCGTAGTGTTACGTATTCCTCGTCTACACTTCAAAGGAATGTGAATGCGACACTTCCCTGTAAGAAAATAGCGTTTGCAGATGTCTACGTATCGTAGCAATAGATTTCTAATGCTTCTTAAAACGCGATATCGCATCTCATTTCTATGTTTCATGGTAAGATATAATATGATTTGCGTAGTGTTACGTATTCCTCGTCTACACTTCAAAGGAATGTGAATGCGACACTTCCTCGCTAGGAAATAGCGTTTGCAGATGTCTATGTATCGTAGCAATAGATTTCTTATGATTCTTAAAACGCGATATCGCATCTCATTTCTATGTTTCATGATGAGAAATAATATGATTTGCGTAGTGTTACGTATTCCTCGTCTACACTTCAAAGGAATGTGAATGCGACACTTCCTCGCTAGGAAATAGCGTTTGCAGATGTCTACGCATCGTAGCAATAGAGTTCTTATGATTCTTAAAACGCGATATCGCATCTCATTTCTATGTTTCATGGTAAGATATAATATGATTTGCGTAGTGTTACGTATTCCTCGTCTACACTTCAAAGGAATGTGAATGCGACACTTCCTCGCTAGGAAATAGCGTTTGCAGATGTCTACGTATCGTAGCAATAGATTTTTAATGCTTCTTAAAACGCGATATCGCATCTCATTTCTATGTTTCATTGTAAGATATAATGTGATTTGCGAAGTGTCATGTATTCCTCGTCTACACTTCAAATGAATGTAAATGCGACACATCCTTGCAAGGAAATAGCGTTTGCAGATGTCTACGTATCGAAGCAATAGAGTTCAAATGCTTCTTAAAACGCGATATCGCATCTCATTTCTATGTTTCATTGTAAGATATAATGTGATTTGCGAAGTGTTATGTATTCCTCGCCTACACTTCAAATGAATGTAAATGCGACACTTCCCTGTAAGGAAATAGCGTTTGCAAATGTCTACGTATCGAAGCAATAGAGTTCAAATGCTTCTTAAAACGAGATATTGCATCTCATACCTCTGTTTCGTGATAAGATATAATATTCATTGCGAAGTGTTATGCATTCCTCGTCTACGATTCAAATGAATATAAATGCGACACTTCCTTGCAAGGAAATATGGTTTGCAGATGTCTACGTATCGTAGCAATAGAGTTCTTATGATTCTTAAAACGCGATATCGCATCTCATTTCTATGTTTCATGGTAAGATATAATATGATTTGCGTAGTGTTACGTATTCCTCGTCTACACTTCAAAGGAATGTGAATGCGACACTTCCCTGTAAGAAAATAGCGTTTGCAGATGTCTACGTATCGTAGCAATAGATTTCTAATGCTTCTTAAAACGCGATATCGCATCTCATTTCTATGTTTCATGGTAAGATATAATATGATTTGCGTAGTGTTACGTATTCCTCGTCTACACTTCAAAGGAATGTGAATGCGACACTTCCTCGCTAGGAAATAGCGTTTGCAGATGTCTATGTATCGTAGCAATAGATTTCTTATGATTCTTAAAACGCGATATCGCATCTCATTTCTATGTTTCATGATGAGAAATAATATGATTTGCGTAGTGTTACGTATTCCTCGTCTACACTTCAAAGGAATGTGAATGCGACACTTCCTCGCTAGGAAATAGCGTTTGCAGATGTCTACGTATCGTAGCAATAGAGTTCTTATGATTCTTAAAACGCGATATCGCATCTCATTTCTATGTTTCATGGTAAGATATAATATGATTTGCGTAGTGTTACGTATTCCTCGTCTACACTTCAAAGGAATGTGAATGCGACACTTCCTCGCTAGGAAATAGCGTTTGCAGATGTCTACGTATCGTAGCAATAGATTTCTAATGCTTCTTAAAACGCGATATCGCATCTCATTTCTATGTTTCATTGTAAGATATAATGTGATTTGCGAAGTGTCATGTATTCCTCGTCTACACTTCAAATGAATGTAAATGCGACACATCCTTGCAAGGAAATAGCGTTTGCAGATGTCTACGTATCGAAGCAATAGAGTTCAAATGCTTCTTAAAACGAGATATTGCATCTCATACCTATGTTTCTTGATAAGATATAATATTCATTGCGAAGTGCTATGCATTCCTCGCCTACGATTCAAATGAATGTAAATGCGATACTTACTTGCAAGGAAATAGCGTTTGCAGATGTGTACGTATCGTAGCAATAGAGTTCAAATGCTTCTTAAAACGAGATATTGCATCTCATTTCTATGTTTCATGGTAAGATATAATAAGATTTGCGAAGTGTCATGTATTCCTCTTCTACACTTCAAATGAATGTGAATGCGATACTTCCTCGCTAGGAAATAGCGTCTGCAGATGTCTAGGTATCGTAGCAATAGAGTTCTAATGCTTCTTCAAACGAGATATTGCATCTCATATCTATGTCTCATGAAAAGTATAATTTTCATTGCGAAGTGTTATGCATTCCTCGTCTACGATTCAAATGAAAGTAAATGCGACACTTCCTCGCTAGGAAATAGCGTTTGCAGATGTCTACGTATCGTAGCAATAGCTTTCTAATGCTTCTTAAAACGCGATATCGCATCTCATTTCTATGTTTCATGGTAAGATATAATATGATTTGCGAAGTGTTATGTATTCCTCGTCTACAATTCAAATGTATGTGAAAGCGACACTTCCTCGCTAGGAAATAGCGTTTGCAGATGTCTACGTATCGTAGCAATAGAGTTCAAATGCTTCTTAAAACGAGATATTGCATCTCATTTCTATGTTTCATGGTAAGATATAATAAGATTTGCGAAGTGTCATGTATTCCTCTTCTACACTTCAAATGAATGTGAATGCGATACTTCCTCGCTAGGAAATAGCGTCTGCAGATGTCTAGGTATCGTAGCAATAGAGTTCTAATGCTTCTTCAAACGAGATATTGCATCTCATATCTATGTCTCATGAAAAGTATAATTTTCATTGCGAAGTGTTATGCATTCCTCGTCTACGATTCAAATGAAAGTAAATGCGACACTTCCTCGCTAGGAAATAGCGTTTGCAGATGTCTACGTATCGTAGCAATAGCTTTCTAATGCTTCTTAAAACGCGATATCGCATCTCATTTCTATGTTTCATGGTAAGATATAATATGATTTGCGAAGTGTTATGTATTCCTCGTCTACAATTCAAATGTATGTGAAAGCGACACTTCCTCGCTAGGAAATAGCGTTTGCAGATGTCTACGTATCGTAGCAATAGTGTTCTTATGATTCTTAAAACGTGATATTGCATCTCATTTCTATGTTTTATGGTAAGATATAATATGATTTGCGAAGTGTTATGCATTCCTCGTCTACGATTCAAATGAATGTAAATGCGACACTTCCTTGCAAGGAAATAGCGTTTGCAGATGTCTACGTATCGTAGCAATAGAGTTAAAATGCTTCTTAAAACGAGATATTGCATCTCATACCTATGTTTCGTGATAAGATATAATATTCATTGCGAAGTGTTATGCATTCCTCGTCTACGATTCAAATGAATGTAAATGCGACACTTCCTTGCTAGGAAATAGCTTCTGCAGATGTCTACGTATCGTAGCAATAGATTTCTAATGCTTCTTAAAACGCGATATCGCATCTCATTTCTATGTTTCATGGTAAGATATAATATGATTTGCGAAGTGCCATGTATTCCTCGTCTACACTTCAAATCAATGTAAATGCGACACTTCCTTGCAAGGAAATAGCGTTTGCAGATGTCTACGTATCGAAGCAATAGAGTTCAAATGCTTCTTAAAACGAGATATTGCTTCTCATTTCTATGTTTCATGGTAAGATATAATATGATATGCGAAGTGTCATGTATTCCTCGTCTACACTTCAAATGAATGTGAATGCGATACTTCCTCGCTAGGAAATAGCGTCTGCAGATGTCTAGGTATCGTAGCAATAGAGTTCTAATGCTTCTTCAAACGAGATATTGCATCTCATATCTATGTTTCATGAAAAGTATAATTTTCATTGCCAAGTGTTATGCATTCCTCGTCTACGATTCAAATGAAAGTAAATGCGACACTTCCTCGCTAGGAAATAGCGTTTGCAGATGTCTACGTATCGTAGCAATAGCTTTCTAATGCTTCTTAAAACGCGATATCGCATCTCATTTCTACGTTTCATGGTAAGATATAATATGATTTGCGAAGTGTTATGTATTCCTCGTCTACACTTCAAATGAATGTGAAAGTGACACTTCCTCGCTAGGAAATAGCGTTTGCAGATGTCTAGGTATCGTAGCGATAGAGTTCTAATGCTTCTTAAAACGTGATATCGCATCTCATTTCTATCTTTCATGTTAAGATATAATATGATTTGCGAAGTGTCATGTATTCCTCTTCTACACTTCAAATGAATGTAAATGCGACACTTCCTTGCTAGGAGATAGCGTCTGCAGATGTCTAGGTATCGTAGCAATAGATTTCTAATGCTTCTTAAAACGCGATATCGCATCTAATTTCTATGTTTCATGGTAAGATATAATATGATTTGCGAAGTGTCATGTATTCCTCGTCTACACTTCAAATCAATGTAAATGCGACACTTCCTTGCAAGGAAATAGCGTTTGCAGATGTCTACGTATCGTAGCAATAGAGTTAAAATGCTTCTTAAAACGAGATATTGCATCTCATATCTATGTCTCATGAAAAGTATAATTTTCATTGCGAAGTGTTATGCATTCCTCGTCTACGATTCAAATGAAAGTAAATGCGACACTTCCTCGCTAGGAAATAGCGTTTGCAGATGTCTACGTATCGTAGCAATAGAGTTAAAATGCTTCTTAAAACGAGATATTGCATCTCATACCTATGTTTCGTGATAAGATATAATATTCATTGCGAAGTGTTATGCATTCCTCGTCTACGATTCAAATGAATGTAAATGCGACACTTCCTTGCTAGGACATAGCTTCTGCAGATGTCTACGTATCGTAGCAATAGATTTCTAATGCTTCTTAAAACGCGATATCGCATCTCATTTCTATGTTACATGGTAAGATATAATATGATTTGCGAAGTGTTATGTATTCCTCGTCTACACTTCAAATGAATGTGAAAGCGACACTTCCTCGCTAGGAAATAGCGTTTGCAGATGTCTACGTATCGTAGCAATAGTGTTCTTATGGTTCTTAAAACGTGATATCGCATCCCATTTCTATGTTTTATGGTAAGATATAATATGATTTGAGAAGTGTTATGTATTCCTAGTCTACGATTCAAATGAAAGTAAATGCGACACTTCCTTGCTAGGAGATAGCGTCTGCAGATGTCTACGTATCGTAGCAATAGAGTTCATATGATTCTTAAAACGCGATATCGCATCTCATTTCTATGTTTCATGGTAAGATATAATATGATTTGCGAAGTGTCATGTATTCCTCGTCTACACTTCAAATCAATGTAAATGCGACACTTCCTTGCAAGGAAATAGCGTTTGCAGAAGTCTACGTATCGAAGCAATAGAGTTCAAATGCTTCTTAAAACGAGATATTGCATCTCATTTCTATGTTTCATGGTAAGATGTAATATGATTTGCGAAGTGTCATGTATTCCTCGTCTACACTTCAAATGAATGTGAATGCGATACTTTCTCGCTAGGAAATAGCGTCTGCAGATGTCTAGGTATCGTAGCAATAGAGTTCTAATGCTTCTTCAAACGAGATATTGCATCTCATATCTATGTTTCATGAGAAGTATAATTTTCATTGCGAAGTGTTATGCATTCCTCGTCTACGATTCAAATGAAAGTAAATGCGACACTTCCTCGCTAGGAAATAGCGTTTGCAGATGTCTACGTATCGTAGCAATAGCTTTCTAATGCTTCTTAAAACGCGATATCGCATCTCATTTCTATGTTTCATGGTAAGATATAATATGATTTGCGAAGTGTTATGTATTCCTCGTCTACACTTCAAATGAATGTGAAAGCGACACTTCCTCGCTAGGAAATAGCGTTTGCAGATGTCTACGTATCGTAGCAATAGTGTTCTTATGATTCTTAAAACGTGATATCGCATCTCATTTCTATATTTCATTGTAAGATATAACATGATTTGCGAAGTGTCATGTATTCCTCTTCTACACTTCTAATGAATGTAAATGCGACACTTCCTTGCAAGGAAATAGCGTTTGCAAATGTCTATCTATCGTAGCTATAGTGTTCTAATACTTCTTAAGACGCGATATCGCATCTCATTTCTATGTTTCATGGTAAGATATAATATGATTTGCGAAGTGTTATGTATTCCTCGTTTACACTTCAAATGAATGTGAATGCCACACTTCCTTGCTAGGAAATAGCGTCTGCATATGTCTAGGTATCGTAGCGATAGTGTTCTAATGCTACTTAAAACGTGATATCGCATCTCATTTCTATCTTTCATGTTAAGAAATAATATGCTTTGCGAAGTGCCATGTATTCCTCTTCTACACTTCAAATGAATGTAAATGCGACACTACCTTGCTAGGAAATAGCGTCTGCAGATGTCTAGGTATCGAAGCAATAGAGTTCAAATGTTTCTTAAAACGAGATATTGCATCTCATATCTATGTTTCATGATAAGATATAATATTCATTGCGAAGTGTTATGCATTCCTCGTCTACGATTCAAATGAATGTAAATGCGACACTTCCTAGCAAGGAAATAGCGTTTGCAGAGGTCTACGTATCGTAGCAATAGATTTCTAATGCTTCTTAAAACGCGATATCGCATCTCATTTCTGTGTTTCATGGTAAGATATAATATGATTTGCGAAGTGTCATGTATTCCTCGTCTACACTTCAAATGAATGTGAATGCGATACTTTCTCGCTAGGAAATAGCGTCTGCAGATGTCTAGGTATCGTAGCAATAGAGTTCTAATGCTTCTTCAAACGAGATATTGCATCTCATATCTATGTTTCATGAGAAGTATAATTTTCATTGCGAAGTGTTATGCATTCCTCGTCTACGATTCAAATGAAAGTAAATGCGACACTTCCTCGCTAGGAAATAGCGTTTGCAGATGTCTACGTATCGTAGCAATAGCTTTCTAATGCTTCTTAAAACGCGATATCGCATCTCATTTCTATGTTTCATGGTAAGATATAATATGATTTGCGAAGTGTTATGTATTCCTCGTCTACACTTCAAATGAATGTGAAAGCGACACTTCCTCGCTAGGAAATAGCGTTTGCAGATGTCTACGTATCGTAGCAATAGTGTTCTTATGATTCTTAAAACGTGATATCGCATCTCATTTCTATATTTCATTGTAAGATATAACATGATTTGCGAAGTGTCATGTATTCCTCTTCTACACTTCTAATGAATGTAAATGCGACACTTCCTTGCAAGGAAATAGCGTTTGCAAATGTCTATCTATCGTAGCTATAGTGTTCTAATACTTCTTAAGACGCGATATCGCATCTCATTTCTATGTTTCATGGTAAGATATAATATGATTTGCGAAGTGTTATGTATTCCTCGTTTACACTTCAAATGAATGTGAATGCCACACTTCCTTGCTAGGAAATAGCGTCTGCATATGTCTAGGTATCGTAGCGATAGTGTTCTAATGCTACTTAAAACGTGATATCGCATCTCATTTCTATCTTTCATGTTAAGAAATAATATGCTTTGCGAAGTGCCATGTATTCCTCTTCTACACTTCAAATGAATGTAAATGCGACACTACCTTGCTAGGAAATAGCGTCTGCAGATGTCTAGGTATCGAAGCAATAGAGTTCAAATGTTTCTTAAAACGAGATATTGCATCTCATATCTATGTTTCATGATAAGATATAATATTCATTGCGAAGTGTTATGCATTCCTCGTCTACGATTCAAATGAATGTAAATGCGACACTTCCTAGCAAGGAAATAGCGTTTGCAGAGGTCTACGTATCGTAGCAATAGATTTCTAATGCTTCTTAGAACGCGATATCGCATCTCATTTCTATGTTTCATGGTAAGATATAATATGATTTGCGAAGTGTCATGTATTACTCGTCTACACTTCAAATCAATGTAAATGCGACACTTCCTTGCAAGGAAATAGCGTTTGCAGAAGTCTACGTATCGAAGCAATAGAGTTCAAATGCTTCATAAAACGAGATATTGCATCTCATTTCTATGTTTCATGGTAAGATATAATATGATTTGCGAAGTGTCATGTATTCCTCGCCTACACTTCAAATGAATGTGAATGCGATACTTTCTCGCTAGGAAATAGCGTCTGCAGATGTCTAGGTATCGTAGCAATAGAGTTCTAATGCTTCTTCAAACGAGATATTGCATCTCATATCTATGTTTCATGAGAAGTATAATTTTCATTGCGAAGTGTTATGCATTCCTCGTCTACGATTCAAATGAAAGTAAATGCGACACTTCCTCGCTAGGAAATAGCGTTTGCAGATGTCTACGTATCGTAGCAATAGCTTTCTAATGCTTCTTAAAACGCGATATCGCATCTCATTTCTATGTTTCATGGTAAGATATAATATGATTTGCGAAGTGTTATGTATTCCTCGTCTACACTTCAAATGAATGTGAAAGCGACACTTCCTCGCTAGGAAATAGCGTTTGCAGATGTCTACGTATCGTAGCAATAGTGTTCTTATGATTCTTAAAACGTGATATCGCATCTCATTTCTATATTTCATTGTAAGATATAACATGATTTGCGAAGTGTCATGTATTCCTCTTCTACACTTCTAATGAATGTAAATGCGACACTTCCTTGCAAGGAAATAGCGTTTGCAAATGTCTATCTATCGTAGCTATAGTGTTCTAATACTTCTTAAGACGAGATATTGCATCTCATTTCTATGTTTCATGGTAAGATATAATATGATTTGCGAAGTGTCATGTATTCCTCGTCTACACTTCAAATGAATGTGAATGCGATACTTCCTCGCTAGGAAATAGCGTCTGCAGATGTCTAGGTATTGTCACGTCCCGAGGTGCGGTTGCGCTCGCAACGGTGGCACAAAGTCATAACCGTTCCCGAAAATAACGCGAATTGCGTCCGGACCGGGTTCGTTGGCGTTTCGGACTCGATAAAACGATAATTAACACTAAACTTACCTTACGAAGGCTTGATTCCGCTGTCTGATTTCTCTTTCCAGGTACCTGGAGCGCCTTGGATCCGCAACCGGGATGGCGGCGGCGTACGGCTGGAGCGGAGGTACGTCTGCGGGAATAAGCGTCCAGGCGGGTTGACTCCGGCTGGCAGGTATCGGCGTTTAGCCCTAACGATTGGCGACTCGTACGGGTCGTGCGGCGAAGGAAACCTCCTTCACAGGAACCAGGACTCGAACGTAGGAAATTGAATATTTTGGTGCATCACCCACGTATTCCCGAGCGAGACGACGAATAAACTCTCTCCTCCCCGCGCGTCGTGTACGCTTTGTCGGAGGTGCTCATCGAGAATACTTGAACTTCGGTGGAGTACGGCGCGGCTAAGCGTTGGTTCGCTCTAGCTTCCCGGGATCGACCTGGGCGCAAGATATTCGGTACACGGTAGAAGTGAGGATGGAGCAACTAAGCGCTGGTTCGCTCTAGTCGTCGAGCCTCAAGACTATCGCAGATGAGATATAGAATTAGAATAATCGCGAGCGTACCCGTGGATTAGAATTAAGGAATTGTATTTGAACTCGAATAAAGATACTTTGAATCTGGTAAAAATAACTATATTCTATGATTTCACTATACTAGATACACTTGACTAAATTCTAAGTTACTGACTAACGATTACAATGAGAATTAGAAATAGAATGAAGTATCGAATGGACTCCGCTATGGGAGTATGGATAGAGACGAATGCATTAGAGCTAATTGCTCGTTGCGAATGAGCCTATTGCTCGGATCGAAAGTGCATCGTTCGGATGCTGGATTAGAACTCCTCGGTTCGGAGGCGAGTTCGGAACCCTTCGGTTCGGAGGTGAGATAGGAACTCTCCGGTTCGGAGATGATTTAGGAACTCTCCGGTTCGGAGGTGAGATAGGAACTGACTCTCGGATCTCGCGTCCGCGACCTCCTCGGGTCGCGCGGCGCACGAGTCGCTGGGCCCTCGCGGTGGGGCGGACGGTCGGAGTAGGGCGGCCGCTCGGACCTCGCGGTGGGGCGGCCGTTCGGAGTGGGGCGCGGCCCGCGTTAAGCGTGACCCGCGAGCGTCGAATGTGCGCGCGAGTGCAACGGAACATAACCGTGCACGCTGCATCCTTCTTCCCTCTCGTACCTTTGTCTCCTTCTGTAGGGACGGCGAGTCGGCGGGTGGCCCATGTGCAGGGGCTCCGGATACGGATGCTGGGGATGATGAGGTGGACGCCGGAGGGTGGCAGGCGGTACGCCTGACGTTACACATGAAACATAGGTATGAGATGCAATATCTCGTTTTAAGAAGCATTAGAAATCTATTGCTACGATACGTAGACATCTGCAGAAGCTATGTCCTAGCAAGGAAGTGTCGCATTTACATTCATTTGAAGTGTAGACGAGGAATACATGACACTTCGCAAATCATATTATATCTTACCATGAAACACAGAAATGAGATGCGATATCGCGTTTTAAGAAGCATTAGAAATCTATTGCTACGATACGTAGACATCTGCAAACGCTATTTGCTTGCAAGGAAGTGTCGCATCTACATTCATTTGAATCGTAGACGAGGAATGCATAACACTTCGCAAATCATATTATATCTTGCCATGAAACATAGAAATGAGATGCGATATCGCGTTTTAAGAATCATAAGAACTCTATTGCTATTATAGGTAGACATCTGCAAACGCTTTTTCCTTGCAAGGAAGTGTCGCATTTACATTCATTTGAATCGTAGACCAGGAATGCATAACACTTCGCAATGAATATTATATCTTATCATGAAACATAGATATGAGATGCAATATCTCGTTTTAAGAAGCATTTGAACTCTATTGCTTCGATACGTAGATATCTGCAAACGCTATTTCCTTGCAAGGAAGTGTCGCATTTACATTCATTTGACGTGTAGACGAGGAATACATAACACTTCGCAAATCATATTATATCTTACCATGAAACATAGAAATGAGATGCGATATCGCGTTTTAAGTATCATAAGAATTCAATTGCTACGATACGTAGACATCTGCAAACGCTATTTCCTTGCAAGGAAGTGTCGCATTTACATTCATTTGAATCGTAGACGAGGAATGCATAACACTTCGCAATGAATATTATATCTTATCATGAAACATAGATATGAGATGCAATATCTCGTTTTAAGAAGCATTTGAACTCTATTGCTTCGATACGTAGATATCTGCAAACGCTATTTCCTTGCAAGGAAGTGTCGCATTTACGTTCATTTGAATCGTAGACGAGGAATGCATAACACTTCGCAATGATATTATGTCTTACCATGAACATAGAAATGAGGCTGCGATATCGCGTTTAAGAAGCATTTGAACTCTATTGCTTCGATACGTAGATATCTGCAAACGCTATTTCCTTGCAAGGAAGTGTCCGCATTTACATTCATTTGAAGTGTAGACGAGGAATACATAACACTTCGCAAATCATATTCTACCTTACCATGAAACATAGAAATGAGATGCGATATCGCGTTTTAAGAAGCATTAGAACTCTATTGCTACGATAGGTAGACATCTGCAAACGCTATTTCCTTGCAAGGAAGTGTCGCATTTACATTCATTTGAATCGTAGACGAGGAATGCATAACACTTCGCAAATCATATTATATCTTGCCATGAAACATAGAAATGAGATGCGATATCGCGTTTTAAGAATCATAGAACTCTATTGCTACGATATGTAGACACCTGCAAACGCTTTTTCCTTGCAAGGAAGTGTCGCATTTACATTCATTTGAATCGTAGACCAGGAATGCATAACACTTCGTATGAATATTATATCTTATCATGAAACATAGATATGAGATGCAATATCTCGTTTTAAAGAAGCAATTAGAACTCTATCGCTACGTTACCTAGACATCTGCAGACGCTATTTCCTCCCAAGGGAAGTGTCGCATTTACATTCATTGAAGTGTAGACGAGGAAAACATAACACTTCGCAAATCATATTACATCTTACCATGAAACATAGAAATGAGATGCGATATCGCGTTTTAAGAAGCATTAGAACTCTATTGCTACGATACATAGACATCAGCAGACGCTATTTCCCTAGCAAGGAATTGTCGCATTCACATTCATTTGAAGTGTAGACGAGGAATACATAACACTTCGCAAATCATATTATATCTTACCATGAAACATATAAATGTAATGTGATATCGCGTTTTAGGAAGCATCAGAAAGCTATTAGCTACGATTCGTAGACATCTGCAAACGCTATTTCCTAGCGAGGAAGTATCGCATTCACATTCATTTGATGTGTAGACGAGGAATACATAACACTTCGCAATCATGCTACATCTTACCATGAAACATAGAAATGAGATGCGATTATCGCGTTTATAAGAGTCATATGAACTCTATTGCTACGATACGTAGACATCTGCAAACGCTATTTCCGCAAGGAAGTGTCGCATTTACTTTCATTTGAATCGTAGACGAGGAATGCATAACACTTCGCAATGAAAATTATATCTTTTCATGAAACATAGATATGAGATGCAATATCTCGTTTTAAGAAGCATTAGAACTCTATTGCTACGATACCAAGACATCTGCAGACGCTATTTCCTAGCGAGGAAGTATCGCATTTACATTCATTTGAAGTGTAGACGAGGAATACATTACACTTCGCAAATCATATTATATCTTACCATGAAACATAGAAATGAGATGCGATATCGCGTCTTAAGAAGCATTAGAACACTATAGCTACGATAGGTAGACATTTGCAAACGCTATTTCCTTGCAAGGAAGTGTCGCATTTAAATTCATTTAAAGTGTAGAGGAGGAATACATAAAACTTCGCAAATCATATTACATCTTACCATGAAACATAGAAATGAGATGCGATATCGCGTTTTAAGAAGCATTAGAAAGCTAATGCTACGATACGTAGACATCTGCAAACGCTATTTCCTAGCGAGGATGTATCGCATTCACTTTCATTTGAAGTGTAGACGAGGAATACATAACACTTCGCAAATCATGTTATATCTTACCATGAAATATAGAAATGAGATGCGATATCGCGTTTTAAGAATCATATGAACTCTATTGCTACGATACGTAGACATCTGCAATCGCTATTTCCTTGCAAGGAAGTGTCGCATTTACTTTCATTTGAATCGTAGACTAGGAATACATAACACTTCGCAAATCATATTATATCTTACCATAAAACATAGAAATGAGATGCTATGTCGCGTTTTAAGAATCATAAGAACACTATTGCTACGATGCGTAGACATCTGCAAACGCTATTTCCTAGCGAGGAAGTGTCGCTTTCACATTCATTTGAAGTGTAGACGAGGAATACATAGCACTTCGCAAATCATATTATATCTTACCATGAAACATAGATATGAGATGCAATATCTCGTTTTAAGAAGCATTTGAAATCTATTGCTTCGATACGTAGATATCTGCAAACGCTATTTCCTTGCAAGGAAGTGTCGCATTTACATTCATTTGACGTGTAGACGAGGAATACATAACACTTCGCAAATCATATTATATCTTACCATGAAACATAGAAATGAGATGCGATATCGCGTTTTAAGTATCATAAGAATTCAATTGCTACGATACGTAGACATCTGCAAACGCTATTTCCTTGCAAGGAAGTGTCGCATTTACATTCATTTGAATCGTAGACGAGGAATGCATAACACTTCGCAATGAATATTATATCTTATCATGAAACATAGGTATGAGATGCAATATCTCGTTTTAAGAAGCATTTGAACTCTATTGCTTCGATACGTAGATATCTGCAAACGCTATTTCCTTGCAAGGAAGTGTCACATTTACGTTCATTTGAATCGTCGACGAGGAATGCATAACACTTCGCAATGAATATTATGGTTACCATGAAACATAGAAATGAGCTGCGATATCGCGTTTTAAGAAGCATTTGAACTCTATTGCTTCGATACGTAGATATCTGCAAACGCTATTTCCTTGCAAGGAAGTGTCGCATTTACATTCATTTGAAGTGTAGACGAGGAATACATAACACTTCGCAAATCATATTATATCTTACCAGGAAACATAGAAATGAGATGCGATATCGCGTTTTAAGAAGCATAAGAACACTATTGCTGCGATAGGTAGACATTTGCAAACGCTATTTCCTTGCAAGGAAGCGCCGTAATTACATTCATTTGAAGTGTAGACGAGGAATACATAACGCTTCGCAAATCATATTATATCTTACCATGAAACATAGAAATGACATGCGATATCGCGTTTTAAGAATCATAAGAACTCTATTGTTGCGATACGTAGACATCTGCAAACGCTATTTCCTTGCAAGGAAGTGTCGCATTTACATTCATTTGAATCGTAGACGAGGAATACATGACACTTCGCAAATCATATTATATCTTGCCATGAAACATAGAAATGAGATGCGATATAGCGTTTTAAGAAGCATTAGAACTCTATTGCTACGATACCTAGACATCTGCAGACGCTATTTCCTAGGAAGGAAGTGTCGCATTTACATTCATTTGAAGTGTAGACGAGGAATACATGACACTTCGCAAATCATATTATATCTTACCATGAAACATAGAAATGAGATGCGATATCGCGTTTTAAGAAGCATTAGAAAGCTAATGCTACGATACGTAGACATCTGCAAACGCTATTTCCTAGCGAGGAAGTATCGCATTCACTTTCATTTGAAGTGTAGACGAGGAATACATAAGACTTCGCAAATCATGTTATATCTTACCATGAAATATAGAAATGAGATGCGATATCGCGTTTTAAGAATCATATGAACTCTATTGCTACGATACGTAGACATGTGCAATCGCTATTTCCTTGCAAGGAAGTGTCGCATTTACTTTCATTTGAATCGTAGACTAGGAATACATAACACTTCGCAAATCATATTATATCTTACCATAAAACATAGAAATGAGATGCGATATCGCGTTTTAAGAATCATAAGAACACTATTGCTACGATACGTAGACATCTGCAAACGCTATTTCCTAGCGAGGAAGTGTCGCTTTCACATTCATTTGAAGTGTAGACGAGGAATACATAACACTTCGCAAATCATATTATATCTTACCATAAAACATAGAAATGAGATGCGATATCGCGTTTTAAGAAGCATTAGAAATCTATTGCTACGACACCTAGACATCTGCAGACGCTATTTCCTAGCGAGGAAGTGTCGCATTTACATTCATTTGAAGTGTAGACGAGGAATACATGACACTTCGCAAATCATATTATATCTTACCATGAAACATAGAAATGAGATGCGATATCGCGTTTTAAGAAGCATTAGAAATCTATTGCTACGATAGGTTGACATTTGCAAACGCTATTTCCTTGCAATGAAGTGTCGCATTTACATTCATTTGAAGTGTAGAGGAGTAATACATAACACATCGCAAATCATATTACATCTTACCATGAAACATAGAAGTGAGATGCGATATCGCGTTTTAAGAAGCATTAGAACTCTATTGCTACGATACCTAGACAAATGCAGACGCTATTTCCTAGCAAGGAAGTGTCGCATTTACATTCATTTGAAGTGTAGACGAGGTATACATGACACTTCGCAATTCATATTATATCTTACCATGAAACATAGAAATGAGATGCGATATCGCGTTTTAAGAAGCATTAGAAAGCTATTGCTACGATACGTAGACATCTGCAAACGCTATTTCCTTGCAAGGAAGTGTCGCATTTACATTCATTTAAAGTGTAGAGGTGGAATACATAACACTTCGCGAATCATATTACATCTTACCATGAAACATAGAAATGAGATGCAATATCTCGTTTTAAGAAGCATTTGAACTCTATTGCTACGATACGTTGACATCTGCAGAC
Organism: Xylocopa sonorina; assembly: GCF_050948175.1. NCBI lineage: Eukaryota > Metazoa > Arthropoda > Insecta > Hymenoptera > Apidae > Xylocopa > Xylocopa sonorina. Next base: position 514,160 of record NC_135197.1, read on the forward strand.
GCTATTTCCTAGCGAGGAAGTATCGCATTTACATTCATTTGAAGTGTAGACGAGGAATACATAACACTTCGCAAATCATATTATATCTTACCATGAAACATAGAAATGAGATGCGATATCGCGTCTTAAGAAGCATTAGAACACTATAGCTACGATAGGTAGACATTTGCAAACGCTATTTCCTTGCAAGGAAGTGTCGCATTTAAATTCATTTAAAGTGTAGAGGAGGAATACATAAAACTTCGCAAATCATATTACATCTTACCATGAAACATAGAAATGAGATGCGATATCGCGTTTTAAGAAGCATTAGAACTCTATTGCTACGATACCTAGACATCTGCAGACGCTATTTCCTAGGAAGGAAGTGTCGCATTTACATTCATTTGAAGTGTAGACGAGGAATGCATAACATGTCGCAATGAATATTATATCTTATCATGAAACATAGATATTAGATGCAATATCTCGTTTTAAGAAGCATTAGAATTCTATTGCTACGATACCTAGACATCTGCAGACGCTATTTCCTAGCAAGGAAGTGTCGCGCTTACATTCATTTGAAGTGTAGACGAGGAATACATGACACTTCGCAAATCATATTATATCTTACCATGAAACATAGAAATGAAATGCAATATCTCGTTTTAAGAAGCATTTGAACTCTATTGCTTCGATACTGTAACGTCAGGCGTACCGCCTGCCACCCTCCGGCGTCCACCTCATCATCCCCAGCATCCGTATCCGGAGCCCCTGCACATGGGCCACCAGCCGACTCGCCGCCCCTACAGAAGGAGACAAAGGTACGAGAGGGAAGAAGGATGCAGCATGCACGGTTATGTTCCGTTGCACTCGCGCGCACACTCGACGCTCGCGGGTCACGCTTAACGCGGGCCGCGCCCCACTCCGAACGGCCGCCCCACCGCGAGGGCCGAGCGGCCGCCCTACTCCGACCGTCCGCCCCACCGCAAGGGCCCAGCGACTCGCCCGCCGCGCGACCCGAGGAGGTCGCGGACGCGAGATCCGAGAGTCAGTTCCTATCTCACCTCCGAACCGGAGAGTTCCTAACTCATCTCCCAACCGGAGAGTTCCTATCTCACCTCCGAACCGAAGGGTTCCGAACTCGCCTCCGAACCGAGGAGTTCTAATCCAGCATCCGAACGATGCACTTTCGATCCGAGCAATAGGCTCATTCGCAACGAGCAATTAGCTCTAATGCATTCGTCTCTATCCATACTCCCATAGCGGAGTCCATTCGATACTTCATACTATTTCTAATTCTCATTGTAATCGTTAGTCAGTAACTTAGAATTTAGTCAAGTGTATCTAGTATAGTGAAATCATAGAATATAGTTATTTTTACCAGATTCAAAGTATCTTTATTCGAGTTCAAATACAATTCCTTAATTCTAATCCACGGGTACGCTCGCGATTATTCTAATTCTATATCTCATCTGCGATAGTCTTGAGGCTCGACGACTAGAGCGAACCAGCGCTTAGTTGCTCCATCCTCACTTCTACCGTGTAACGAATATCTTGCGCCCAGGTCGATCCCGGTAAGCTAGAGCGAACCAACGCTTAGCCGCGCCGTACTCCACCGAAGTTCAAGTATTCTCGATGAGCACCTCCGACAAAGCGTACACGACGCGCGGGGAGGAGAGAGTTCGTCGTCTCGCTCGGGAATACGTGGGTGATGCACCAGAATATTCAATTTCCTACGTTTGAGTCCTGGTTCCTGTGAAGGAGGTTTCCTTCGCCGCACGACCCGTACGAGTCGCCAATCGTCAGGGCCAAACGCCGATACCTGCCAGCCGGAGTCAACCCGCCTGGACGCTTATTCCCGTAGACGTACCTCCGTTCCAGCCGTACGCCGCCGCCATCCCGGTTGCGGATCCAAGGCGTTCCAGGTACCTGGAAAGAGAAATCAGACAGCGGAATCAAGCCTTCGCAAGGTAAGTTTAGTGTTAATTATCGTTTTATCGAGTCCGAAACGCCAACGAACCCGACCCGGACGCAATTCGCGTTATTTTCGGGAACGGTTACGACTTTGGGCCACCGTTGCGAGCGCAACCGCACCTCGGGACGTGACACATGATAAGATATAATATTCATTGCGAAGTGTTATGCATTCCTCGTCTACGATTCAAATGAATGTAAATGCGACACTTCCTTGCAAGGAAATAGCGTTTGCAGATGTCTACGTATCGTAGCAATAGAGTTAAAATGCTTCTTAAAACGAGATATTGCATCTCATATCTATGTTTCATGATAAGATATAATATTCATGCGAAGTGTTATGCATTCCTCGTCTACGATTCAAATGAACGTAAATGCGACACTTCCTTGCAAGGAAATAGCGTCTGCAGATGTCTAGGTATCGTAGCAATAGAGTTCTAGTGCTTCTTAAAACGCGATATCGCACCTCATTCCTATGTTTCATGGTAAGATATAATATTCATTGCGAAGTGTTATGCATTCCTCGTCTACGCTTCAAATGAACGTAAATGCGACACTTCCTTGCAAAGGAATAGCGTTTGCAGATTTCTACGTATCGTAGCAATAGTGTTCTTATGCTTCTTAAAACGCGATATCGCATCTCATTTCTATGTTTCATGGTAAGATATAATATGATTTGCGAAGTGTTATGTATTCCTCGTCTACACTTCAAATGAATGTAAATGCGACACTACCTCTGCAAGGAAATAGCGTTTGCAGATATCTACGTATCGAAGCAATAGAGTTCAAATGCTTCTTAAAACGAGATATTGCATCTCATATCTATGTTTCATGATAAGATATAATATTCATTACGAAGTGTTATGCATTCCTGGTCTACGATTCAAATGAATGTAAATGCGACACTTCCTTGCAAAGAAATAGCGTTTGCAGATGTCTACGTATCGAAGCAATAGAGTTCAAATGCTTCTTAAAGCGAGATATTGCATCTCATATCTATGTTTCATGATAAGATATAATATTCACTGCGAAGTGTTATGCATTCCTCGTCTACACTTCAAATGAATGTAAATGCGACACTTCCTTGCAAAGAAATAGCGTTTGCAGATGTCTACGTATCGAAGCAATAGAGTTCAAATGCTTCTCAAAACGAGATATTGCATCTCATATCTATGTTTCGTGATAAGATATAATATTCATTGCGAAGTGTTATGCATTCTTCGTCTACACATCAAATGAATGTGAATGCGACACATCCTTGCTAGGAAATAGCGTCTGCAGATGTCTAGGTATCGTAGCAATAGAGTTCTTATGATTCTTAAAACGCGATATCGCATTTCATTTCTATGTTTCATGGTAAGATATAATATTCATGCGAAGTGTAATGCATTCCTCGTCTACACTTCAAATGAATGTAAATGCGACACTTCCTTGCAAGGAAATAGCGTCTGCAGATGTCTAGGTATCGTAGCAATAGAGTTCTAGTGCTTCTTAAAACGCGATATCGCACCTCATTCCTATGTTTCATGGTAAGATATAATATTCATTGCGAAGTGTTATGCATTCCTCGTCTACGCTTCAAATGAACGTAAATGCGACACTTCCTTGCAAAGAAATAGCGATTGCAGATGTCTCCGTATCGTAGCAATAGAATTCTTATGATTCTCAAAACGCGATATCGCATCTCATTTCTATGTTTCATGGTAAGATATAATATGATTTGCGAAGTGTTATGTATTCCACGTCTACACATCAAATGAATGTGAATGCGACACTTCCTTGCTAGGAAATAGCGTCTGCAGATGTCTAGATATCGTAGCAATAGAGTTCTAATGCTTCTTAAAACGCGATATCGCATCTCATTTCTATGTTTCATGGTAAGGTGTAATATGATTTGCGAAGTGTTATTTATTCCTCGTCTGCACTTCAATTGATTGTAAATGCGACACTTCCTTGCAAGGAAATAGCGTTTGCAGATTTCTACGTATCGTAGCAATAGAGTTCTTATGATTCTTAAAACGCGATATCGCATCTCATTTCTATGTTTCATGGTAAGATATAATATGATTTGCGAAGTGTTATGTATTCCTGGTCTACGATTCAAATGAATGTAAATGCGACACTTCCTTGCAAGGAAATAGCGTCTGCAGATGTCTAGGTATCGTAGCAATAGAGTTCTAGTGCTTCTTAAAACGCGATATCGCACCTCATTCCTATGTTTCATGGTAAGATATAATATTCACTGCGACGTGTTATGCATTCCTCGTCTACGATTCAAATGAACGTAAATGCGACACTTCCTTGCAAGGAAATAGCGTTTGCAGATGTATACATATCGTAACAATAGAGTTCTTATGATTCTTAAAACGCGAGATCGCATCTCATTTCTATGTTTCATGGTAAGATATAACATGATTTGCGAAGTGTTATGTATTCCTCGTCTACACTTCAAATGAATGTGAATGCGATACTTCCTCGCTAAGAAATAGCGTTTGCAGATGTCTACGTATCGTAGCAATAGCTTTCTAATGCTTCTTAAAACGCGATATCGCATCTCATTTCTATGTTTCATCGTATGATATAATATGATTTGCGAAGTGTCATGTATTCCTCGTCTACACTTCAAATGATTGTAAATGCGACACTTCCTTGCTAGGAAATAGCGTCTGCAGATATCTAGGTATCGAAGCAGTAGAGTTCAAATGCTTCTTATAACGAGATATTGCATCTCATACCTATGTTTCATGGTAAGATATAATATGATTTACGAAGTGTCGTGTATTCCTCGTCTACGATTGAAATGAATGTAAATGCGACCCTTCCTTGCTAAGAAATTGCGTCTGCAGATGTCTAGGTATCGTAGCAATAGAGTTTTAATGGTTCTTAAAATGCGATATCGCATCTCATTTCTATGTTTCATGGTAAGATGTAATATGATTTGCGAAGTGTTATGTATTCCCCGTCTACACTTCAAATGAATGTAAATGCGATACTTCCTTGCAAGGAAATAGCGTTTGCAGATGTCTACGTATCGTAGCATTAGCTTTCTAATGCTTCTTAAAACGCGATATCGCATCTCATTTCTATCTTTCATGGTAAGATATAATATTCATTGCGAAGTGTTATGCATTCCTCGTCTACGATTCAAATGAATGTAAATGCGACACTTCCTTGCAAGAAAATAGCGTTTGCAGATGTCTACGTATCGTAGCAATAGAGTTAAAATGCTTCTTAAAACGAGATATTGCATCTCATATCTATGTTTCATGATAAGATATAATATTCATTGCGAAGTGTTATGCATTCCTGGTCTACGATTCAAATGAATGTAAATGCGACACTTCCTTGCAAGGAAATAGCGTTTGCAGATGTCTACGTATCGAAGCAATAGAGTTCAAATGCTTCTTAAAACGAGATATTGCATCTCATATCTATGTTTCATGATAAGATATAATATTCATTGCGAAGTTTTATGCATTCCTCGTCTACGATTCAAATGAAAGTAAATGCTACACTTCCTTGCAAGGAAATAGCGATTGCAGGTGTCTACGTATCGTAACAATAGAGTTCTTATGATTCTTAAAACGCGATATCGCATCTCATTTCTATGTTTCATGGTAAGATATAATATGATATGCGAAGTGTCATGAATTCCTCGTCTACACTTCAAATGAATGTAAATGCGACACTTCCTTGCTAGGAAATAGGGTCTGAAGATGTCTAGGTATCGTAGCAATAGAGTTCTAATTCTTCTTAAAACGCGATACCGCATCTCATTTCTATGTTTCAAGGTAAGATATAATATTATTTGCGAAGTGTTATGTATTCCTCGTCTACACTTCAAATGAATGTAAATGCGACACTTCCTTGCAAGGAAATAGCGTTTGCAAATGTCTACCTATCGTAGCAATAGAGTTCTAATGCTTCTTAAAACGCGATATCGCATCTCATTTCTATGTTTCATTGTAAGATATAATGTGATTTGCGAAGTGTCATGTATTCCTCGTCTACACTTCAAATGAATGTAATTACGGCACTTCCTTGCAAGGAATAGCGTTTGCAAATGTCTACCTATCGTAGCAATCGTGTTCCTATGCTTCTTAAAACGCGATATCGCATCTCAGTTCTATGCTTCATGGTAAGATATAATATGATTTGCGAAGTGTTATGTATTCCTCGTCTACGCTTCAAATGAATGTAAATGCGACACTTCCTTGCAAGGAAATAGCGTTTGCAGATGTCTACGTATCGAAGCAATAGAGTTCAAATGCTTCTTAAAACGAGATATTGCATCTCATATCTATGTTTCATGATAAGATATAATATTCATTGCGAAGTGTTATGCTGTAACGTCCGCCGAGCCTCACGGCACCTCCCACAACCCCCGGCAGAGCCACACGCACTGCCTGCCGCCATTGCAGAGACGAGAACACGAACGCACGGTAACACAGAATGATCGCCGAGCTAAGGCAGCCACCCTCGCACCCAGGAGTTGGACCACATCAACGCGTCACGGCGCGTACCCGTCAAACACCTGGAGCACGAGCGAGCCACAGCCTCCGTACGAGGATCATTCCACATATTACGAAGAGTCGTCCGTCGTTACGCACCCATATGCGTACTTCACATATTGTTATAATTAAAATTAAGCAAGTCCTAGTTTCTAAAAACACTACACTCTATGTACATACACGACACAACACACACAAGTTAGCATAAGACATCGCGTGTGTAATTCTAATTTTAAAACGTATTTAATAGAAATAGAGGATAAGCAAAGCGCGCAAGCGAGCGCCCGACGCGCGTGACTCACGCTGAACGCGCGCGCCCCACCTCGACCGTCCATCCCACTCCGCGGGCCGAGCGTCCACCCCACTCTGGCGCCCCGCGACTCGCGCGCCCCGCGATCCGAGGAGGTCGCGTGCTCGCGAGTTGAGAGTCAGTTCGAGCCATCCGCTCCAAGCGAGCGGACCTCTCTCAATCCGAATCACTAATCCAAACTCTAATTCCACTATTCCAACTCAAACTCAAATTCAACTTCAAATCCAAACTCTAACTCTAATTATATTCTAAATCATCGAATTCTAGAACTTAGTTATCTTTAGCATAGGGAAGTAACAGTGTAAGCTTAGTTTTATTTTAGAATATACTTTATTTTTACCAGTACTTACAATTCTCGTTATTCGAAACATTCCTTTCTTTTATTATCGTTATAAATCCATTTATTCCGAAGTTTTCCACGAGTTCTCGCGTCTTCGTGATCATTCACTCTGACCTTTAGTCAAACTTGGTAACCGACCAGTTAGAGCGGACCGCCGCTTAGCTGTATCGACCCACAGCGAGACTAAAGCAAGGATCTCTGTCGATTTTCCATATTTCTGGACCGGTAAACTAGAGCGGACCGCCGCTTAGTGGACCCGTATCTGGACATTTGGAATCCGACTCGAATGCATCGTTCCGGTATACACAAACGAACTCGTCGCGCGGGAAGGAAAAACTTCATACGTTCATTGGTGCGCGAATACATTGGTGCAACAGTCACCTCGTACATACATCTCTGCACCGTCTCTTCTTCCGCTTCACACCGGCCGCACAGCCGTCCAGCATCGCCGCATCCATCGCCGATCCACTCGACCGAGCCGATCCGCACTCGAGAGCAGCCTACCTGGGTACTCGTTCCGCTGACGATTCCGCCTCGCAGTCCGTACGCTGGTTCCATACCCCAGGACGATCCGCGCCGACGACGATACCTGGAAGAAGGGTATTAAGTATTAGCAACAATCAAGAATTCAAAGGTAAGCGAATATTTTCTTATCCGCGTTCGTGGCTTCCTCGATCCGTGTTCCGCGAGTCAAAAAGAACCCGGTCTTCGACGCAATTGTGCGAGCCGAAACCGTTCGAGGCTGCGTGTCGCTCCGGCCAACGGTAAGTTTTCCGCGACCCGAGACGTGACAATGCATTCCTCGTCTACGATTCAAATGAACGTAAATGCGACACTTCCTTGCAAGGTAATAGCGTTTGCATATGTCTACGTATCGATGCAATAGAGTTCAAATGCTTCTTAAAACGAGATATTGCATCTCATATCTAAGTTTCATGATAAGATATAATATTCATTGCGAAGTGTTATGCATTCCTCGTCTACGATTCAAATGAACGTAAATGCGACACTTCCTTGCAAGGTAATAGCGTTTGCAGATGTCTACGTATCGAAGCAATAGAGTTCAAATGCTTCTTAAAACGAGATATTGCATCTCATATCTATGTTTCATGATAAGATACAATATGATTTGCGAAGTGTTATGCATTCCTCGTCTACGATTCAAATGAATGTAAATGCGACACTTCCCTGTAAGGGAATAGCGTTTGCAGATGTCTACGTATCGTAGCAATAGTGTTCTTATGATTCTTAGAACACGATATCGCATCTCATTTCTATGTTTCATGGTAAGATATAATATAATTTGCGAAGTGTTATGTATTCCTCGTCTACACTTCAAATGGATGTAAATGCGACACTTCCTCGCTAGGAAATAGCGTTTGCAGATGTCTACGTATCGCAGCAATAGAGTTCTAATGCTTCTTAAAAGGCGATATCGCATCTCATTTCTATGATTCATGGTAAGATATAATATGATTTACGAAGTGTCGTGTATTCCTCGTCTACACTTCAAATGAATGTAAATGCGACACTTCCTTGCAAGGAAATAGCGTTTGCAGATGTCTACGTATCGAAGCAATAGAATTCAAATGCTTCTTAAAACGAGATATTGCATCTCATATCTATGTTTCATGATAAGATATAATATTCATTGCGAAGTGTTATGCATTCCTCGTCTACGATTCAAATGAATGTAAATGCGACACTTCCTTGCAAGGAAATAGCGTTTTCAGATGTCTACGTATCGTAGCAATAGAGTTAAAATGCTTCTTAAAACGAGATATTGCTTCTCATACCTATGTTTCATGATAAGATATAATATTCATTGCGAAGTGTTATGCATTCCTCGTCTACACTTCAAATGAATGTAATTACGGCACTTCCTTGCAAGGAAATAGCGTTTGCAAATGTCTACCTATCGTAGCAATAGTGTTCTTATGCTTCTTAAAACGCGATATCGCATCTCATTTCTATGTTTCATGGTAAGATATAATATGATATGCGAAGTGTCATGAATTCCTCGTCTACACTTCAAATGAATGTAAATGCGACACTTCCTTGCTAGGAAATAGCGTCTGAAGATGTCTAGGTATCGTAGCAATAGAGTTCTAATTCTTCTTAAAACGCGATACCGCATCTCATTTCTATGTTTCAAGGTAAGATATAATATGATTTGCGAAGTGTTATGTATTCCTCGTCTACACTTCAAATGAATGTAAATGCGACACTTCCTTGCAAGGAAATAGCGTTTGCAGATGTCTACCTATCGTAGCAATAGAGTTCCAATGCTTCTTAAAACGCGATATCGCATCTCATTTCTATGTTTCATTGTAAGATATAATGTGATTTGCGAAGTGTTATGTATTCCTCGCCTACACTTCAAATGAATGTAAATGCGACACTTCCCTGTAAGGAAATAGCGTTTGCAGATGTCTACGTATCGTAGCAATAGATTTCTAATGCTTCTTAAAACGCGATATCGCATCTCATTTCTATGTTTCATTGTAAGATATAATGTGATTTGCGAAGTGTCATGTATTCCTCGTCTACACTTCAAATGAATGTAAATGCGAGACATCCTTGCAAGGAAATAGCGTTTGCAGATGTCTACGTATCGAAGCAATAGAGTTCAAATGCTTCTTAAAACGAGATATTGCATCTCATACCTATGTTTCTTGATAAGATATAATATTCATTGCGAAGTGCTATGCATTCCTCGTCTACACTTCAAAGGAATGTGAATGCGACACTTGCTTGCAAGGAAATAGCGTTTGCAGATGTCTATGTATCGTAGCAATAGATTTCTAATGCTTCTTAAAACGCGATATCGCATCTCATTTCTATGTTTCATGGTAAGATATAATATTCATTGCGAAGTGTTATGCATTCCTCGTCTACACTTCAAATGAATGTAAATGCGACACTTCCTTGCAAGGAAATAGCGTTTGCAGGTGTCTACCTATGGTAGCAATAGAGTTCCAATGCTTCTTAAAACGCGATATCGCATCTCATTTCTATGTTTCATTGTAAGATATAATGTGATTTGCAAAGTGTTATGTATTCCTCGCCTACACTTCAAATGAATGTAAATGCGACACTTCCCTGTAAGGAAATAGCGTTTGCAGATGTCTACGTATCGTAGCAATAGATTTCTAATGCTTCTTAAAACGCGATAACGCATCTCATTTCTATGTTTCATGGTAAGATATAATATGATTTGCGAAGTGTCGAGTATTCCTCGTCTACACTTCAAATGAATGTAAATGCGACACTTCCTTGCTAGGACATAGCTTCTGCAGATGTCTACGTATCGTAGCAATAGAGTTCTTATGATTCTTAAAACGCGATATCGCATCTCATTTCTATGTTTCATGATAAGATATAATATGATTTGCGTAGTGTTACGTATTCCTCGTCTACACTTCAAAGGAATGTGAATGCGACACTTCCTCGCTAGGAAATAGCGTTTGCAGATGTCTATGTATCGTAGCAATTGATTTCTTATGATTCTTAAAACGCGATATCGCATCTCATTTCTATGTTTCATGGTAAGATATAATATGATTTGCGTAGTGTTACGTATTCGTCGTCTACACTTCAAAGGAATGTGAATGCGACACTTCCTCGCTAGGAAATAGCGTTTGCAGATGTCTATGTATCGTAGCAATAGATTTCTAATGCTTCCTAAAACGCGATATCGCATCTCATTTCTATGTTTCATGGTAAGATATAATATGATTTGCGAAGTGTTATGTATTCCTCGTCTGCACTTCAAATGAATGTAAATGCGACACTTCCTTGCAGATGTCTACGTACCGTAGCAATAGAGTTCTTATGATTCTTAAAACGCGATATCGCATCTCATTTCTATGTTTCATGGTAAGATATAATATGATTTGCGAAGTGTTATGTATTCCTCGTCTACACTTCAAAGGAATGTGAATGCGACACTTCCTCGCTAGGAAATAGCGTTTGCAGATGTCTATGTATCGTAGCAATATAGTTCTAATGCTTCTTAAAACGCGATATCGCATCTCATTTCTATGTTTCATGGTAAGATATAATATGATTTGCGAAGTGTTATGTATTCCTCGTCTACACTTCAAATGAATGTAAATGCGACACTTCCTTGCAAGGAAATAGCGTTTGCAGATGTCTACCTATCGTAGCAATAGAGTTCCAATGCTTCTTAAAACGCGATATCGCATCTCATTTCTATGTTTCATTGTAAGATATAATGTGATTTGCGAAGTGTTATGTATTCCTCGCCTACACTTCAAATGAATGTAAATGCGACACTTCCCTGTAAGGAAATAGCGTTTGCAGATGTCTACGTATCGTAGCAATAGATTTCTAATGCTTCTTAAAACGCGATATCGCATCTCATTTCTATGTTTCATTGTAAGACATAATGTGATTTCCGAAGTGTTATGTATTCCTCGCCTACACTTCAAATGAATGTAGATGCGACACTTCCCCGTAAGGAAATAGCGTTTGCAGATGTCTACGTATCGTAGCAATAGATTTCTAATGCTTCCTAAAACGCGATATCGCATCTCATTTCTATGTTTCATGGTAAGATATAATATGATTTGCGAAGTGTTATGTATTCCTCGTCTGCACTTCAAATGAATGTGAATGCGACACTTCCTCGCTAGGAAATAGCGTTTGCAGATGTCTATGTATCGTAGCAATATAGTTCCAATGCTTCTTAAAACGCGATATCGCATCTCATTTCTATGTTTCATTGTAAGATATAATGTGATTTGCGAAGTGTTATGTATTCCTCGCCTACACTTCAAACGAATGTAAATGCGACACTTCCCTGTAAGGAAATAGCGTTTGCAAATGTCTACGTATCGAAGCAATAGAGTTCAAATGCTTCTTAAAACGAGATATTGCATCTCATACCTCTGTTTCGTGATAAGATATAATATTCATTGCGAAGTGTTATGCATTCCTCGTCTACGATTCAAATGAATATAAATGCGACACTTCCTTGCAAGGAAATATGGTTTGCAGATGTCTACGTATCGTAGCAATAGAGTTCTTATGATTCTTAAAACGCGATATCGCATCTCATACCTCTGTTTCGTGATAAGATATAATATTCATTGCGAAGTGTTATGCATTCCTCGTCTACGATTCAAATGAATATAAATGCGACACTTCCTCGCTAGGAAATAGCGTTTGCAGATGTCTATGTATCGTAGCAATAGATTTCTTATGATTCTTAAAACGCGATATCGCATCTCATTTCTATGTTTCATGATAAGAAATAATATGATTTGCGTAGTGTTACGTATTCCTCGTCTACACTTCAAAGGAATGTGAATGCGACACTTCCTCGCTAGGAAATAGCGTTTGCAGATGTCTACGTATCGTAGCAATAGATTTCTAATGCTTCTTAAAACGCGATATCGCATCTCATTTCTATGTTTCATTGTAAGATATAATGTGATTTGCGAAGTGTCATGTATTCCTCGTCTACACTTCAAATGAATGTAAATGCGACACATCCTTGCAAGGAAATAGCGTTTGCAGATGTCTACGTATCGAAGCAATAGAGTTCAAATGCTTCTTAAAACGAGATATTGCATCTCATACCTATGTTTCTTGATAAGATATAATATTCATTGCGAAGTGCTATGCATTCCTCGCCTACGATTCAAATGAATGTAAATGCGATACTTACTTGCAAGGAAATAGCGTTTGCAGATGTCTACGTATCGTAGCAATAGAGTTCTTATGATTCTTAAAACGCGATATCGCATCTCATTTCTATGTTTCATGATAAGATACAATATTCATTGCGAAGTGTTTTGCATTCCTCGTCTACGATTCAAATGAACGTAAATGCGACACTTCCTTGCAAGGAAATAGCGTTTGCAGATGTCTACGTATCGAAGCAATAGAGTTCAAATGCTTCTTAAAACGAGATATTGCATCTCATACCTCTGTTTCATGATAAGATATAATATTCATTGCGAAGTGTTATGCATTCCTCGTCTACGATTCAAATGAATATAAATGCGACACTTCCTTGCAAGGAAATATGGTTTGCAGATGTCTACGTATCGTAGCAATAGAGTTCTTATGATTCTTAAAACGCGATATCGCATCTCATTTCTACGTTTCATGGTAAGATATAATATGATTTGCGAAGTGTTATGTATTCCTCGTCTACACTTCAAAGGAATGTGAATGCGACACTTCCTCGCTAGGAAATAGCGTTTGCAGATGTCTACGTATCGTAGCAATATAGTTCTAATGCTTCTTAAAACGCGATATCGCATCTCATTTCTATGTTTCATGGTAAGATATAATATGATTTGCGAAGTGTTATGTATTCCTCGTCTACACTTCAAATGAATGTAAATGCGACACTTCCTTGCAAGGAAATAGCGTTTGCAGATGTCTACCTATCGTAGCAATAGAGTTCCAATGCTTCTTAAAACGCGATATCGCATCTCATTTCTATGTTTCATGGTAAGATATAGCATGATTTGCGAAGTGTTATGTATTCCTCGTCTACACATCAAAAGAATGTGAATGCGATACTTCGTCGCTAGGAAATAGCGTTTGCAGATGTCTACGTATCGTAGCAATAGCTTTCTAATGCTTCTTAAAACGCGATACCGCATCTCATTTCTATGTTTCATGGTAAGATGTAATATGGTTTGGGAAGTGTTATGTATTCCTCGTCTACACTTCAAATGAATGTAAATGCGACACTTCCTTGCAAGGAAATAGCGTTTGCAGATGTCTACGTATCGTAGCAATAGATTTCTAATGCTTCTTAAAACGCGATATCGCATCTCATTTCTATGTTTCTTTGTAAGATATAATGTGATTTGCGAAGTGTCATGTATTCCTCGTCTACACTTCAAATGAATGTAAATGCGACACTTCCTTGCAAGGAAATAGCGTTTGCAGATGTCTACGTATCGAAGCAATAGAGTTCAAATGCTTCTTAAAACGAGATATTGCATCTCATATCTATGTTTCATGATAAGATATAATATTCATTGCGAAGTGTTATGCATTCCTCGTCTACGATTCAAATGAATGTAAATGCGACACTTCCTTGCAAGGAAATAGCGTTTGCAGATGTCTACGTATCGTAGCAATAGAGTTAAAATGCTTCTTAAAACGAGATATTGCTTCTCATACCTATGTTTCATGATAAGATATAATATTCATTGCGAAGTGTTATGCATTCCTCGTCTACGATTCAAATGAATGTAAATGCGACACTTCCTTGCTAGGGCATAGCTTCTGCAGATGTCTAGGTAACGTTGCGATAGAGTTCTAATGCTTCATAAAACGCGATATCGCATCTCATTTCTATGTTTCATGATAAGATATAATATGATTTGCGTAGTGTTACGTATTCCTCGTCTACACTTCAAAGGAATGTGAATGCGACACTTCCTCGCTAGGAAATAGCGTTTGCAGATGTCTATGTATCGTAGCAATAGATTTCTTATGATTCTTAAAACGCGATATCGCATCTCATTTCTATGTTTCATGGTAAGATATAATATGATTTGCGTAGTGTTACGTATTCGTCGTCTACACTTCAAAGGAATGCGAATGCGACACTTCCTCGCTAGGAAATAGCGTTTGCAGATGTCTATGTATCGTAGCAATAGATTTCTAATGCTTCCTAAAACGCGATATCGCATCTCATTTCTATGTTTCATGGTAAGATATAATATGATTTGCGAAGTGTTATGTATTCCTCGTCTGCACTTCAAATGAATGTAAATGCGACACTTCCTTGCAGATGTCTACGTACCGTAGCAATAGATTTCTTATGATTCTTAAAACGCGATATCGCATCTCATTTCTATGTTTCATGGTAAGATATAATATGATTTGCGAAGTGTTATGTATTCCTCGTCTACACTTCAAAGGAATGTGAATGCGACACTTCCTCGCTAGGAAATAGCGTTTGCAGATGTCTACGTATCGTAGCAATATAGTTCTAATGCTTCTTAAAACGCGATATCGCATCTCATTTCTATGTTTCATGGTAAGATATAATATGATTTGCGAAGTGTTATGTATTCCTCGTCTACACTTCAAATGAATGTAAATGCGACACTTCCTTGCAAGGAAATAGCGTTTGCAGATGTCTACCTATCGTAGCAATAGAGTTCCAATGCTTCTTAAAACGCGATATCGCATCTCATTTCTATGTTTCATTGTAAGATATAATGTGATTTGCGAAGTGTTATGTATTCCTCGCCTACACTTCAAATGAATGTAAATGCGACACTTCCCTGTAAGGAAATAGCGTTTGCAGATGTCTACGTATCGTAGCAATAGATTTCTAATGCTTCTTAAAACGCGATATCGCATCTCATTTCTATGTTTCATTGTAAGATATAATGTGATTTGCGAAGTGTTATGTATTCCTCGCCTACACTTCAAATGAATGTAGATGCGACACTTCCCTGTAAGGAAATAGCGTTTGCAGATGTCTACGTATCGTAGCAATAGATTTCTAATGCTTCCTAAAACGCGATATCGCATCTCATTTCTATGTTTCATGGTAAGATATAATATGATTTGCGAAGTGTTATGTATTCCTCGTCTGCACTTCAAATGAATGTGAATGCGACACTTCCTCGCTAGGAAATAGCGTTTGCAGATGTCTATGTATCGTAGCAATATAGTTCTAATGCTTCTTAAAACGCGATATCGCATCTCATTTCTATGTTTCATGGTAAGATATAATATGATTTGCGAAGTGTTATGTATTCCTCGTCTACACTTCAAAGGAATGTGAATGCGACACTTCCTCGCTAGGAAATAGCGTTTGCAGATGTCTACCTATCGTAGCAATAGAGTTCCAATGCTTCTTAAAACGCGATATCGCATCTCATTTCTATGTTTCATTGTAAGATATAATGTGATTTGCGAAGTGTTATGTATTCCTCGCCTACACTTCAAATGAATGTAAATGCGACACTTCCCTGTAAGGAAATAGCGTTTGCAAATGTCTACGTATCGAAGCAATAGAGTTCAAATGCTTCTTAAAACGAGATATTGCATCTCATACCTCTGTTTCGTGATAAGATATAATATTCATTGCGAAGTGTTATGCATTCCTCGTCTACGATTCAAATGAATATAAATGCGACACTTCCTTGCAAGGAAATATGGTTTGCAGATGTCTACGTATCGTAGCAATAGAGTTCTTATGATTCTTAAAACGCGATATCGCATCTCATTTCTATGTTTCATGGTAAGATATAATATGATTTGCGTAGTGTTACGTATTCCTCGTCTACACTTCAAAGGAATGTGAATGCGACACTTCCCTGTAAGAAAATAGCGTTTGCAGATGTCTACGTATCGTAGCAATAGATTTCTAATGCTTCTTAAAACGCGATATCGCATCTCATTTCTATGTTTCATGGTAAGATATAATATGATTTGCGTAGTGTTACGTATTCCTCGTCTACACTTCAAAGGAATGTGAATGCGACACTTCCTCGCTAGGAAATAGCGTTTGCAGATGTCTATGTATCGTAGCAATAGATTTCTTATGATTCTTAAAACGCGATATCGCATCTCATTTCTATGTTTCATGATGAGAAATAATATGATTTGCGTAGTGTTACGTATTCCTCGTCTACACTTCAAAGGAATGTGAATGCGACACTTCCTCGCTAGGAAATAGCGTTTGCAGATGTCTACGTATCGTAGCAATAGAGTTCTTATGATTCTTAAAACGCGATATCGCATCTCATTTCTATGTTTCATGGTAAGATATAATATGATTTGCGTAGTGTTACGTATTCCTCGTCTACACTTCAAAGGAATGTGAATGCGACACTTCCTCGCTAGGAAATAGCGTTTGCAGATGTCTACGTATCGTAGCAATAGATTTCTAATGCTTCTTAAAACGCGATATCGCATCTCATTTCTATGTTTCATTGTAAGATATAATGTGATTTGCGAAGTGTTATGTATTCCTCGCCTACACTTCAAATGAATGTAAATGCGACACTTCCTTGCAAGGAAATAGCGTTTGCAGATGTCTACGTATCGTAGCAATAGAGTTCTTATGATTCTTAAAACGCGATATCGCATCTCATTTCTATGTTTCATGGTAAGATATAGCATGATTTGCGAAGTGTTATGTATTCCTCGTCTACACATCAAAAGAATGTGAATGCGATACTTCGTCGCTAGGAAATAGCGTTTGCAGATGTCTACGTATCGTAGCAATAGCTTTCTAATGCTTCTTAAAACGCGATACCGCATCTCATTTCTATGTTTCATGGTAAGATGTAATATGGTTTGGGAAGTGTTATGTATTCCTCGTCTACACTTCAAATGAATGTAAATGCGACACTTCCTTGCAAGGAAATAGCGTTTGCAGATGTCTACGTATCGTAGCAATAGATTTCTAATGCTTCTTAAAACGCGATATCGCATCTCATTTCTATGTTTCTTTGTAAGATATAATGTGATTTGCGAAGTGTCATGTATTCCTCGTCTACACTTCAAATGAATGTAAATGCGACACTTCCTTGCAAGGAAATAGCGTTTGCAGATGTCTACGTATCGAAGCAATAGAGTTCAAATGCTTCTTAAAACGAGATATTGCATCTCATATCTATGTTTCATGATAAGATATAATATTCATTGCGAAGTGTTATGCATTCCTCGTCTACGATTCAAATGAATGTAAATGCGACACTTCCTTGCAAGGAAATAGCGTTTGCAGATGTCTACGTATCGTAGCAATAGAGTTAAAATGCTTCTTAAAACGAGATATTGCTTCTCATACCTATGTTTCATGATAAGATATAATATTCATTGCGAAGTGTTATGCATTCCTCGTCTACGATTCAAATGAATGTAAATGCGACACTTCCTTGCTAGGGCATAGCTTCTGCAGATGTCTAGGTAACGTTGCGATAGAGTTCTAATGCTTCATAAAACGCGATATCGCATCTCATTTCTATGTTTCATGATAAGATATAATATGATTTGCGTAGTGTTACGTATTCCTCGTCTACACTTCAAAGGAATGTGAATGCGACACTTCCTCGCTAGGAAATAGCGTTTGCAGATGTCTATGTATCGTAGCAATAGATTTCTTATGATTCTTAAAACGCGATATCGCATCTCATTTCTATGTTTCATGGTAAGATATAATATGATTTGCGTAGTGTTACGTATTCGTCGTCTACACTTCAAAGGAATGCGAATGCGACACTTCCTCGCTAGGAAATAGCGTTTGCAGATGTCTATGTATCGTAGCAATAGATTTCTAATGCTTCCTAAAACGCGATATCGCATCTCATTTCTATGTTTCATGGTAAGATATAATATGATTTGCGAAGTGTTATGTATTCCTCGTCTGCACTTCAAATGAATGTAAATGCGACACTTCCTTGCAGATGTCTACGTACCGTAGCAATAGATTTCTTATGATTCTTAAAACGCGATATCGCATCTCATTTCTATGTTTCATGGTAAGATATAATATGATTTGCGAAGTGTTATGTATTCCTCGTCTACACTTCAAAGGAATGTGAATGCGACACTTCCTCGCTAGGAAATAGCGTTTGCAGATGTCTACGTATCGTAGCAATATAGTTCTAATGCTTCTTAAAACGCGATATCGCATCTCATTTCTATGTTTCATGGTAAGATATAATATGATTTGCGAAGTGTTATGTATTCCTCGTCTACACTTCAAATGAATGTAAATGCGACACTTCCTTGCAAGGAAATAGCGTTTGCAGATGTCTACCTATCGTAGCAATAGAGTTCCAATGCTTCTTAAAACGCGATATCGCATCTCATTTCTATGTTTCATTGTAAGATATAATGTGATTTGCGAAGTGTTATGTATTCCTCGCCTACACTTCAAATGAATGTAAATGCGACACTTCCCTGTAAGGAAATAGCGTTTGCAGATGTCTACGTATCGTAGCAATAGATTTCTAATGCTTCTTAAAACGCGATATCGCATCTCATTTCTATGTTTCATTGTAAGATATAATGTGATTTGCGAAGTGTTATGTATTCCTCGCCTACACTTCAAATGAATGTAAATGCGACACTTCCCTGTAAGGAAATAGCGTTTGCAAATGTCTACGTATCGAAGCAATAGAGTTCAAATGCTTCTTAAAACGAGATATTGCATCTCATACCTCTGTTTCGTGATAAGATATAATATTCATTGCGAAGTGTTATGCATTCCTCGTCTACGATTCAAATGAATATAAATGCGACACTTCCTTGCAAGGAAATATGGTTTGCAGATGTCTACGTATCGTAGCAATAGAGTTCTTATGATTCTTAAAACGCGATATCGCATCTCATTTCTATGTTTCATGGTAAGATATAATATGATTTGCGTAGTGTTACGAATTCCTCGTCTACACTTCAAAGGAATGTGAATGCGACACTTCCCTGTAAGAAAATAGCGTTTGCAGATGTCTACGTATCGTAGCAATAGATTTCTAATGCTTCTTAAAACGCGATATCGCATCTCATTTCTATGTTTCATGGTAAGATATAATATGATTTGCGTAGTGTTACGTATTCCTCGTCTACACTTCAAAGGAATGTGAATGCGACACTTCCTCGCTAGGAAATAGCGTTTGCAGATGTCTATGTATCGTAGCAATAGATTTCTTATGATTCTTAAAACGCGATATCGCATCTCATTTCTATGTTTCATGATGAGAAATAATATGATTTGCGTAGTGTTACGTATTCCTCGTCTACACTTCAAAGGAATGTGAATGCGACACTTCCTCGCTAGGAAATAGCGTTTGCAGATGTCTACGTATCGTAGCAATAGAGTTCTTATGATTCTTAAAACGCGATATCGCATCTCATTTCTATGTTTCATGGTAAGATATAATATGATTTGCGTAGTGTTACGTATTCCTCGTCTACACTTCAAAGGAATGTGAATGCGACACTTCCTCGCTAGGAAATAGCGTTTGCAGATGTCTACGTATCGTAGCAATAGATTTCTAATGCTTCTTAAAACGCGATATCGCATCTCATTTCTATGTTTCATTGTAAGATATAATGTGATTTGCGAAGTGTTATGTATTCCTCGCCTACACTTCAAATGAATGTAAATGCGACACTTCCCTGTAAGGAAATAGCGTTTGCAAATGTCTACGTATCGAAGCAATAGAGTTCAAATGCTTCTTAAAACGAGATATTGCATCTCATACCTCTGTTTCGTGATAAGATATAATATTCATTGCGAAGTGTTATGCATTCCTCGTCTACGATTCAAATGAATATAAATGCGACACTTCCTTGCAAGGAAATATGGTTTGCAGATGTCTACGTATCGTAGCAATAGAGTTCTTATGATTCTTAAAACGCGATATCGCATCTCATTTCTATGTTTCATGGTAAGATATAATATGATTTGCGTAGTGTTACGTATTCCTCGTCTACACTTCAAAGGAATGTGAATGCGACACTTCCCTGTAAGAAAATAGCGTTTGCAGATGTCTACGTATCGTAGCAATAGATTTCTAATGCTTCTTAAAACGCGATATCGCATCTCATTTCTATGTTTCATGGTAAGATATAATATGATTTGCATAGTGTTACGTATTCCTCGTCTACACTTCAAAGGAATGTGAATGCGACACTTCCTCGCTAGGAAATAGCGTTTGCAGATGTCTATGTATCGTAGCAATAGATTTCTTATGATTCTTAAAACGCGATATCGCATCTCATTTCTATGTTTCATGATGAGAAATAATATGATTTGTGTAGTGTTACGTATTCCTCGTCTACACTTCAAAGGAATGTGAATGCGACACTTCCTCGCTAGGAAATAGCGTTTGCAGATGTCTACGTATCGTAGCAATAGAGTTCTTATGATTCTTAAAACGCGATATCGCATCTCATTTCTATGTTTCATGGTAAGATATAATATGATTTGCGTAGTGTTACGTATTCCTCGTCTACACTTCAAAGGAATGTGAATGCGACACTTCCTCGCTAGGAAATAGCGTTTGCAGATGTCTACGTATCGTAGCAATAGATTTCTAATGCTTCTTAAAACGCGATATCGCATCTCATTTCTATGTTTCATTGTAAGATATAATGTGATTTGCGAAGTGTCATGTATTCCTCGTCTACACTTCAAATGAATGTAAATGCGACACATCCTTGCAAGGAAATAGCGTTTGCAGATGTCTACGTATCGAAGCAATAGAGTTCAAATGCTTCTTAAAACGAGATATTGCATCTCATACCTATGTTTCTTGATAAGATATAATATTCATTGCGAAGTGCTATGCATTCCTCGCCTACGATTCAAATGAATGTAAATGCGATACTTACTTGCAAGGAAATAGCGTTTGCAGATGTGTACGTATCGTAGCAATAGAGTTCTTATGATTCTTAAAACGCGATATCGCATCTCATTTCTATGTTTCATGATAAGATACAATATTCATTGCGAAGTGTTTTGCATTCCTCGTCTACGATTCAAATGAACGTAAATGCGACACTTCCTTGCAAGGAAATAGCGTTTGCAGATGTCTACGTATCGAAGCGATAGAGTTCAAATGCTTCTTAAAACGAGATATTGCATCTCATACCTCTGTTTCATGATAAGATATAATATTCATTGCGAAGTGTTATGCATTCCTCGTCTACGATTCAAATGAATATAAATGCGACACTTCCTTGCAAGGAAATATGGTTTGCAGATGTCTACGTATCGTAGCAATAGAATTCTTATGATTCTTAAAACGCGATATCGCATCTCATTTCTACGTTTCATGGTAAGATATAATATGATTTGCGAAGTGTTATGTATTCCTCGTCTACACTTCAAAGGAATGTGAATGCGACACTTCCTCGCTAGGAAATAGCGTTTGCAGATGTCTATGTATCGTAGCAATAAAGTTCTAATGCTTCTCAGAACGCGATATCGCATCTCATTTCTATGTTTCATGG
The DNA here is from genome assembly GCF_050948175.1 of Xylocopa sonorina. Lineage (NCBI taxonomy): Eukaryota > Metazoa > Arthropoda > Insecta > Hymenoptera > Apidae > Xylocopa > Xylocopa sonorina. Next base: position 536,259 of record NC_135197.1, read on the forward strand.
TAAGATATAATATGATTTGCGAAGTGTTATGTATTCCTCGTCTACACTTCAAATGAATGTAAATGCGACACTTCCTTGCAAGGAAATAGCGTTTGCAGATGTCTACGTATCGTAGCAATAGAGTTCTTATGATTCTTAAAACGCGATATCGCATCTCATTTCTATGTTTCATGGTAAGATATAGCATGATTTGCGAAGTGTTATGTATTCCTCGTCTACACATCAAAAGAATGTGAATGCGATACTTCGTCGCTAGGAAATAGCGTTTGCAGATGTCTACGTATCGTAGCAATAGCTTTCTAATGCTTCTTAAAACGCGATACCGCACCTCATTTCTATGTTTCATGGTAAGATGTAATATGGTTTGGGAAGTGTTATGTATTCCTCGTCTACACTTCAAATGAATGTAAATGCGACACTTCCTTGCAAGGAAATAGCGTTTGCAGATGTCTACCCATCGTAGCAATAGAGTTCCAATGCTTCTTAAAACGCGATATCGCATCTCATTTCTATGTTTCATTGTAAGATATAATGTGATTTGCGAAGTGTTATGTATTCCTCGCCTACACTTCAAATGAATGTAAATGCGACACTTCCCTGTAAGGAAATAGCGTTTGCAGATGTCTACGTATCGTAGCAATAGATTTCTAATGCTTCTTAAAACGCGATATCGCAACTCATTTCTATGTTTCATGGTAAGATATAATATGATTTGCGAAGTGTCATGTATTCCTCGTCTACACTTCAAATGAATGTAAATGCGACACTTCCTTGCAAGGAAACAGCGTTTGCAGATGTCTACGTATCGTAGCAATAGATTTCTAATGCTTCTTAAAACGCGATATCGCATCTCATTTCTATGTTTCATGGTAAGATATAGCATGATTTGCGAAGTGTTATGTATTCCTCGTCTACACATCAAAAGAATGTGAATGCGATACTTCGTCGCTAGGAAATAGCGTTTGCAGATGTCTACGTATCGTAGCAATAGCTTTCTAATGCTTCTTCAAACGCGATATCGCATCTCATTTCTATGTTTCATTGTAAGATATAATATGATTTGCGAAGTGTCATGTATTCCTCGTCTACACTTCAAATGAATGTAAATGCGACACTTCCTTGCTAGGAAATAGCGTCTGCAGTTGTCTAGGTGTCGTAGCAATAGAGTACTAATGCTCCTTGAAACGCGATATCGCATCTCACTTCTATGTCTCATGGTAAGATGTAATATGATTTGCGATGTGTTATGTATTACTCCTCTACACTTCAAATGAATGTAAATGCGACACTTCCTTGCAAGGAAATAGCGTTTGCAAATGTCTACCTATCGTAGCAATAGATTTCTAATGCTTCTTAAAACGCGGTATCGCATCTCATTTCTATGTTTCATGGTAAGATATAATATGATTTGCGAAGTGTTATGTATTCCTCGTCTACACTTCAAAGGAATGTGAATGCGACACTTCCTCGCTAGGAAATAGCGTTTGCAGATGTCTATGTATCGTAGCAATAGATTTCTAATGCTACTTAAAACGCGATATCGCATCCCATTTTATGTTTCATGGTAAGATATAATATGATTTGCGAAGTGTCATGTATTCCTCGTCTACACTTCAAATGAATGTAAATTCGACACTTCCTCGCTAGGAAATAGCGTTTGCAGATGTCTACGTATCGTAGCAATAGAGTTCTAATGCTTCTTAAAACGCGATATCGCATCTCATTTCTATGTTTCATGGTAAGATATAACATGATTTGCGAAGTGTCATGTATTCCTTGTCTACACTTCAAATGAATGTAAATGCGACACTTCCTTGCAAGGAAATAGCGTTTGCAGATGTCTACGTATCGAAGCAATAGAGTTCAAATGCTTCTTCAAACGAGATATTGCATCTCATATCTATGTTTCATGATAAGATATAATATTCATTGCGAAGTGTTATGCATTCCTCGTCTACGATTCAAATGAATGTAAATGCGACACTTCCTTGCAAGGAAATAGCGTTTGCAGATGTCTACGTATCGTAGCAATAGAGTTAAAATGCTTCTTAAAACGAGATATTGCTTCTCATACCTATGTTTCATGATAAGATATAATATTCATTGCGAAGTGTTATGCATTCCTCGTCTACGATTCAAATGAATGTAAATGCGACACTCCCTTGCTAGGGCATAGCTTCTGCAGATGTCTAGGTAACGTAGCGATAGAGTTCTAATGCTTCATAAAACGCGATATCGCATCTCATTTCTATGTTTCATGGTAAGATATAATATTCATTGCGAAGTGTTATGCATTCCTCGTCTACGATTCAAATGAACGTAAATGTGACACTTCCTTGCAAGGAAATAGCGTCTGCTGATGTCTATGTATCGTAGCAATAGAGTTCTAATGCTTCATAAAATGCGATATCGCATCTCATTTCTATGTTTCATGGCAAGATATAATATTCATTGCGAAGTGTTATGCATTCCTCGTCTACGATTCAAATGAACGTAAATGCGACACTTCCTTGCAAGGAAATAGCGTCTGCTGATGTCTATGTATCGTAGCAATAGAGTTCTAATGCTTCTTAAAACGCGATATCGCATCTCATTTCTATGTTTCATGGTAAGATGTAATATGATTTGCGAAGTGTTATGTATTCCTCGTCTACACTTCAAATGAATGTAAATGCGACACTTCCTTGCTAGGAAATAGCGTCTGCGGATGTCCAGGTAACGTAGCGATAGAGTTCTAATGCTTCTTAAAACGAGATATTGCATTTCATATCTATGTTTCATGATAAGATATAATATTCATTGCGAAGTGTTATGCATTCCTCGTCTACGATTCAAATGAACGTAAATGCGAGACTTCCTTGCAAGGAAATAGCGTTTGCAGATGTCTATGTATCGTAGCAATAGATTTCTAATGCTTCTTAAAACGCGATATCGCATCTCATTTCTATGTTTCAAGGTAAGATATAATATGATTTGCGAAGTGTTATGTATTCCTCGTCTGCACTTCAAATGAATGTAAATGCGACACTTCCTTGCAAGGAAATAGCGTTTGCAGATGTCTACGTATCGTAGCAATAGAGTTCTTATGATTCTTAAAACGCGGTATCGCATCTCATTTCTATGTTTCATGGTAAGATATAATATGATTTGCGAAGTGTTATGTATTCCTCGTCTGCACTTCAAATGAATGTAAATGCGACACTTCCTTGCAGATGTCTACGTATCGTAGCAATAGAGTTCTTATGATTCTTAAAACGCGGTATCGCATCTCATTTCTATGTTTCATGGTAAGATATAATATGATTTGCGAAGTGTTATGTATTCCTCGTCTACACTTCAAAGGAATGTGAATGCGACACTTCCTCGCTAGGAAATAGCGTTTGCAGATGTCTATGTATCGTAGCAATAGAGTTCTAATGCTTCTTAAAACGCGATATTGCATCTCATATCTATGTTTCATGATAAGATATAATATTCATTGCGAAGTGTTATGCATTCCTCGTCTACGATTCAAATGAACGTAAATGCGACACTTCCTTGCAAAGAAGTAGCGTTTGCAGATGTCTACGTATCGAAGCAATAGAGTTCAAATGCTTCTTAAAACGAGATATTGCATCTCATACCTATGTTTCATGATAAGATATAATATTCATTGCGAAGTGTTATGTATTCCTCGTCTACACTTCAAATGAATGTAAATGCGACACTTCCTTGCAAGGAAACAGCGTTTGCAGATGTCTACGTATCGTAGCAATAGATTTCTAATGCTTCTTAAAACGCGATATCGCATCTCATTTCTATGTTTCATGGTAAGATATAGCATGATTCGCGAAGTGTTATGTATTCCTCGTCTACACATCAAAAGAATGTGAATGCGATACTTCGTCGCTAGGAAATAGCGTTTGCAGATGTCTACGTATCGTAGCAATAGCTTTCTAATGCTTCTTCAAACGCGATATCGCATCTCATTTCTATGTTTCATTGTAAGATATAATATGATTTGCGAAGTGTCATGTATTCCTCGTCTACACTTCAAATGAATGTAAATGCGACACTTCCTTGCTAGGAAATAGCGTCTGCAGTTGTCTAGGTGTCGTAGCAATAGAGTACTAATGCTCCTTGAAACGCGATATCGCATCTCACTTCTATGTCTCATGGTAAGATGTAATATGATTTGCGATGTGTTATGTATTACTCCTCTACACTTCAAATGAATGTAAATGCGACACTTCCTTGCAAGGAAATAGCGTTTGCAAATGTCTACCTATCGTAGCAATAGATTTCTAATGCTTCTTAAAACGCGGTATCGCATCTCATTTCTATGTTTCATGGTAAGATATAATATGATTTGCGAAGTGTTATGTATTCCTCGTCTACACTTCAAAGGAATGTGAATGCGACACTTCCTCGCTAGGAAATAGCGTTTGCAGATGTCTATGTATCGTAGCAATAGATTTCTAATGCTACTTAAAACGCGATATCGCATCCCATTTTATGTTTCATGGTAAGATATAATATGATTTGCGAAGTGTCATGTATTCCTCGTCTACACTTCAAATGAATGTAAATTCGACACTTCCTCGCTAGGAAATAGCGTTTGCAGATGTCTACGTATCGTAGCAATAGAGTTCTAATGCTTCTTAAAACGCGATATCGCATCTCATTTCTATGTTTCATGGTAAGATATAACATGATTTGCGAAGTGTCATGTATTCCTTGTCTACACTTCAAATGAATGTAAATGCGACACTTCCTTGCAAGGAAATAGCGTTTGCAGATGTCTACGTATCGAAGCAATAGAGTTCAAATGCTTCTTAAAACGAGATATTGCATCTCATATCTATGTTTCATGATAAGATATAATATTCATTGCGAAGTGTTATGCATTCCTCGTCTACGATTCAAATGAATGTAAATGCGACACTTCCTTGCAAGGAAATAGCGTTTGCAGATGTCTACGTATCGTAGCAATAGAGTTAAAATGCTTCTTAAAACGAGATATTGCTTCTCATACCTATGTTTCATGATAAGATATAATATTCATTGCGAAGTGTTATGCATTCCTCGTCTACGATTCAAATGAATGTAAATGCGACACTCCCTTGCTAGGGCATAGCTTCTGCAGATGTCTAGGTAACGTAGCGATAGAGTTCTAATGCTTCATAAAACGCGATATCGCATCTCATTTCTATGTTTCATGGTAAGATATAATATTCATTGCGAAGTGTTATGCATTCCTCGTCTACGATTCAAATGAACGTAAATGCGACACTTCCTTGCAAGGAAATAGCGTCTGCTGATGTCTATGTATCGTAGCAATAGAGTTCTAATGCTTCATAAAATGCGATATCGCATCTCATTTCTATGTTTCATGGTAAGATATAATATTCATTGCGAAGTGTTATGCATTCCTCGTCTACGATTCAAATGAACGTAAATGCGACACTTCCTTGCAAGGAAATAGCGTCTGCTGATGTCTAGGTAACGTAGCGATAGAGTTCTAATGCTTCATAAAACGCGATATCGCATCTCATTTCTATGTTTCATGGTAAGATATAATATTCATTGCGAAGTGTTATGCATTCCTCGTCTACGATTCAAATGAACGTAAATGCGACACTTCCTTGCAAGGAAATAGCGTCTGCTGATGTCTATGTATCGTAGCAATAGAGTTCTAATGCTTCATAAAATGCGATATCGCATCTCATTTCTATGTTTCATGGTAAGATATAATATTCATTGCGAAGTGTTATGCATTCCTCGTCTACGATTCAAATGAACGTAAATGCGACACTTCCTTGCAAGTTAATAGCGTTTGCTGATGTCTACGTATCGTAACAGTAGAGTTCTTATGATCCTTAAAACGCGACATCGCATCTCATTTCTATGTTTCATGGTAAGATATAATATGATTTGCGTAGTGTTACGTATTCCTCGTCTACACTTCAAATGAATGTAAATGCGACACTTCCTTGCTAGGAAATAGCGTCTGCGGATGTCCAGGTAACGTAGCGATAGAGTTCTAATGCTTCTTAAAACGAGATATTGCATTTCATATCTATGTTTCATGATAAGATATAATATTCATTGCGAAGTGTTATGCATTCCTCGTCTGCACTTCAAATGAACGTAAATGCGACACTTCCTTGCAAGTTAATAGCGTTTGCTGATGTCTACGTATCGTAACAGTAGAGTTCTTATGATCCTTAAAACGCGACATCGCATCTCATTTCTATGTTTCATGGTAAGATATAATATGATTTGCGAAGTGTTACGTATTCCTCGTCTACACTTCAAAGGAATGTGAATGCCTCACTTCCTCGCTAGGAAATAGCGTTTGCAGATGTCTATGTATCGTAGCAATAGATTTCTAATGCTTCTTAAAACGCGATATCGCATCTCATTTCTATGTTTCAAGGTAAGATATAATATGATTTGCGAAGTGTTATGTATTCCTCGTCTGCACTTCAAATGAATGTAAATGCGACACTTCCTTGCAAGGAAATAGCGTTTGCAGATGTCTACGTATCGTAGCAATAGAGTTCTTATGATTCTTAAAACGCGATATCGCATCTCATTTCTATGTTTCATGGTAAGATATAATATGATTTGCGAAGTGTTATGTATTCCTCGTCTACACTTCAAAGGAATGTGAATGCGACACTTCCTCGCTAGGAAATAGCGTTTGCAGATGTCTATGTATCGTAGCAATAGAGTTCTAATGCTTCTTAAAACGCGATATTGCATCTCATATCTATGTTTCATGATAAGATATAATATTCATTGCGATGTGTTATGCATTCCTCGTCTACGATTCAAATGAACGTAAATGCGACACTTCCTTGCAAAGAAGTAGCGTTTGCAGATGTCTACGTATCGAAGCAATAGAGTTCAAATGCTTCTTAAAACGAGATATTGCATCTCATACCTATGTTTCATGATAAGATATAATATTCATTGCGATGTGTTATGTATTCCTCGTCTACACTTCAAATGAATGTAAATGCGACACTTCCTTGCAAGGAAATAGCGTTTGCAGATGTCTACCTATCGTAGCAATAGAGTTCCAATGCTTCTTAAAACGCGATATCGCATCTCATTTCTATGTTTCATTGTAAGATATAATGTGATTTGCGAAGTGTTATGTATTCCTCGCCTACACTTCAAATGAATGTAAATGCGACACTTCCCTGTAAGGAAATAGCGTTTGCAGATGTCTACGTATCGTAGCAATAGATTTCTAATGCTTCTTAAAAATCGATATCGCAACTCATTTCTATGTTTCATGGTAAGATATAATATGATTTGCGAAGTGTCATGTATTCCTCGTCTACACTTCAAATGAATGTAAATGCGACACTTCCTTGCAAGGAAACAGCGTTTGCAGATGTCTACGTATTGTAGCAATAGATTTCTAATGCTTCTTAAAACGCGATATCGCATCTCATTTCTATGTTTCATGGTAAGATATAGCATGATTCGCGAAGTGTTATGTATTCCTCGTCTACACATCAAAAGAATGTGAATGCGATACTTCGTCGCTAGGAAATAGCGTTTGCAGATGTCTACGTATCGTAGCAATAGCATTCTAATGCTTCTTCAAACGCGATATCGCATCTCATTTCTATGTTTCATTGTAAGATATAATATGATTTGCGAAGTGTCATGTATTCCTCGTCTACACTTCAAATGAATGTAAATGCGACACTTCCTTGCTAGGAAATAGCGTCTGCAGTTGTCTAGGTGTCGTAGCAATAGAGTACTAATGCTCCTTGAAACGCGATATCGCATCTCACTTCTATGTCTCATGGTAAGATGTAATATGATTTGCGATGTGTTATGTATTACTCCTCTACACTTCAAATGAATGTAAATGCGACACTTCCTTGCAAGGAAATAGCGTTTGCAAATGTCTACCTATCGTAGCAATAGATTTCTAATGCTTCTTAAAACGCGATGTCGCATCTCATTTCTATGTTTCATTGTAAGATATAATGTGATTTGCGAAGTGTTAGGTATTCCTCGCCTACACTTCAAATGAATGTAAATGCGACACTTCCCTGTAAGGAAATAGCGTTTGCAGATGTCTACGTATCGTAGCAATAGATTTCTAATGCTTCTTAAAACGCGATATCGCAACTCATTTCTATGTTTCATGGTAAGATATAATATGATTTGCGAAGTGTCATGTATTCCTCGTCTACACTTCAAATGAATGTAAATGCGACACTTCCTTGCAAGGAAATAGCGTTTGCAGATGTCTACGTATCGTAGCAATAGATTTCTAATGCTTCTTAAAACGCGATATCGCATCTCATTTCTATGTTTCATTGTAAGATATAATGTGATTTGCGAAGTGTCATGTAATCCTCGTCTACACTTCAAATGAATGTAAATGCGACACTTCCTTGCAAGGAAATAGCGTTTGCAGATGTCTACGTATCGTAGCAATAGAGTTCATATGATTCTTAAAACGCGATATCGCATCTCATTTCTATGTTTCATGGTAAGATATAGCATGATTTGCGAAGTGTTATGTATTCCTCGTCTTCACATCAAAAGAATGTGAATGCGATACTTCGTCGCTAGGAAATAGCGTTTGCAGATGCCTACGTATCGTAGCAATAGCTTTCTAATGCTTCTTCAAACGCGATATCGCATCTCATTTCTATGTTTCATTGTAAGATATAATATGATTTGCGAAGTGTCATGTATTCCTCGTCTACACTTCAAATGAATGTAAATGCGACACTTCCTTGCTAGGAAATAGCGTCTGCAGTTGTCTAGGTGTCGTAGCAATAGAGTACTAATGCTCCTTGAAACGCGATATCGCATCTCACTTCTATGTCTCATGGTAAGATGTAATATGATTTGCGATGTGTTATGTATTACTCCTCTACACTTCAAATGAATGTAAATGCGACACTTCCTTGCAAGGAAATAGCGTTTGCAAATGTCTACCTATCGTAGCAATAGATTTCTAATGCTTCTTAAAACGCGGTATCGCATCTCATTTCTATGTTTCATGGTAAGATATAATATGATTTGCGAAGTGTTATGTATTCCTCGTCTACACTTCAAAGGAATGTGAATGCGACACTTCCTCGCTAGGAAATAGCGTTTGCAGATGTCTATGTATCGTAGCAATAGATTTCTAATGCTACTTAAAACGCGATATCGCATCCCATTTTATGTTTCATGGTAAGATATAATATGATTTGCGAAGTGTCATGTATTCCTCGTCTACACTTCAAATGAATGTAAATTCGACACTTCCTCGCTAGGAAATAGCGTTTGCAGATGTCTACGTATCGTAGCAATAGAGTTCTAATGCTTCTTAAAACGCGATATCGCATCTCATTTCTATGTTTCATGGTAAGATATAACATGATTTGCGAAGTGTCATGTATTCCTCGTCTACACTTCAAATGAATGTAAATGCGACACTTCCTTGCTAGGAAATAGCGTCTGCAGATGTCTAGGTATCGTAGCAATAGAATTCTAATGCTTCTTAAAACGAGATATTGCATCTCATATCTATGTTTCATGATAAGATATAATATTCATTGCGAAGTGTTATGCATTCCTCGTCTACGATTCAAATGAAAGTAATTGCGACACTTCCTTGCAAGGAAATAGCGTTTGCAGATGTCTACGTATCGTAGCAAAAGAGTTCATATGATTCTTGAAACGCGATTTCGCATCTCATTTCTATGTTTCATGGTAAGATATAGCATGATTTGCGAAGTGTTATGTATTCCTCGTCTACACATCAAATGAATGTGAATGCGATACTTCCTCGCTAGGAAATAGCGTTTGCAGATATCGACGTATCGTAGCAATAGCTTTCTAATGCTTCTTAAAACGCGATATCGCATCTCATTTCTATGTTTCATGGTAAGATATAACATAATTTGCGAAGTGTTATGTATTCCTCGTCTACACTTCAAATGAATGAAATGCGAGACTTCCTCGCTAGGAAATAGCGTTTGCAGATGTCTACGTATCGTAGCAATAGATTTCTAATGCTTCTTAAAACGCGATATCGCATCCCATTTTATGTTTCATGGTAAGATATAATATGATTTGCGAAGTGTCATGTATTCCTCGTCTACACTTCAAATGAATGTAAATTCGACACTTCCTTGCCAGGAAATAGCGTCTGCAGATGTCTTGGTATCGTAGCAATAGAGTTCTAATGCTTCTTAAAACGAGATATTGCATCTCATATCTATGTTTCATGGTAAGATGTAATATGATTTGCGATGTGTTATGTATTACTCCTCTACACTTCAAATGAATGTAAATGCGACACTTCCTTGCTAGGAAATAGCGTCTGCAGATGTCTAGGTATCGAAGCAATAGAGTTCTAATGCTTCTTAAAACGCGATATCGCATCTCATTTCTATGTTTCATGGTAAGATATAATATGATTTGCGAAGTGTTATGCATTCCTCGTCTACGATTCAAATGAAAGTAAATGCGACACTTCCTTGCAAGGAAATAGCGTTTGCAGATGTCTACGTATCGTAGCAATAGAGTTCATATGATTCTTAAAACGCGATATCGCATCTCATATCTATGTTTCATGGTAAGATGTAATATGATTTGCGATGTGTTATGTATTACTCCTCTACACTTCAAATGAATGTAAATGCGACACTTCCTTGCAAGGAAATAGCGTTTGCAAATGTCTACCTACAGTAGCAATAGATTTCTAATGCTTCTTAAAACGCGATATCGCATCTCATTCCTATGTTTCATGGTAAGATATAATATGATTTGCGAAGTGTCATGTACTCCTCGTCTACACTTCAAATAAATGTAAATGCGACACTTCCTTGCTAGGAAATAGCGTCTGCAGTTGTCTAGGTATCGTAGCAATAGAGTTCTAATGCTCCTTAAAACGCGATATCGCATCTCACTTCTATGTTTCATGGTAAGATGTAATATGATTTGCGATGTGTTATGTATTACTCCTCTACACTTCAAATGAATGTAAATGCGACACTTCCTCGCTAGGAAATAGCGTTTGCAGATGGCTACGTATCGTAGCAATAGAGTTCTAATGCTTCTTAAAACGCGATATCGCATCTCATTTCTATGTTTCATGGTAAGATATAATATGATTTGCGAAGTGTCATGTATTCCTCGTCTACACTTCAAATGAATGTAAATGCGACACTTCCTAGCTAGGAAATAGCGTCTGCAGATGTCTTGGTATCGTAGCAATAGAGTTCTAATGCTTCTTAAAACGAGATATTGCATCTCATATCTATGTTTCATGAAAAGATATAATTTTCATTGCGAAGTGTTATGCATTCCTCGTCTACGATTCAAATGAAAGTAAATGCGACGCTTCCTTGCAAGAAAATAGCGTTTGCAGATGTCTACGTATCGTAGCAATAGCTTTCTAATGCTTCTTAAAACGCGATATCGCATCTCATTTCTATGTTTCATGGTAAGATACAATATGATTTGCGAAGTGTCATGTATTCCTCGTCTACACTTCAAATGAATGTAAATTCGACACTTCCTTGCCAGGAAATAGCGTCTGCAGTTGTCTAGGTATCGTAGCAATAGAGTTCTAATGCTTCTTAAAACGCGATATCGCATCTCACTTCTATGTTTCATGGTAAGATGTAATATGATTTGCGGTGTGTTATGTATTACTCCTCTACACTTCAAATGAATGTAAATGCGACACTTCCTTGCAAGGAAATAGCATTTGCAAATGTCTACCTATCGTAGCAATCGATTTCTAATGCTTCTTAAAACGCGATATCGCATCTCATTTCTATGTTTCATGGTAAGATATAATATGATTTGCGAAGTGTCATGTATTCCTCGTCTACACTTCAAATGAATGTAAATGCGACACTTCCTTGCTAGGAAATAGCGTCTGCAGATGTCTTGGTATCGTAGCAATAGAGTTCTAATGCTTCTTAAAACGAGATATTGCATCTCAAATCTATGTTTCATGGTAAGATGTAATATGATTTGCGATGTGTTATGTATTACTAATCTACACTTCAAATGAATGTAAATGCGACACTTCCTTGCAAGGAAATAGCGTTTGCAAATGTCTACCTATTGTAGCAATAGATTTCTAATGCTTCTTAAAACGCGATATCGCATCTCATTTCTATGTTTCATGGTAAGATACAATATGATTTGCGAAGTGTCATGTATTCCTCGCCTACACTTCAAATGAATGTAAATGCGACTCTTCCTTGCTAGGAAATAGCGTCTGCAGTTGTCTAGGTATCGTAGCAATAGAGTTCTAATGCTTCTTAAAACGCGATATCGCATCTCACTTCTATGTTTCATGGTAAGATGTAATATGATTTGCGGTGTGTTATGTATTACTCCTCTACACTTCAAATGAATGTAAATGCGACACTTCCTTGCAAGGAAATAGCATTTGCAAATGTCTACCTATCGTAGCAATCGATTTCTAATGATTCTTAAAACGCGATATCGCATCTCATTTCTATGTTTCATGGTAAGATATAATATGATTTGCGAAGTGTCATGTATTCCTCGTCTACACTTCAAATGAATGTAAATGCGACACTTCCTTGCTAGGAAATAGCGTCTGCAGATGTCTTGGTATCGTAGCAATAGAGTTCTAATGCTTCTTAAAACGAGATATTGCATCTCAAATCTATGTTTCATGGTAAGATGTAATATGATTTGCGATGTGTTATGTATTACTAATCTACACTTCAAATGAATGTAAATGCGACACTTCCTTGCTAGGAAATAGCGTCTGCAGATGTCATGGTATCGTCGCAATAGAGTTCTAATGCTTCTTAAAACGAGATATTGCATCTCATATCTATGTTTCATGAAAAGATATAATTATCATTGCGAAGTGTTATGCATTCCTCGTCTACGATCCAAATGAAAGTAAATGCGACACTTCCTTGCAAGGAAATAGCGTTTGCAGATGTCTACGTATCGTAGCAATAGAGTTCATATGATTCTTAAAACGCGATATCGCATCTCATTTCTATGTTTCATGGTAAGATATAATATGATTTGCGAAGTGTCATGTATTCCTCGTCTACACTTCAAATGAATGTAAATGCGACACTTCCTTGCTAGGAAATAGCGTCTGCAGATGTCTTGGTACCGTAGCAATAGAGTTCTAATGCTTCTTAAAACGAGATATTGCATCCCATATCTATGTTTCATGAAAAGATATAATTTTCATTGCGAAGTGTTATGCATTCCTCGTCTGCGATTCAAATGAAAGTAAATGCGACACTTCCTTGCAAGAAAATAGCGTTTGCAGATGTCTACGTATCGTAGTAATAGAGTTCATATGATTCTTAAAACGCGATATCGAATCTCATTTCTATGTTTCATGGTAAGATATAGCATGATTTGCGAAGTGTTATGTATTCCTCGTCTACACTTCAAATGAATGTAATGCGACACTTCCTCGCTAGGAAATAGCGTTTGCAGATGTCTACGTATCGTAGCAATAGATTTCTAATGCTTCTTAAAACGCGATATCGCATCTCATTTCTATGTTTCATGGTAAGATATAATATGATTTGCGAAGTGTCATGTATTCCTCGTCTACACTTCAAATGAATGTAAATGCGACACTTCCTTGCTAGGAAATAGCGTCTGCAGTTGTCTAGGTATCGTAGCAATAGAGTTCTAATGCTTCTTAAAACGCGATATCGCATCTCACTTCTATGTTTCATGGTAAGATGTAATATGATTTGCGATGTGTTATGTATTACTCCTCTACACATCAAATGAATGTAAATGCGACACTTCCTCGCTAGGAAATAGCGTTTGCAGATGTCTACGTATCGTAGCAATAGAGTTCTAATGCTTCTTAGAACGCGATATCGCATCTCATTTCTATGTTTCATGGTAAGATATAATATGATTTGCGAAGTGTCATGTATAGCTCGTCTACACTTCAAACGAATGTAAATGCGACACTTCCTCGCTAGGAAATAGCGTTTGCAGGTGTCTACGTATCGTAGCAATAGAGTTCTAATGCTTCTTAAAACGCGATATCGCATCTCATTTCTATGTTTCATGGTAAGATATAATATGATTTGCGAAGTGTCATGTATTCCTCGTCTACACTTCAAATGAATGTAAATGCGACACTTCCTTGCTAGGAAATAGCGTCTGCAGATGTCTAGGTATCGTAGCAATAGAATTCTAATGCTTCTTAAAACGAGATATTGCATCTCATATCTATGTTTCATGATAAGATATAATATTCATTGCGAAGTGTTATGCATTCCTCGTCTACGATTCAAATGAAAGCAAATGCGACACTTCCTTGCAAGGAAATAGCGTTTGCAGATGTCTACGTATCGTAGAAATAGAATTCTAATGCTTCTTAAAACGAGATATTGCATCTCATATCTACGTTTCATGATAAGATATAATATTCATTGCGAAGTGTTATGCATTCCTCGTCTACGATTCAAATGAAAGAAAATGCGACACTTCCTTGCAAGGAAATAGCGTTTGCAAATGTCTACCTATCGTAGCAATAGATTTCTAATGCTTCTTAAAACGCGATATCGCATCTCATTTCTATGTTTCATGGTAAGATATAATATGATTTGCGAAGTGTCATGTATTTCTCTTCTACACTTCAAATGAATGTAAATGCGACACTTCCTTGCTAGGAAATAGCGTCTGCAGATGTCTAGGTATCGAAGCAATAGAGTTTTAATGCTTCTTAGAACGCGATATCGCATCTCATTTCTATGTTTCATGGTAAGATATAATATGATTTGCGAAGTGTCATGTAATCCTCGTCTACACTTCAAATGAATGTAATGCGACACTTCCTCGCTAGGAAATGGCATTTGCAGATGTCTACGTATCGTAGCAATAGATTTCTAATGCTTCTTAAAACGCGATATCGCATCCCATTTTATGTTTCATGGTAAGATATAATATGATTTGCGAAGTGTCATGTATTCCTCGTCTACACGTCAAATGAATGTGAATGCGATACTTCCTCGCTAGGAAATAGCGTTTGCAGATGTCTAGGTATCGTAGCAATAGAGTTCTAATGCTCCTTAAAACGCGATATCGCATCTCACTTCTATGTTTCATGGTAAGATGTAATATGATTTGCGATGTGTTATGTATTACTCCTCTACACTTCAAATGAATGTAAATGCGACGCTTCCTTGCAAGGAAATAGTGTTTGCAAATGTCTACCTATCGTAGCAATAGATTTCTAATGCTTCTTAAAACGCGATATCGCATCTCATTTCTATGTTTCATGGTAAGATATAATATGATTTGCGAAGTGTCATGTATTCCTCTTCTACACTTCAAATGAATGTAAATGCGACACTTCCTTGCTAGGAAATAGCGTCTGCAGATGTCTAGGTATCGAAGCAATAGAGTTCTAATGCTTCTTAAAACGCGATATCGCATCTCATTTCTATGTTTCATGGTAAGATATAATATTCATTGCGAAGTGTTATGCATTCCTCGTCTACGATTCAAATGAACGTAAATGCGACACTTCCTTGCAAGGAAATAGCGTTTGCAGATATCTACGTATCGAAGCAATAGAGTTCAAATGCTTCTTAAAACGAGATATTGCATCTCATATCTATGTTTCATGATAAGATATAATATTCATTGCGAAGCTTTATGCATTCCTCGTCTACGATTCAAATGAATGTGAATGCGACACTTCCTTGCTAGGAAATAGCGTCTGCAGATGTCTAGGTATCGTAGCAATAGAGTTCTAATGCTTCTTAAAACGCGATATCGCATCCCATTTCTATGTTTCATGGTAAGATGTAATATGATTTGCGAACTGTTATGTATTCCTCGTCTACATTTCAAATGAATGTAAATGCGATACTTCCTTGCAAGGAAATAGCGTTTGCAGATGCCTACGTATCGAAGCAATAGAGTTCAAATGCTTCTTAAAACGAGATATTGCATCTCATAACTATGTTTCATGATAAGATATAATATTCATTGCGAAGTGTTATGCATTCCTCGTCTACGATTCAAATGAATGTAAATGCGACACTTCCTTGCAAGGAAATAGCGTTTGCAGATGTCTACGTATCGTAGCAATAGAGCTCTTATGATTCTTAAAACGCGATATCGCATCTCATTTCTATGTTTCATGGCAAGATATAATATGATTTGCGAAGTGTTATGCATTCCTCGTGTACGAATCAAATGAATGTAAATGCGACACTTCCTTGCAAGGAAATAGCGTTTGCAGATGTCTACGTATCGTAGCAATTGTATTCTTATGATACTTAAAACGCGATATCGCATCTCATTTCTATGTTTCATGGTAAGATATAATATGATTTGCGAAGTGTTATGTATTCCTCGTCTACACGTCAAATAAATGTAAATGCGACACTTCCTTACAAGGAAATAGCGTTTGCAGATGTCTACCTATCGTAGCAATAGAGTTCTAATGCTTCTTCAAACGCGATATCGCATCTCATTTCTATGTTTCATGGTATGATATAATATGATTTGCGAAGTGTTATGTATTCCTCGTCTACACGTCAAATGAATGTAAATGCGACACTTCCTTACAAGGTAATAGCGTTTGCAGATGTCTACCTATCGTAGCAATAGAGATCTAATGCTTCTTAAAACGCGATATCACATGTCATTACTATGTTTCATGGTAAGATATAATATTCATTGCGAAGTGTTATGCATTCCTCGTCTACGATTCAAATGAACGTAAATGCGACACTTCCTTGCAAGGAAATAGCGTTTGCAGATATCTACGTATCGAAGCAATAGAGTTCAAATGCTTCTTAAAACGAGATATTGCATCTCATATCTATGTTTCATGATAAGATATAATATTCATTGCGATGTGTTATGCATTCCTCGTCTACGATTCAAATGAATGTAAATGCGACACTTCCTTGCAAGGAAACAGCGTTTGCAGATGTCTACGTATCGTAGCAATAGAGCTCTTATGATTCTTAAAACGCGATATCGCATCTCATTTCTATGTTTCATGGCAAGATATAATATGATTTGCGAAGTGTTATGTATTCCTCGTCTACACGTCAAATGAATGTAAATGCGACACTTCCTTACAAGGAAATAGCGTTTGCAGATGTCTACCTATCGTAGCAATAGAGTTCTAATGCTTCTTAAAACGCGATATCGCATCTCATTTCTATGTTTCATGATAAGATATAATATCCATTGCGAAGCTTTATGCATTCCTCGTCTACGATTCAAATGAATGTGAATGCGACACTTCCTCGCTAGGAAATAGCGTCTGCAGATGTCTAGGTATCGTAGCAATTGTATTCTTATGATACTTAAAACGCGATATCGCATCTCATTTCTATGTTTCATGGTAAGATATAATATGATTTGCGAAGTGTTATGTATTCCTCGTCTACACGTCAAATAAATGTAAATGCGACACTTCCTTACAAGGAAATAGCGTTTGCAGATGTCTACCTATCGTAGCAATAGAGTTCTAATGCTTCTTCAAACGCGATATCGCATCTCATTTCTATGTTTCATGGTATGATATAATATGATTTGCGAAGTGTTATGTATTCCTCGTCTACACGTCAAATGAATGTAAATGCGACACTTCCTTACAAGGTAATAGCGTTTGCAGATGTCTACCTATCGTAGCAATAGAGATCTAATGCTTCTTAAAACGCGATATCGCATGTCATTACTATGTTTCATGGTAAGATATAATATTCATTGCGAAGTGTTATGCATTCCTCGTCTACGATTCAAATGAACGTAAATGCGACACTTCCTTGCAAGGAAATAGCGTTTGCAGATATCTACGTATCGAAGCAATAGAGTTCAAATGCTTCTTAAAACGAGATATTGCATCTCATATCTATGTTTCATGATAAGATATAATATTCATTGCGATGTGTTATGCATTCCTCGTCTACGATTCAAATGAATGTAAATGCGACACTTCCTTGCAAGGAAACAGCGTTTGCAGATGTCTACGTATCGTAGCAATAGAGCTCTTATGATTCTTAAAACGCGATATCGCATCTCATTTCTATGTTTCATGGCAAGATATAATATGATTTGCGAAGTGTTATGTATTCCTCGTCTACACGTCAAATGAATGTAAATGCGACACTTCCTTACAAGGAAATAGCGTTTGCAGATGTCTACCTATCGTAGCAATAGAGTTCTAATGCTTCTTAAAACGCGATATCGCATCTCATTTCTATGTTTCATGATAAGATATAATATCCATTGCGAAGCTTTATGCATTCCTCGTCTACGATTCAAATGAATGTGAATGCGACACTTCCTCGCTAGGAAATAGCGTCTGCAGATGTCTAGGTATCGTAGCAATTGTATTCTTATGATACTTAAAACGCGATATCGCATCTCATTTCTATGTTTCATGGTAAGATATAATATGATTTGCGAAGTGTTATGTATTCCTCGTCTACACGTCAAATAAATGTAAATGCGACACTTCCTTACAAGGAAATAGCGTTTGCAGATGTCTACCTATCGTAGCAATAGAGTTCTAATGCTTCTTCAAACGCGATATCGCATCTCATTTCTATGTTTCATGGTATGATATAATATGATTTGCGAAGTGTTATGTATTCCTCGTCTACACGTCAAATGAATGTAAATGCGACACTTCCTTACAAGGTAATAGCGTTTGCAGATGTCTACCTATCGTAGCAATAGAGATCTAATGCTTCTTAAAACGCGATATCGCATGTCATTACTATGTTTCATGGTAAGATATAATATTCATTGCGAAGTGTTATGCATTCCTCGTCTACGATTCAAATGAACGTAAATGCGACACTTCCTTGCAAGGAAATAGCGTTTGCAGATATCTACGTATCGAAGCAATAGAGTTCAAATGCTTCTTAAAACGAGATATTGCATCTCATATCTATGTTTCATGATAAGATATAATATTCATTGCGATGTGTTATGCATTCCTCGTCTACGATTCAAATGAATGTAAATGCGACACTTCCTTGCAAGGAAACAGCGTTTGCAGATGTCTACGTATCGTAGCAATAGAGCTCTTATGATTCTTAAAACGCGATATCGCATCTCATTTCTATGTTTCATGGCAAGATATAATATGATTTGCGAAGTGTTATGTATTCCTCGTCTACACGTCAAATGAATGTAAATGCGACACTTCCTTACAAGGAAATAGCGTTTGCAGATGTCTACCTATCGTAGCAATAGAGTTCTAATGCTTCTTAAAACGCGATATCGCATCTCATTTCTATGTTTCATGATAAGATATAATATCCATTGCGAAGCTTTATGCATTCCTCGTCTACGATTCAAATGAATGTGAATGCGACACTTCCTCGCTAGGAAATAGCGTCTGCAGATGTCTAGGTATCGAAGCAATAGAGTTCTAATGCTTCTTAAAACGCGATATCGCATCTCATTTCTATGTTTCATGGTAAGATATAATATGATTTGCGAAGTGTCATGTATTCCTCGTCTACACTTCAAATGAATGTAAATGCGACACTTCCTTGCTAGGAAATAGCGTCTGCAGATGTCATGGTATCGTCGCAATAGAGTTCTAATGCTTCTTAAAACGAGATATTGCATCTCATATCTATGTTTCATGAAAAGATATAATTATCATTGCGAAGTGTTATGCATTCCTCGTGTACGATCCAAATGAAAGTAAATGCGACACTTCCTTGCAAGGAAATAGCGTTTGCAGATGTCTACGTATCGTAGCAATAGAGTTCATATGATTCTTAAAACGCGATATCGCATCTCATTTCTATGTTTCATGGTAAGATATAATATGATTTGCGAAGTGTCATGTATTCCTCGTCTACACTTCAAATGAATGTAAATGCGACACTTCCTTGCTAGGAAATAGCGTCTGCAGATGTCTTGGTACCGTAGCAATAGAGTTCTAATGCTTCTTAAAACGAGATATTGCATCTCATATCTATGTTTCATGAAAAGATATAATTTTCATTGCGAAGAGTTATGCATTCCTCGTCTACGATTCAAATGAAAGTAAATGCGACACTTCCTTGCAAGAAAATAGCGTTTGCAGATGTCTACGTATCGTAGTAATAGAGTTCATATGATTCTTAAAACGCGATATCGAATCTCATTTCTATGTTTCATGGTAAGATATAGCATGATTTGCGAAGTGTTATGTATTCCTCGTCTACACTTCAAATGAATGTAATGCGACACTTCCTCGCTAGGAAATAGCGTTTGCAGATGTCTACGTATCGTAGCAATAGATTTCTAATGCTTCTTAAAACGCGATATCGCATCTCATTTCTATGTTTCATGGTAAGATATAATATGATTTGCGAAGTGTCATGTATTCCTCGTCTACACTTCAAATGAATGTAAATGCGACACTTCCTTGCTAGGAAATAGCGTCTGCAGTTGTCTAGGTATCGTAGCAATAGAGTTCTAATGCTTCTTAAAACGCGATATCGCATCTCACTTCTATGTTTCATGGTAAGATGTAATATGATTTGCGATGTGTTATGTATTACTCCTCTACACATCAAATGAATGTAAATGCGACACTTCCTCGCTAGGAAATAGCGTTTGCAGATGTCTACGTATCGTAGCAATAGAGTTCTAATGCTTCTTAGAACGCGATATCGCATCTCATTTCTATGTTTCATGGTAAGATATAATATGATTTGCGAAGTGTCATGTATTGCTCGTCTACACTTCAAACGAATGTAAATGCGACACTTCCTCGCTAGGAAATAGCGTTTGCAGGTGTCTACGTATCGTAGCAATAGAGTTCTAATGCTTCTTAAAACGCGATATCGCATCACATTTCTATGTTTCATGGTAAGATATAATATGATTTGCGAAGTGTCATGTATTCCTCGTCTACACTTCAAATGAATGTAAATGCGACACTTCCTTGCTAGGAAATAGCGTCTGCAGATGTCATGGTATCGTCGCAATAGAGTTCTAATGCTTCTTAAAACGAGATATTGCATCTCATATCTATGTTTCATGAAAAGATATAATTATCATTGCGAAGTGTTATGCATTCCTCGTGTACGATCCAAATGAAAGTAAATGCGACACTTCCTTGCAAGGAAATAGCGTTTGCAGATGTCTACGTATCGTAGCAATAGAGTTCATATGATTCTTAAAACGCGATATCGCATCTCATTTCTATGTTTCATGGTAAGATATAATATGATTTGCGAAGTGTCCTGTATTCCTCGTCTACACTTCAAATGAATGTAAATGCGACACTTCCTTGCTAGGAAATAGCGTCTGCAGATGTCTTGGTACCGTAGCAATAGAGTTCTAATGCTTCTTAAAACGAGATATTGCATCCCATATCTATGTTTCATGAAAAGATATAATTTTCATTGCGAAGTGTTATGCATTCCTCGTCTACGATTCAAATGAAAGTAAATGCGACACTTCCTTGCAAGAAAATAGCGTTTGCAGATGTCTACGTATCGTAGTAATAGAGTTCATATGATTCTTAAAACGCGATATCGAATCTCATTTCTATGTTTCATGGTAAGATATAGCATGATTTGCGAAGTGTTATGTATTCCTCGTCTACACTTCAAATGAATGTAATGCGACACTTCCTCGCTAGGAAATAGCGTTTGCAGATGTCTACGTATCGTAGCAATAGATTTCTAATGCTTCTTAAAACGCGATATCGCATCTCATTTCTATGTTTCATGGTAAGATATAATATGATTTGCGAAGTGTCATGTATTCCTCGTCTACACTTCAAATGAATGTAAATGCGACACTTCCTTGCTAGGAAATAGCGTCTGCAGTTGTCTAGGTATCGTAGCAATAGAGTTCTAATGCTTCTTAAAACGCGATATCGCATCTCACTTCTATGTTTCATGGTAAGATGTAATATGATTTGCGATGTGTTATGTATTACTCCTCTACACATCAAACGAATGTAAATGCGACACTTCCTCGCTAGGAAATAGCGTTTGCAGGTGTCTACGTATCGTAGCAATAGAGTTCTAATGCTTCTTAAAACGCGATATCGCATCACATTTCTATGTTTCATGGTAAGATATAATATGATTTGCGAAGTGTCATGTATTCCTCGTCTACACTTCAAATGAATGTAAATGCGACACTTCCTTGCTAGGAAATAGCGTCTGCAGATGTCTAGGTATCGTAGCAATAGAATTCTAATGCTTCTTAAAACGAGATATTGCATCTCATATCTATGTTTCATGATAAGATATAATATTCATTGCGAAGTGTTATGCATTCCTCGTCTACGATTCAAATGAAAGTAAATGCGACACTTCCTTGCAAGGAAATAGCGTTTGCAGATGTCTACGTATCGTAGCAATAGAGCTCTTATGATTCTTAAAACGCGATATCGCATCTCATTTCTATGTTTCATGGCAAGATATAATATGATTTGCGAAGTGTTATGTATTCCTCGTCTACACGTCAAATGAATGTAAATGCGACACTTCCTTACAAGGAAATAGCGTTTGCAGATGTCTACCTATCGTAGCAATAGAGTTCTAATGCTTCTTAAAACGCGATATCGCATCTCATTTCTATGTTTCATGATAAGATATAATATCCATTGCGAAGCTTTATGCATTCCTCGTCTACGATTCAAATGAATGTGAATGCGACACTTCCTCGCTAGGAAATAGCGTCTGCAGATGTCTAGGTATCGTAGCAATTGTATTCTTATGATACTTAAAACGCGATATCGCATCTCATTTCTATGTTTCATGGTAAGATATAATATGATTTGCGAAGTGTTATGTATTCCTCGTCTACACGTCAAATAAATGTAAATGCGACACTTCCTTACAAGGAAATAGCGTTTGCAGATGTCTACCTATCGTAGCAATAGAGTTCTAATGCTTCTTCAAACGCGATATCGCATCTCATTTCTATGTTTCATGGTATGATATAATATGATTTGCGAAGTGTTATGTATTCCTCGTCTACACGTCAAATGAATGTAAATGCGACACTTCCTTACAAGGTAATAGCGTTTGCAGATGTCTACCTATCGTAGCAATAGAGATCTAATGCTTCTTAAAACGCGATATCGCATGTCATTACTATGTTTCATGGTAAGATATAATATTCATTGCGAAGTGTTATGCATTCCTCGTCTACGATTCAAATGAACGTAAATGCGACACTTCCTTGCAAGGAAATAGCGTTTGC
Organism: Xylocopa sonorina; assembly: GCF_050948175.1. Taxonomy (NCBI): domain Eukaryota; kingdom Metazoa; phylum Arthropoda; class Insecta; order Hymenoptera; family Apidae; genus Xylocopa; species Xylocopa sonorina. The sequence continues at coordinate 559,470 of NC_135197.1, forward strand.
AGATATCTACGTATCGAAGCAATAGAGTTCAAATGCTTCTTAAAACGAGATATTGCATCTCATATCTATGTTTCATGATAAGATATAATATTCATTGCGATGTGTTATGCATTCCTCGTCTACGATTCAAATGAATGTAAATGCGACACTTCCTTGCAAGGAAACAGCGTTTGCAGATGTCTACGTATCGTAGCAATAGAGCTCTTATGATTCTTAAAACGCGATATCGCATCTCATTTCTATGTTTCATGGCAAGATATAATATGATTTGCGAAGTGTTATGTATTCCTCGTCTACACGTCAAATGAATGTAAATGCGACACTTCCTTACAAGGAAATAGCGTTTGCAGATGTCTACCTATCGTAGCAATAGAGTTCTAATGCTTCTTAAAACGCGATATCGCATCTCATTTCTATGTTTCATGATAAGATATAATATCCATTGCGAAGCTTTATGCATTCCTCGTCTACGATTCAAATGAATGTGAATGCGACACTTCCTCGCTAGGAAATAGCGTCTGCAGATGTCTAGGTATCGAAGCAATAGAGTTCTAATGCTTCTTAAAACGCGATATCGCATCTCATTTCTATGTTTCATGGTAAGATATAATATGATTTGCGAAGTGTCATGTATTCCTCGTCTACACTTCAAATGAATGTAAATGCGACACTTCCTTGCTAGGAAATAGCGTCTGCAGATGTCATGGTATCGTCGCAATAGAGTTCTAATGCTTCTTAAAACGAGATATTGCATCTCATATCTATGTTTCATGAAAAGATATAATTATCATTGCGAAGTGTTATGCATTCCTCGTGTACGATCCAAATGAAAGTAAATGCGACACTTCCTTGCAAGGAAATAGCGTTTGCAGATGTCTACGTATCGTAGCAATAGAGTTCATATGATTCTTAAAACGCGATATCGCATCTCATTTCTATGTTTCATGGTAAGATATAATATGATTTGCGAAGTGTCATGTATTCCTCGTCTACACTTCAAATGAATGTAAATGCGACACTTCCTTGCTAGGAAATAGCGTCTGCAGATGTCTTGGTACCGTAGCAATAGAGTTCTAATGCTTCTTAAAACGAGATATTGCATCTCATATCTATGTTTCATGAAAAGATATAATTTTCATTGCGAAGTGTTATGCATTCCTCGTCTACGATTCAAATGAAAGTAAATGCGACACTTCCTTGCAAGAAAATAGCGTTTGCAGATGTCTACGTATCGTAGTAATAGAGTTCATATGATTCTTAAAACGCGATATCGAATCTCATTTCTATGTTTCATGGTAAGATATAGCATGATTTGCGAAGTGTTATGTATTCCTCGTCTACACTTCAAATGAATGTAATGCGACACTTCCTCGCTAGGAAATAGCGTTTGCAGATGTCTACGTATCGTAGCAATAGATTTCTAATGCTTCTTAAAACGCGATATCGCATCTCATTTCTATGTTTCATGGTAAGATATAATATGATTTGCGAAGTGTCATGTATTCCTCGTCTACACTTCAAATGAATGTAAATGCGACACTTCCTTGCTAGGAAATAGCGTCTGCAGTTGTCTAGGTATCGTAGCAATAGAGTTCTAATGCTTCTTAAAACGCGATATCGCATCTCACTTCTATGTTTCATGGTAAGATGTAATATGATTTGCGATGTGTTATGTATTACTCCTCTACACATCAAATGAATGTAAATGCGACACTTCCTCGCTAGGAAATAGCGTTTGCAGATGTCTACGTATCGTAGCAATAGAGTTCTAATGCTTCTTAGAACGCGATATCGCATCTCATTTCTATGTTTCATGGTAAGATATAATATGATTTGCGAAGTGTCATGTATTGCTCGTCTACACTTCAAACGAATGTAAATGCGACACTTCCTCGCTAGGAAATAGCGTTTGCAGGTGTCTACGTATCGTAGCAATAGAGTTCTAATGCTTCTTAAAACGCGATATCGCATCACATTTCTATGTTTCATGGTAAGATATAATATGATTTGCGAAGTGTCATGTATTCCTCGTCTACACTTCAAATGAATGTAAATGCGACACTTCCTTGCTAGGAAATAGCGTCTGCAGATGTCATGGTATCGTCGCAATAGAGTTCTAATGCTTCTTAAAACGAGATATTGCATCTCATATCTATGTTTCATGAAAAGATATAATTATCATTGCGAAGTGTTATGCATTCCTCGTGTACGATCCAAATGAAAGTAAATGCGACACTTCCTTGCAAGGAAATAGCGTTTGCAGATGTCTACGTATCGTAGCAATAGAGTTCATATGATTCTTAAAACGCGATATCGCATCTCATTTCTATGTTTCATGGTAAGATATAATATGATTTGCGAAGTGTCCTGTATTCCTCGTCTACACTTCAAATGAATGTAAATGCGACACTTCCTTGCTAGGAAATAGCGTCTGCAGATGTCTTGGTACCGTAGCAATAGAGTTCTAATGCTTCTTAAAACGAGATATTGCATCCCATATCTATGTTTCATGAAAAGATATAATTTTCATTGCGAAGTGTTATGCATTCCTCGTCTACGATTCAAATGAAAGTAAATGCGACACTTCCTTGCAAGAAAATAGCGTTTGCAGATGTCTACGTATCGTAGTAATAGAGTTCATATGATTCTTAAAACGCGATATCGAATCTCATTTCTATGTTTCATGGTAAGATATAGCATGATTTGCGAAGTGTTATGTATTCCTCGTCTACACTTCAAATGAATGTAATGCGACACTTCCTCGCTAGGAAATAGCGTTTGCAGATGTCTACGTATCGTAGCAATAGAGTTCTAATGCTTCTTAAAACGCGATATCGCATCTCACTTCTATGTTTCATGGTAAGATGTAATATGATTTGCGATGTGTTATGTATTACTCCTCTACACATCAAACGAATGTAAATGCGACACTTCCTCGCTAGGAAATAGCGTTTGCAGGTGTCTACGTATCGTAGCAATAGAGTTCTAATGCTTCTTAAAACGCGATATCGCATCACATTTCTATGTTTCATGGTAAGATATAATATGATTTGCGAAGTGTCATGTATTCCTCGTCTACACTTCAAATGAATGTAAATGCGACACTTCCTTGCTAGGAAATAGCGTCTGCAGATGTCTAGGTATCGTAGCAATAGAATTCTAATGCTTCTTAAAACGAGATATTGCATCTCATATCTATGTTTCATGATAAGATATAATATTCATTGCGAAGTGTTATGCATTCCTCGTCTACGATTCAAATGAAAGTAAATGCGACACTTCCTTGCAAGGAAATAGCGTTTGCAGATGTCTACGTATCGTAGCAATAGAATTCTAATGCTTCTTAAAACGAGATATTGCATCTCATATCTACGTTTCATGATAAGATATAATATTCATTGCGAAGTGTTATGCATTCCTCGTCTACGATTCAAATGAAAGAAAATGCGACACTTCCTTGCAAGGAAATAGCGTTTGCAAATGTCTACCTATCGTAGCAATAGATTTCTAATGCTTCTTAAAACGCGATATCGCATCTCATTTCTATGTTTCATGGTAAGATATAATATGATTTGCGAAGTGTCATGTATTTCTCTTCTACACTTCAAATGAATGTAAATGCGACACTTCCTTGCTAGGAAATAGCGTCTGCAGATGTCTAGGTATCGAAGCAATAGAGTTTTAATGCTTCTTAAAACGCGATATCGCATCTCATTTCTATGTTTCATGGTAAGATATAATATGATTTGCGAAGTGTCATGTAATCCTCGTCTACACTTCAAATGAATGTAATGCGACACTTCCTCGCTAGGAAATGGCATTTGCAGATGTCTACGTATCGTAGCAATAGATTTCTAATGCTTCTTAAAACGCGATATCGCATCCCATTTTATGTTTCATGGTAAGATATAATATGATTTGCGAAGTGTCATGTATTCCTCGTCTACACGTCAAATGAATGTGAATGCGATACTTCCTCGCTAGGAAATAGCGTTTGCAGATGTCTAGGTATCGTAGCAATAGAGTTCTAATGCTCCTTAAAACGCGATATCGCATCTCACTTCTATGTTTCATGGTAAGATGTAATATGATTTGCGATGTGTTATGTATTACTCCTCTACACTTCAAATGAATGTAAATGCGACGCTTCCTTGCAAGGAAATAGTGTTTGCAAATGTCTACCTATCGTAGCAATAGATTTCTAATGCTTCTTAAAACGCGATATCGCATCTCATTTCTATGTTTCATGGTAAGATATAATATGATTTGCGAAGTGTCATGTATTCCTCTTCTACACTTCAAATGAATGTAAATGCGACACTTCCTTGCTAGGAAATAGCGTCTGCAGATGTCTAGGTATCGAAGCAATAGAGTTCTAATGCTTCTTAAAACGCGATATCGCATCTCATTTCTATGTTTCATGGTAAGATATAATATTCATTGCGAAGTGTTATGCATTCCTCGTCTACGATTCAAATGAACGTAAATGCGACACTTCCTTCCAAGGAAATAGCGTTTGCAGATATCTACGTATCGAAGCAATAGAGTTCAAATGCTTCTTAAAACGAGATATTGCATCTCATATCTATGTTTCATGATAAGATATAATATTCATTGCGAACCTTTATGCATTCCTCGTCTACGATTCAAATGAATGTGAATGCGGCACTTCCTTGCTAGGAAATAGCGTCTGCAGATGTCTAGGTATCGTAGCAATAGAGTTCTAATGCTTCTTAAAACGCGATATCGCATCCCATTTCTATGTTTCATGGTAAGATGTAATATGATTTGCGAACTGTTATGTATTCCTCGTCTACATTTCAAATGAATGTAAATGCGATACTTCCTTGCAAGGAAATAGCGTTTGCAGATGCCTACGTATCGAAGCAATAGAGTTCAAATGCTTCTTAAAACGAGATATTGCATCTCATAACTATGTTTCATGATAAGATATAATATTCATGGCGAAGTGTTATGCATTCCTCGTCTACGATTCAAATGAATGTAAATGCGACACTTCCTTGCAAGGAAATAGCGTTTGCAGATGTCTACGTATCGTAGCAATAGAGCTCTTATGATTCTTAAAACGCGATATCGCATCTCATTTCTATGTTTCATGGCAAGATATAATATGATTTGCGAAGTGTTATGCATTCCTCGTGTACGAATCAAATGAATGTAAATGCGACACTTCCTTGCAAGGAAATAGCGTTTGCAGATGTCTACGTATCGTAGCAATTGTATTCTTATGATACTTAAAACGCGATATCGCATCTCATTTCTATGTTTCATGGTAAGATATAATATGATTTGCGAAGTGTTATGTATTCCTCGTCTACACGTCAAATAAATGTAAATGCGACACTTCCTTACAAGGAAATAGCGTTTGCAGATGTCTACCTATCGTAGCAATAGAGTTCTAATGCTTCTTCAAACGCGATATCGCATCTCATTTCTATGTTTCATGGTATGATATAATATGATTTGCGAAGTGTTATGTATTCCTCGTCTACACGTCAAATGAATGTAAATGCGACACTTCCTTACAAGGAAATAGCGTTTGCAGATGTCTACCTATCGTAGCAATAGAGATCTAATGCTTCTTAAAACGCGATATCGCATGTCATTACTATGTTTCATGGTAAGATATAATATTCATTGCGATGTGTTATGCATTCCTCGTCTACGATTCAAATGAACGTAAATGCGACACTTCCTTGCAAGGAAATAGCGTTTGCAGATATCTACGTATCGAAGCAATAGAGTTCAAATGCTTCTTAAAACGAGATATTGCATCTCATATCTATGTTTCATGATAAGATATAATATTCATTGCGATGTGTTATGCATTCCTCGTCTACGATTCAAATGAATGTAAATGCGACACTTCCTTGCAAGGAAACAGCGTTTGCAGATGTCTACGTATCGTAGCAATAGAGCTCTTATGATTCTTAAAACGCGATATCGCATCTCATTTCAATGTTTCATGGCAAGATATAATATGATTTGCGAAGGGTTATGTATTCCTCGTCTACACGTCAAATGAATGTAAATGCGACACTTACTTACAAGGAAATAGCGTTTGCAGATGTCTACCTATCGTAGCAATAGAGTTCTAATGCTTCTTAAAACGCGATATCGCATCTCATTTCTATGTTTAATGATAAGATATAATATCCATTGCGAAGATTTATGCATTCCTCGTCTACGATTCAAATGAATGTGAATGCGACACTTCTTTGCTAGGAAATAGCGTCTGCAGATGTCTAGGTATCGTAGCAATAGAGTTCTAATGCTTCTTAAAACGCGATATCGCATCCCATTTCTATGTTTCATGGTAAGATGTAATATGATTTGCGAACTGTTATATATTCCTCGCCTACACTTCAAATGAATGTAAATGCGATACTTTCTTGCAAGGAAATAGCGTTTGCAGATGCCTACGTATCGAAGCAATAGAGTTCAAATGCTTCTTAAAACGAGATATTGCTTCTCATATCTATGTTTCATGATAAGATATAATATTCACTGCGAAGTGTTATGCATTCCTCGTCTACGATTCAAATGAACGTAAATGCGACACTTCCTTGCAAGGAAACAGCGTTTGCAGATGTCTACGTATCGCAACAATAGAGTTCTTATGATTCTTAAAACGCGATATCGCATCTCATTTCTATGTTTCATGGTAAGGTATATTATGATTTGCGAAGTGTCATGTATTCCTCGTCTGCACTTCAAATGAATGTAAATGCGACAATTCCTTGCAAGGGAATAGCGTTTGCAGATGTCTAGGTATCGTAGCGATAGGGTTCTAATGCTTCTTAAAACGCGATATCGCATCTCATTTCTATGTTTCATGGTAAGATATAACATGATTTGCGAAGTGTTATGTATTCCTCGTCTACACTTCAAATGAATGTGAATGCGACACTTCCTTGCATGGAAATAGCGTTTGCAGATGTCTACGTATCGTAGCAATAGAGTTCTTATGATTCTTAAAACGCGATATCGCATCTCATTTCTATGTTTCATGGTAAGGTATAATATGATTTGCGAAGTGTCATGTATTCCTCGTCTGCACTTCAAATGAATGTAAATGCGACAATTCCTAGCAAGGGAATAGCGTTTGCAGATGTCTAGGTATCGTAGCGATAGAGTTCTAATGCTTCTTAAAACGCGATATCGCATCTCATTTCTATGTTTCATGGTATGATATAATATGATTTGCGAAGTGTTATGTATTCCTCGTCTACACGTCAAATGAATGTAAATGCGACACTTCCTTACAAGGAAATAGCGTTTGCAGATGTCTACCTATCGTAGCAATAGAGATCTAATGCTTCTTAAAACGCGATATCGCATCTCATATCTATGTTTCATGGTAAGATATAATATTCATTGCGAAGTGTTATGCATTCCTCGTCTACGATTCAAATGAATGTAAATGCGACACTTCCTTGCAAGGAAATAGCGTTTGCAGATGTCTACGTATCGTAGCAATAGAGTTCTTATGATTCTTAAAACGCGACATCGCATCTCATTTCTATGTTTCATGGCAAGATATAATATGATTTGCGAAGTGTTATGCATTCCTCGTCTACGAATCAAATGAATGTAAATGCGACACTTCCTTGCAAGGAAATAGCGTTTGCAGATGTCTACGTATCGTAGCAATTGTATTCTTATGATACTTAAAACGCGATATCGCATCTCATTTCTATGTTTCATGGTAAGATATAATATGATTTGCGAAGTGTTATGTATTCCTCGTCTACACGTCAAATGAATGTAAATGCGACACTTCCTTACAAGGAAATAGCGTTTGCAGATGTCTACCTATCGTAGCAATAGAGTTCTAATGCTTCTTAAAACGCGATATCGCATCTCATTTCTATGTTTCATGGTAAGATATAATATTCATTGCGAAGTGTTATGCATTCCTCGTCTACGATTCAAATGAACGTAAATGCGACACTTCCTTGCAAGGAAATAGCGTTTGCAGATATCTACGTATCGAAGCAATAGAGTTCTTATGATTCTTAAAACGCGATATCGCATCTCATTTCTATGTTTCATGGTAAGATATAATATGATTTGCGAAGTGTTATGTATTCCTCGTCTACACTTCAAGTGAATGTGAATGCGACACTTCCTCGCTAGGAAATGGCGTTTGCAGATGTCTACGTATCGTAGCAATAGTTTTCTAATGCTTCTTAAAACGCGATATCGCATCCCATTTTATGTTTCATGGTAAGATATAATATGATTTGCGAAGTGTCATGTATTCCTCGTCTACACGTCAAATGAATGTAAATGCGATACTTCCTCGCTAGGAAATAGCGTTTGCAGATGTCTAGGTATCGAAGCAATAGAGTTCTAATGCTTCTTAAAACGCAATATCGCATCTCATTTCTATGTTTCATGGTAAGATATAATATTCATTGGGAAGTGTTATGCATTCCTCGTCTACGATTCAAATGAACGTAAATGCGACACTTCCTTGCAAGGAAATAGCGTTTGCAGATATCTACGTATCGAAGCAATAGAGTTCAAATGCTTCTTAAAACGAGATATTGCATCTCATATCTATGTTTCATGATAAGATATAATATTCATTGCGAAGCGTTATGCATTCCTCGTCTACGATTCAAATGAATGTGAATGCGACACTTCCTTGCTAGGAAATAGCGTCTGCAGATGTCTAGGTATCGTAGCAATAGAGTTCTAATGCTTCTTAAAACGCGATATCGCATCCCATTTCTATGTTTCATGGTATGATGTAATATGATTTGCGAACTGTTATGTATTCCTCGTCTACATTTCAAATGAATGTAAATGCGATACTTCCTTGCAAGGAAATAGCGTTTGCAGATGCCTACGTATCGAAGCAATAGAGTTCAAATGCTTCTTAAAACGAGATATTGCATCTCATAACTATGTTTCATGATAAGATATAATATTCATTGCGAAGTGTTATGCATTCCTCGTCTACGATTCAAATGAATGTAAATGCGACACTTCCTTGCAAGGAAATAGCGTTTGCAGATGTCTACGTATCGTAGCAATAGAGCTCTTATGATTCTTAAAACGCGATATCGCATCTCATTTCTATGTTTCATGGCAAGATATAATATGATTTGCGAAGTGTTATGCATTCCTCGTGTACGAATCAAATGAATGTAAATGCGACACTTCCTTGCAAGGAAATAGCGTTTGCAGATGTCTACGTATCGTAGCAATTGTATTCTTATGATACTTAAAACGCGATATCGCATCTCATTTCTATGTTTCATGGTAAGATATAATATGATTTGCGAAGTGTTATGTATTCCTCGTCTACACGTCAAATAAATGTAAATGCGACACTTCCTTACAAGGAAATAGCGTTTGCAGATGTCTACCTATCGTAACAATAGAGTTCTAATGCTTCTTCAAACGCGATATCGCATCTCATTTCTATGTTTCATGGTATGATATAATATGATTTGCGAAGTGTTATGTATTCCTCGTCTACACGTCAAATGAATGTAAATGCGACACTTCCTTACAAGGAAATAGCGTTTGCAGATGTCTACCTATCGTAGCAATAGAGATCTAATGCTTCTTAAAACGCGATATCGCATGTCATTACTATGTTTCATGGTAAGATATAATATTCATTGCGAAGTGTTATGCATTCCTCGTCTACGATTCAAATGAACGTAAATGCGACACTTCCTTGCAAGGAAACAGCGTTTGCAGATGTCTACGTATCGTAGCAATAGAGCTCTTATGATTCTTAAAACGCGATATCGCATCTCATTTCTATGTTTCATGGCAAGATATAATATGATTTGCGAAGTGTTGTGTATTCCTCGTCTACACGTCAAATGAATGTAAATGCGACACTTCCTTACAAGGAAATAGCGTTTGCAGATGTCTACCTATCGTAGCAATAGAGTTCTAATGCTTCTTAAAACGCGATATCGCATCCCATTTCTATGTTTCATGGTAAGATGTAATATGATTTGCGAACTGTTATATATTCCTCGTCTACACTTCAAATGAATGTAAATGCGATACTTTCTTGCAAGGAAATAGCGTTTGCAGATGCCTACGTATCGAAGCAATAGAGTTCAAATGCTTCTTAAAACGAGATATTGCTTCTCATATCTATGTTTCATGATAAGATATAATATTCACTGCGAAGTGTTATGCATTCCTCGTCTACGATTCAAATGAACGTAAATGCGACACTTCCTTGCAAGGAAACAGCGTTTGCAGATGTCTACGTATCGCAACAATAGAGTTTTTATGATTCTTAAAACGCGATATCGCATCTCATTTCTATGTTTCATGGTAAGGTATATTATGATTTGCGAAGTGTCATGTATTCCTCGTCTGCACTTCAAATGAATGTAAATGCGACAATTCCTTGCAAGGGAATAGCGTTTGCAGATGTCTAGGTATCGTAGCGATAGGGTTCTAATGCTTCTTAAAACGCGATATCGCATCTCATTTCTATGTTTCATGGTAAGATATAACATGATTTGCGAAGTGTTATGTATTCCTCGTCTACACTTCAAATGAATGTGAATGCGACACTTCCTTGCATGGAAATAGCGTTTGCAGATGTCTACGTATCGTAGCAATAGAGTTCTTATGATTCTTAAAACGCGATATCGCATCTCATTTCTATGTTTCATGGTAAGATATAATGTCACGTCTCAGGTCGCGGAAAACTTACCGTTGGCCGGAGCGACACGCAGCCTCGAACGGTTTCGGCTCGCACAATTGCGTCGAAGACCGGGTTCTTTTTGACTCGCGGAACACGGATCGAGGAAGCCACGAACGCGGATAAGAAAATATTCGCTTACCTTTGAATTCTTGATTGTTGCTAATACTTAATACCCTTCTTCCAGGTATCGTCGTCGGCGCGGATCGTCCTGGGGTATGGAACCAGCGTACGGACTGCGAGGCGGAATTGTCAGCGGAACGAGTACCCAGGTAGGCTGCTCTCGAGTGCGGATCGGCTCGGTCCAGCGGATCGGCGATGGATGCGGTGATGCTGGACGGCTGTGCGGCCGGTGTGAAGCGGAAGAAGAGACGGTGCAGAGATGTATGTACGAGGTGACTGTTGCACCAATGTATTCGCGCACCAATGAACGTATGAAGTTTTTCCTTCCCGCGCGACGAGTTCGTTTGCGTGTACCGGAACGATGCATTCGAGTCGGATTCCAAATGTCCAGATACGGGTCCACTAAGCGGCGGTCCGCTCTAGTTTACCGGTCCAGAAATATGGAAAATCGACAGAGATCCTTGCTTTAGTCTCGCTGTGGGTCGATACAGCTAAGCGGCGGTCCGCTCTAACTGGTCGGTTACCAAGTTTGACTAAAGGTCAGAGCGAATGATCACGAAGACGCGAGAACTCGTGGAAAACTTCGGAATAAATGGATTTATAACGATAATAAAAGAAAGGAATGTTTCGAATAACGAGAATTGTAAGTACTGGTAAAAATAAAGTATATTCTAAAATAAAACTAAGCTTACACTGTTACTTCCCTATGCTAAAGATGACTAAGTTCTAGAATTCGATGATTTAGAATATAATTAGAGTTAGAGTTTGGATTTTAAGTTGAATTTGAGTTTGAGTTGGAATAGTAGAATTAGAGTTTGGATTAGTGATTCGAATTGAGAGAGGTCCGCTCGCTTGGAGCGGATGGCTCGAACTGACTCTCAACTCGCGAGCACGCGACCTCCTCGGATCGCGGGGCGCGCGAGTCGCGGGGCGCCAGAGTGGGGTGGACGCTCGGCCCGCGGAGTGGGATGGACGGTCGAGGTGGGGCGCGCGCGTTCAGCGTGAGTCACGCGCGTCGGGCGCTCGCTTGCGCGCTTTGCTTATCCTCTATTTCTATTAAATACGTTTTAAAATTAGAATTACACACGCGATGTCTTATGCTAACTTGTGTGTGTTGTGTCGTGTATGTACATAGAGTGTAGTGTTTTTAGAAACTAGGACTTGCTTAATTTTAATTATAACAATATGTGAAGTACGCATATGGGTGCGTAACGGCGGACGACTCTTCGTAATATGTGGAATGATCCTCGTACGGAGGCTGTGGCTCGCTCGTGCTCCAGGTGTTTGACGGCTACGCGTCGTGACGCGTTGATGTGGTCCAACTCCTGGGTACGAGGGTGGCTGCCTTAGCTCGGCGATCATTCTGTGTTACCGTGCGTTCGTGTTCTCGTCTCTGCAATGGCGGCAGGCAGTCCGCGTGGCTCTGCCGGGGGGTGTGGGAGGTGCCGAGAGGCTCGGCGGACGTTACAATAATATGATTTGCGACGTGTAATGTAGTCCTCGTCTACGATTCAAATTAATGTAAATGCGACACTTCCTTGCAAAGAAATAGCGTTTGCAGATGTCTACGTATCGTAGCAATAGATTTCTAATGCTTCTTAAAACGCGATATCGCATTTCATTTCTATGTTTCATGGTAAGATATAATATTCATTGCGAAGTGTTATGCATTCCTCGTCTACGCTTCAAATGAACGTAAATGCGACACTTCCTTGCAAGGAAATAGCGTTTGCAGATGCCTACGTATCGAAGCAATAGAGTTGAAATGCTTCTTAAAACGAGATATTGCATCTCATATCTATGTTTCATGATAAGATATAATATTCATTGCGAAGTGTTATGCATTCCTCGTCTACGATTCAAATGAATGTAAATGCGACACTTCCTTGCAAGGAAATAGCGTTTGCAGATATCTACGTATCGAAGCAATAGAGTTCTTATGATTCTTAAAACGCGATATCGCATCTCATTTCTATGTTTCATGGTAAGATATAATATGATTTGCGAAGTGTTATGTATTCCTCGTCTACACTTCAAATGAATGTAATTACGGCACTTCCTTGCAAGGAAATAGCGTTTGCAAATGTCTACCTATCGCAGCAATAGTGTTCTTATGCTTCTTAAAACGCGATATCGCATCTCATTTCTATGTTTCATGGTAAGATATAATATGATTTGCGAAGTGTTATGTATTCCTCGTCTACACTTCAAATGAATGTAAATGCGACACTTCCTTGTTAGGAAATAGCGTCTGCAGATGTCTAGGTATCGTAGCAATAGAATTCTAATGCTTCTTAAAACGAGACATTGCATCTCATATCTATGTTTCATGATAAGATATAATATTCGTTGCGAAGTGTTATGCATTCCTCGTCTACGATTCAAATGAAAGTAAATGCGACACTTCCATACAAGGAAATAGCGTTTGCAGATGTCTACGTATCGTAGCAATAGCTTTCTAATGCTTCGTAGAACGCGATATCGCATCTCATTTCTATGTTTCATGGTAAAATATAATATGATTTGCGAAGTGTCATGTATTCCTCGTCTACACTTCAAATGAATGTGAATGCGATACTTCATGGTAAGATATAACATGATTTGCGAAGTGTTATGTATTCCTCGTCTACACTTCAAATGAATGTGAATGCGATACTTCCTCGCTAGGAAATAGCGTCTGCAGATGTCAACGTATCGTAGCAATAGCTTTCTAATGCTTCTTAAAACGCGATATCGCATCTCATTTCTATGCTTCATGGCAAGATATAACATGATTTGCGAAGTGTTATGTATTCCTCGTCTACACTTGAAATGAATGTAAATGCGACACTTCCTTGCTAGGAAATAGCGTCTGCAGATGTCTAGGTATCGTAGCAATAGTGTTCTAGTGCTTCTTAAAACGAGATATTGCATCTCATATCTATGTTTCATGATAAGATATAATATTCATTGCGAAGTGTTATGCATTCCTCGTCTACGATTCAAATGAAAGTAAATGCGACACTTCCTTGCAAGGAAATAGCGTTCGCACATGTCTACGTATCGTAGCAATAGAGTTCATATGATTCTTAAAACGCGATATCGCATCTCATTTCTATGTTTCATGGTAAGATATAACATGATTTGCGAAGTGTTATGTATTCCTCGTCTACACTTCAAGTGAATGTGAATGCGACACTTCCTCGCTAGGAAATGGCGTTTGCAGATGTCTACGTATCGTAGCAATAGTTTTCTAATGCTTCTTAAAACGCGATATCGCATCTCATTTCTATGTTTCATGGTAAGATATAATATGATTTGCGAAGTGTTATGTATTCCTCGTCTACACTTCAAATGAATGTAATTACGGCACTTCCTTGCAAGGAAATAGCGTTTGCAAATGTCTACCTATCGCAGCAATAGTGTTCTTATGCTTCTTAAAACGCGATATCGCATCTCATTTCTATGTTTCATGGTAACATATAATATGATTTGCGAAGTGTTATGTATTCCTCGTCTACACTTCAAATGAATGTAAATGCGACACTTCCTTGTTAGGAAATAGCGTCTGCAGATGTCTAGGTATCGTAGCAATAGAATTCTAATGCTTCTTAAAACGAGACATTGCATCTCATATCTATGTTTCATGATAAGATATAATATTCGTTGCGAAGTGTTATGCATTCCTCGTCTACGATTCAAATGAAAGTAAATGCGACACTTCCATACAAGGAAATAGCGTTTGCAGATGTCTACGTATCGTAGCAATAGCTTTCTAATGCTTCGTAGAACGCGATATCGCATCTCATTTCTATGTTTCATGGTAAAATATAATATGATTTGCGAAGTGTCATGTATTCCTCGTCTACACTTCAAATGAATGTGAATGCGATACTTCATGGTAAGATATAACATGATTTGCGAAGTGTTATGTATTCCTCGTCTACACTTTAAATGAATGTGAATGCGATACTTCCTCGCTAGGAAATAGCGTCTGCAGATGTCAACGTATCGTAGCAATAGCTTTCTAATGCTTCTTACAACGCGATATCGCATCTCATTTCTATGCTTCATGGCAAGATATAACATGATTTGCGAAGTGTTATGTATTCCTCGTCTACACTTGAAATGAATGTAAATGCGACACTTCCTTGCTAGGAAATAGCGTCTGCAGATGTCTAGGTATCGTAGCAATAGTGTTCTAGTGCTTCTTAAAACGAGATATTGCATCTCATATCTATGTTTCATGATAAGATAAAATATTCATTGCGAGGTGTTATGCATTCCTCGTCTACGATTCAAATGAAAGTAAATGCGACACTTCCTTGCAAGGAAATAGCGTTCGCACATGTCTACGTATCGTAGCAATAGAGTTCATATGATTCTTAAAACGCGATATCGCATCTCATTTCTATGTTTCATGGTAAGATATAACATGATTTGCGAAGTGTTATGTATTCCTCGTCTACACTTCAAGTGAATGTGAATGCGACACTTCCTCGCTAGGAAATGGCGTTTGCAGATGTCTACGTATCGTAGCAATAGTTTTCTAATGCTTCTTAAAACGCGATATCGCATCTCATTTCTATGTTTCATGGTATGATATAACATGATTTGCGAAGTGTTATGTATTCCTCGTCTACACTTCAAATGAATGTAAATGCGACACATCCATGCTAGGAAATAGCGTCTGCAGATGTCTAGGTATCGTAGCAATAGTGTTCCAATGCTTCTTAAAACGAGATATTGCATCTCATATCTATGTATCATGATAAGATATAATATTCATTGCGAAGTGTTATGCATTCCTCGTCTACGATTCAAATGAATGTAAATGCGACACTTCCTTGGAAGGAAATAGCGTTTGCAGATGTCTACGTATCGTAGCAATAGAGTTCTTATGATTCTTAAAACGCGATATCGCATCTCATTTCTATGTTTTATGGCAAGATATAGTATGATTTGCGAAGTGTTATGCATTCCTCGTCTACGAATCAAATGAATGTAAATGCGACACTTCCTTGCAAGGAAATAGCGTTTGCAGATGTCTACGTATCGTAGCAATTGTATTCTTATGATACTTAAAACGCGATATCGCATCTCATTTCTATGTTTCATGGTAAGATATAATATGATTTGCGAAGTGTTATGTATTCCTCGTCTACACTTCAAATGAATGTAAATGCGACACATCCATGCTAGGAAATAGCGTCTGCAGATGTCTAGGTATCGTAGCAATAGTGTTCCAATGCTTCTTAAAACGAGATATTGCATCTCATATCTATGTATCATGATAAGATATAATATTCATTGCGAAGTGTTATGCATTCCTCGTCTACGATTCAAATGAATGTAAATGCGACACTTCCTTGGAAGGAAATAGCGTTTGCAGATGTCTACGTATCGTAGCAATAGAGTTCTTATGATTCTTAAAACGCGATATCGCATCTCATTTCTATGTTTTATGGCAAGATATAGTATGATTTGCGAAGTGTTATGCATTCCTCGTCTACGAATCAAATGAATGTAAATGCGACACTTCCTTGCAAGGAAATAGCGTTTGCAGATGTCTACGTATCGTAGCAATTGTATTCTTATGATACTTAAAACGCGATATCGCATCTCATTTCTATGTTTCATGGTAAGATATAATATGATTTGCGAAGTGTTATGTATTCCTCGTCTACACGTCAAATGAATGTAAATGCGACACTTCCTTACCAGGAAATAGCGTTTGCAGATGTCTACCTATCGTAGCAATAGAGTTCTAATGCTTCTTAAAACGCGATATCGCATCTCATTTCTATGTTTCATGGTAAGATATAATATGATTTGCGAAGTGTTATGTATTCCTCGTCTACACTTCAAATGAATGTAATTACGGCACTTCCTTGCAAGGAAATAGCGTTTGCAAATGTCTACCTATCGCAGCAATAGTGTTCTTATGCTTCTTAAAACGCGATATCGCATCTCATTTCTATGTTTCATGGTAAGATATAATATGATTTGCGAAGTGTTATGTATTCCTCGTCTACACTTCAAATGAATGTAAATGCGACACTTCCTTGTTAGGAAATAGCGTCTGCAGATGTCTAGGTATCGTAGCAATAGAATTCTAATGCTTCTTAAAACGAGACATTGCATCTCATATCTATGTTTCATGATAAGATATAATATTCGTTGCGAAGTGTTATGCATTCCTCGTCTACGATTCAAATGAAAGTAAATGCGACACTTCCATACAAGGAAATAGCGTTTGCAGATGTCTACGTATCG
Source organism: Xylocopa sonorina (assembly GCF_050948175.1). NCBI lineage: Eukaryota > Metazoa > Arthropoda > Insecta > Hymenoptera > Apidae > Xylocopa > Xylocopa sonorina. The sequence goes on from NC_135197.1 coordinate 576,562, forward strand.
TAGCAATAGCTTTCTAATGCTTCGTAGAACGCGATATCGCATCTCATTTCTATGTTTCATGGTAAAATATAATATGATTTGCGAAGTGTCATGTATTCCTCGTCTACACTTCAAATGAATGTGAATGCGATACTTCATGGTAAGATATAACATGATTTGCGAAGTGTTATGTATTCCTCGTCTACACTTTAAATGAATGTGAATGCGATACTTCCTCGCTAGGAAATAGCGTCTGCAGATGTCAACGTATCGTAGCAATAGCTTTCTAATGCTTCTTAAAACGCGATATCGCATCTCATTTCTTTGCTTCATGGCAAGATATAACATGATTTGCGAAGTGTTATGTATTCCTCGTCTACACTTGAAATGAATGTAAATGCGACACTTCCTTGCTAGGAAATAGCGTCTGCAGATGTCTAGGTATCGTAGCAATAGTGTTCTAGTGCTTCTTAAAACGAGATATTGCATCTCATATCTATGTTTCATGATAAGATAAAATATTCATTGCGAAGTGTTATGCATTCCTCGTCTACGATTCAAATGAAAGTAAATGCGACACTTCCTTGCAAGGAAATAGCGTTCGCACATGTCTACGTATCGTAGCAATAGAGTTCATATGATTCTTAAAACGCGATATCGCATCTCATTTCTATGTTTCATGGTAAGATATAACATGATTTGCGAAGTGTTATGTATTCCTCGTCTACACTTCAAGTGAATGTGAATGCGACACTTCCTCGCTAGGAAATGGCGTTTGCAGATGTCTACGTATCGTAGCAATAGTTTTCTAATGCTTCTTAAAACGCGATATCGCATCTCATTTCTATGTTTCATGGTATGATATATCATGATTTGCGAAGTGTTATGTATTCCTCGTCTACACTTCAAATGAATGTAAATGCGACACATCCATGCTAGGAAATAGCGTCTGCAGATGTCTAGGTATCGTAGCAATAGTGTTCCAATGCTTCTTAAAACGAGATATTGCATCTCATATCTATGTATCATGATAAGATATAATATTCATTGCGAAGTGTTATGCATTCCTCGTCTACGATTCAAATGAATGTAAATGCGACACTTCCTTGGAAGGAAATAGCGTTTGCAGATGTCTACGTATCGTAGCAATAGAGTTCTTATGATTCTTAAAACGCGATATCGCATCTCATTTCTATGTTTTATGGCAAGATATAGTATGATTTGCGAAGTGTTATGCATTCCTCGTCTACGAATCAAATGAATGTAAATGCGACACTTCCTTGCAAGGAAATAGCGTTTGCAGATGTCTACGTATCGTAGCAATTGTATTCTTATGATACTTAAAACGCGATATCGCATCTCATTTCTATGTTTCATGGTAAGATATAATATGATTTGCGAAGTGTTATGTATTCCTCGTCTACACGTCAAATGAATGTAAATGCGACACTTCCTTACCAGGAAATAGCGTTTGCAGATGTCTACCTATCGTAGCAATAGAGTTCTAATGCTTCTTAAAACGCGATATCGCATCTCATTTCTATGTTTCATGGTAAGATATAATATGATTTGCGAAGTGTTATGTATTCCTCGTCTACACTTCAAATGAATGTAATTACGGCACTTCCTTGCAAGGAAATAGCGTTTGCAAATGTCTACCTATCGCAGCAATAGTGTTCTTATGCTTCTTAAAACGCGATATCGCATCTCATTTCTATGTTTCATGGTAAGATATAATATGATTTGCGAAGTGTTATGTATTCCTCGTCTACACTTCAAATGAATGTAAATGCGACACTTCCTTGTTAGGAAATAGCGTCTGCAGATGTCTAGGTATCGTAGCAATAGAATTCTAATGCTTCTTAAAACGAGACATTGCATCTCATATCTATGTTTCATGATAAGATATAATATTCGTTGCGAAGTGTTATGCATTCCTCGTCTACGATTCAAATGAAAGTAAATGCGACACTTCCATACAAGGAAATAGCGTTTGCAGATGTCTACGTATCGTAGCAATAGCTTTCTAATGCTTCGTAGAACGCGATATCGCATCTCATTTCTATGTTTCATGGTAAAATATAATATGATTTGCGAAGTGTCATGTATTCCTCGTCTACACTTCAAATGAATGTGAATGCGATACTTCATGGTAAGATATAACATGATTTGCGAAGTGTTATGTATTCCTCGTCTACACTTTAAATGAATGTGAATGCGATACTTCCTCGCTAGGAAATAGCGTCTGCAGATGTCAACGTATCGTAGCAATAGCTTTCTAATGCTTCTTACAACGCGATATCGCATCTCATTTCTATGCTTCATGGCAAGATATAACATGATTTGCGAAGTGTTATGTATTCCTCGTCTACACTTGAAATGAATGTAAATGCGACACTTCCTTGCTAGGAAATAGCGTCTGCAGATGTCTAGGTATCGTAGCAATAGTGTTCTAGTGCTTCTTAAAACGAGATATTGCATCTCATATCTATGTTTCATGATAAGATAAAATATTCATTGCGAAGTGTTATGCATTCCTCGTCTACGATTCAAATGAAAGTAAATGCGACACTTCCTTGCAAGGAAATAGCGTTCGCACATGTCTACGTATCGTAGCAATAGAGTTCATATGATTCTTAAAACGCGATATCGCATCTCATTTCTATGTTTCATGGTAAGATATAACATGATTTGCGAAGTGTTATGTATTCCTCGTCTACACTTCAAGTGAATGTGAATGCGACACTTCCTCGCTAGGAAATGGCGTTTGCAGATGTCTACGTATCGTAGCAATAGTTTTCTAATGCTTCTTAAAACGCGATATCGCATCTCATTTCTATGTTTCATGGTATGATATAACATGATTTGCGAAGTGTTATGTATTCCTCGTCTACACTTCAAATGAATGTAAATGCGACACATCCATGCTAGGAAATAGCGTCTGCAGATGTCTAGGTATCGTAGCAATAGTGTTCCAATGCTTCTTAAAACGAGATATTGCATCTCATATCTATGTATCATGATAAGATATAATATTCATTGCGAAGTGTTATGCATTCCTCGTCTACGATTCAAATGAATGTAAATGCGACACTTCCTTGGAAGGAAATAGCGTTTGCAGATGTCTACGTATCGTAGCAATAGAGTTCTTATGATTCTTAAAACGCGATATCGCATCTCATTTCTATGTTTTATGGCAAGATATAGTATGATTTGCGAAGTGTTATGCATTCCTCGTCTACGAATCAAATGAATGTAAATGCGACACTTCCTTGCAAGGAAATAGCGTTTGCAGATGTCTACGTATCGTAGCAATTGTATTCTTATGATACTTAAAACGCGATATCGCATCTCATTTCTATGTTTCATGGTAAGATATAATATGATTTGCGAAGTGTTATGTATTCCTCGTCTACACTTCAAATGAATGTAAATGCGACACATCCATGCTAGGAAATAGCGTCTGCAGATGTCTAGGTATCGTAGCAATAGTGTTCCAATGCTTCTTAAAACGAGATATTGCATCTCATATCTATGTATCATGATAAGATATAATATTCATTGCGAAGTGTTATGCATTCCTCGTCTACGATTCAAATGAATGTAAATGCGACACTTCCTTGGAAGGAAATAGCGTTTGCAGATGTCTACGTATCGTAGCAATAGAGTTCTTATGATTCTTAAAACGCGATATCGCATCTCATTTCTATGTTTTATGGCAAGATATAGTATGATTTGCGAAGTGTTATGCATTCCTCGTCTACGAATCAAATGAATGTAAATGCGACACTTCCTTGCAAGGAAATAGCGTTTGCAGATGTCTACGTATCGTAGCAATTGTATTCTTATGATACTTAAAACGCGATATCGCATCTCATTTCTATGTTTCATGGTAAGATATAATATGATTTGCGAAGTGTTATGTATTCCTCGTCTACACGTCAAATGAATGTAAATGCGACACTTCCTTACCAGGAAATAGCGTTTGCAGATGTCTACCTATCGTAGCAATAGAGTTCTAATGCTTCTTAAAACGCGATATCGCATCTCATTTCTATGTTTCATGGTAAGATATAATATGATTTGCGAAGTGTTATGTATTCCTCGTCTACACTTCAAATGAATGTAATTACGGCACTTCCTTGCAAGGAAATAGCGTTTGCAAATGTCTACCTATCGCAGCAATAGTGTTCTTATGCTTCTTAAAACGCGATATCGCATCTCATTTCTATGTTTCATGGTAAGATATAATATGATTTGCGAAGTGTTATGTATTCCTCGTCTACACTTCAAATGAATGTAAATGCGACACTTCCTTGTTAGGAAATAGCGTCTGCAGATGTCTAGGTATCGTAGCAATAGAATTCTAATGCTTCTTAAAACGAGACATTGCATCTCATATCTATGTTTCATGATAAGATATAATATTCGTTGCGAAGTGTTATGCATTCCTCGTCTACGATTCAAATGAAAGTAAATGCGACACTTCCGTACAAGGAAATAGCGTTTGCAGATGTCTACGTATCGTAGCAATAGCTTTCTAATGCTTCGTAGAACGCGATATCGCATCTCATTTCTATGTTTCATGGTAAAATATAATATGATTTGCGAAGTGTCATGTATTCCTCGTCTACACTTCAAATGAATGTGAATGCGATACTTCATGGTAAGATATAACATGATTTGCGAAGTGTTATGTATTCCTCGTCTACACTTTAAATGAATGTGAATGCGATACTTCCTCGCTAGGAAATAGCGTCTGCAGATGTCAACGTATCGTAGCAATAGCTTTCTAATGCTTCTTAAAACGCGATATCGCATCTCATTTCTTTGCTTCATGGCAAGATATAACATGATTTGCGAAGTGTTATGTATTCCTCGTCTACACTTGAAATGAATGTAAATGCGACACTTCCTTGCTAGGAAATAGCGTCTGCAGATGTCTAGGTATCGTAGCAATAGTGTTCTAGTGCTTCTTAAAACGAGATATTGCATCTCATATCTATGTTTCATGATAAGATAAAATATTCATTGCGAAGTGTTATGCATTCCTCGTCTACGATTCAAATGAAAGTAAATGCGACACTTCCTTGCAAGGAAATAGCGTTCGCACATGTCTACGTATCGTAGCAATAGAGTTCATATGATTCTTAAAACGCGATATCGCATCTCATTTCTATGTTTCATGGTAAGATATAACATGATTTGCGAAGTGTTATGTATTCCTCGTCTACACTTCAAGTGAATGTGAATGCGACACTTCCTCGCTAGGAAATGGCGTTTGCAGATGTCTACGTATCGTAGCAATAGTTTTCTAATGCTTCTTAAAACGCGATATCGCATCTCATTTCTATGTTTCATGGTATGATATAACATGATTTGCGAAGTGTTATGTATTCCTCGTCTACACTTCAAATGAATGTAAATGCGACACATCCATGCTAGGAAATAGCGTCTGCAGATGTCTAGGTATCGTAGCAATAGTGTTCCAATGCTTCTTAAAACGAGATATTGCATCTCATATCTATGTATCATGATAAGATATAATATTCATTGCGAAGTGTTATGCATTCCTCGTCTACGATTCAAATGAATGTAAATGCGACACTTCCTTGGAAGGAAATAGCGTTTGCAGATGTCTACGTATCGTAGCAATAGAGTTCTTATGATTCTTAAAACGCGATATCGCATCTCATTTCTATGTTTTATGGCAAGATATAGTATGATTTGCGAAGTGTTATGCATTCCTCGTCTACGAATCAAATGAATGTAAATGCGACACTTCCTTGCAAGGAAATAGCGTTTGCAGATGTCTACGTATCGTAGCAATTGTATACTTATGATACTTAAAACGCGATATCGCATCTCATTTCTATGTTTCATGGTAAGATATAATATGATTTGCGAAGTGTTATGTATTCCTCGTCTACACGTCAAATGAATGTAAATGCGACACTTCCTTACCAGGAAATAGCGTTTGCAGATGTCTACCTATCGTAGCAATAGAGTTCTAATGCTTCTTAAAACGCGATATCGCATCTCATTTCTATGTTTCATGGTAAGATATAATATGATTTGCGAAGTGTTATGTATTCCTCGTCTACACTTCAAATGAATGTAATTACGGCACTTCCTTGCAAGGAAATAGCGTTTGCAAATGTCTACCTATCGCAGCAGTAGTGTTCTTATGCTTCTTAAAACGCGATATCGCATCTCATTTCTATGTTTCATGGTAAGATATAATATGATTTGCGATGTGTTATGTATTCCTCGTCTACACTTCAAATGAATGTAAATGTGACACTTCCTTGCAAGGAAATAGCGTTTGCAGATATCTACGTATCGAAGCAATAGAGTTCAAATGCTTCTTAAAACGCGATATGGCAGCTCATTTCTATGTTTCATGGTTAGATATAATATTCATTGCGAAGTGTTATGCATTCCTCGTCTACGATTCAAATGAACGTAAATGCGACACTTCCTTGCAAGGAAATAGCGTTTGCAGATATCTACGTATCGAAGCAATAGAGTTCAAATGCTTCTTAAAACGAGATATTGCATCTCATATCTATGTATCATGATAAGATATAATATTCATTGCGAAGTGTTATACATTCCTCGTCTACGATTCAAATGAATGTAAATGCGACACCTCCTTGCAAGGAAATAGCGTTTGCAGATGTCTGCATATCGTAGCAATAGAGTTCTTATGATTCTTAAAACGCGATATCGCATCTCATTTCTATGTTTCATGGCAAGATATAATATGATTTGCGAAGTGTTATGCATTCCTCGTCTACGAATCAAATGAATGTAAATGCGACACTTCCTTGCAAGGAAATAGCGTTCGCACATGTCTACGTATCGTAGCAATAGAGTTCTTATGATTCTTAAAACGCGATATCGCATCTCATTTCTATGTTTCATGGCAAGGTATAATATGATTTGCGAAGTGTTATGCATTCCTCGTGTACGAATCAAATGAATGTAAATGCGACACTTCCTTGCTAGGAAATAGCGTCTGCGGATGTCTACGTATCGTAGCAATTGTATTCTTATGATACTTAAAACGCGATATCGCATCTCATTTCTATGTTTCATGGTAAGATATAATATGATTTGCGAAGTGTTATGTATTCCTCGTCTACACGTCAAATGAATGTAAATGCGACACTTCCTCGCTAGGAAATAGCGTCTGCGGACGTCTACGTATCGTAGCAATTGTATTCTTATGATACTTAAAACGCGATATCGCATCTCATTTCTATGTTTCATGGTAAGATATAATATGATTTGCGAAGTGTTATGTATTCCTCGTCTACACGTCAAATGAATGTAAATGCGACACTTCCTTACAAGGAAATAGCGTTTGCAGATGTCTACCTATCGTAGCAATAGAGTTCTAATGCTTCTTAAAACGCGATATCGCATCTCATTTCTATGTTTCATGATAAGATAGAATATTCACTGCGAAGTGTTATGCATTCCTCGTCTACGATTCAAATGAACGTAAATGCGACACTTCCTTGCAAGGCAACAGCGTTTGCAGATGTCTACGTATCGCAACAATAGAGTTCTTATGATACTTAAAACGCGATATCGCATCTCATTTCTATGTTTCATGGTAAGATATAATATGATTTGCGAAGTGTTATGTATTCCTCGTCTACACTTCAAATGAATGTAATTACGGCACTTCCTTGCAAGGAAATAGCGTTTGCAAATGTCTACCTATCGCAGTAATAGTATTCTTATGCTTCTTAAAACGCGATATCGCATCTCAGTTCTATGTTTCATGGTAAGATATAATATGATTTGCGAAGTGTTATGCATTCCTCGTCTACAATTCAAATGAATGTAAATGCGACACTTCCTTGCTAGGAAATAGCGTCTGCAGATGTCTAGGTATCGTAGCAATAGAATTCTAATGCTTCTTAAAACGAGATATTGCATCTCATTTCTATGTTTCATGATAAGATATAATATTCGTTGCGAAGTGTTATGCATTCCTCGTCTACGATTCAAATGAAAGTAAATGCGACACTTCCTTGCAAGGAAATAGCGTTTGCAGATGTCTACGTATCGTAGCAAAAGAGTTCATATGATTCTTAAAACGCGATATCGCATCTCATTTCTATGTTTCATGGCAAGATATAATACGATTTGCGAAGTGTTATGCATTCCTCGTCTACGATTCAAATGAAAGTAAATGCGACACTTCCTTGCAAGGAAATAGCGTTCGCACATGTCTACGTATCGTAGCAATAGAGTTCATATGATTCTTAAAACGCGATATCGCATCTCATTTCTATGTTTCATGGTAAGATATAACATGATTTGCGAAGTGTTATGTATTCCTCGTCTACACTTCAAGTGAATGTGAATGCGACACTTCCTCGCTAGGAAATGACGTTTGCAGATGTCTACGTATCGAAGCAATAGAGTTCAAATGCTTCTTAAAACGAGATATTGCATCTCATATCTATGTTTCATGGTAAGATATAATATGATTTGCGATGTGTTATGTATTCCTCGTCTACACTTCAAATGAATGTAAATGTGACACTTCCTTGCAAGGAAATAGCGTTTGCAGATATCTACGTATCGAAGCAATAGAGTTCAAATGCTTCTTAAAACGCGATATGGCAGCTCATTTCTATGTTTCATGGTTAGATATAATATTCATTGCGAAGTGTTATGCATTCCTCGTCTACGATTCAAATGAACGTAAATGCGACACTTCCTTGCAAGGAAATAGCGTTTGCAGATATCTACGTATCGAAGCAATAGAGTTCAAATGCTTCTTAAAACGAGATATTGCATCTCATATCTATGTATCATGATAAGATATAATATTCATTGCGAAGTGTTATACATTCCTCGTCTACGATTCAAATGAATGTAAATGCGACACCTCCTTGCAAGGAAATAGCGTTTGCAGATGTCTGCGTATCGTAGCAATAGAGTTCTTATGATTCTTAAAACGCGATATCGCATCTCATTTCTATGTTTCATGGCAAGATATAATATGATTTGCGAAGTGTTATGCATTCCTCGTCTACGAATCAAATGAATGTAAATGCGACACTTCCTTGCAAGGAAATAGCGTTCGCACATGTCTACGTATCGTAGCAATAGAGTTCTTATGATTCTTAAAACGCGATATCGCATCTCATTTCTATGTTTCATGGCAAGGTATAATATGATTTGCGAAGTGTTATGCATTCCTCGTGTACGAATCAAATGAATGTAAATGCGACACTTCCTTGCTAGGAAATAGCGTCTGCGGATGTCTACGTATCGTAGCAATTGTATTCTTATGATACTTAAAACGCGATATCGCATCTCATTTCTATGTTTCATGGTAAGATATAATATGATTTGCGAAGTGTTATGTATTCCTCGTCTACACGTCAAATGAATGTAAATGCGACACTTCCTCGCTAGGAAATAGCGTCTGCGGACGTCTACGTATCGTAGCAATTGTATTCTTATGATACTTAAAACGCGATATCGCATCTCATTTCTATGTTTCATGGTAAGATATAATATGATTTGCGAAGTGTTATGTATTCCTCGTCTACACGTCAAATGAATGTAAATGCGACACTTCCTTACAAGGAAATAGCGTTTGCAGATGTCTACCTATCGTAGCAATAGAGTTCTAATGCTTCTTAAAACGCGATATCGCATCTCATTTCTATGTTTCATGATAAGATAGAATATTCACTGCGAAGTGTTATGCATTCCTCGTCTACGATTCAAATGAACGTAAATGCGACACTTCCTTGCAAGGCAACAGCGTTTGCAGATGTCTACGTATCGCAACAATAGAGTTCTTATGATACTTAAAACGCGATATCGCATCTCATTTCTATGTTTCATGGTAAGATATAATATGATTTGCGAAGTGTTATGTATTCCTCGTCTACACTTCAAATGAATGTAATTACGGCACTTCCTTGCAAGGAAATAGCGTTTGCAAATGTCTACCTATCGCAGTAATAGTATTCTTATGCTTCTTAAAACGCGATATCGCATCTCAGTTCTATGTTTCATGGTAAGATATAATATGATTTGCGAAGTGTTATGCATTCCTCGTCTACAATTCAAATGAATGTAAATGCGACACTTCCTTGCTAGGAAATAGCGTCTGCAGATGTCTAGGTATCGTAGCAATAGAATTCTAATGCTTCTTAAAACGAGATATTGCATCTCATTTCTATGTTTCATGATAAGATATAATATTCGTTGCGAAGTGTTATGCATTCCTCGTCTACGATTCAAATGAAAGTAAATGCGACACTTCCTTGCAAGGAAATAGCGTTTGCAGATGTCTACGTATCGTAGCAAAAGAGTTCATATGATTCTTAAAACGCGATATCGCATCTCATTTCTATGTTTCATGGCAAGATATAATACGATTTGCGAAGTGTTATGCATTCCTCGTCTACGATTCAAATGAAAGTAAATGCGACACTTCCTTGCAAGGAAATAGCGTTCGCACATGTCTACGTATCGTAGCAATAGAGTTCATATGATTCTTAAAACGCGATATCGCATCTCATTTCTATGTTTCATGGTAAGATATAACATGATTTGCGAAGTGTTATGTATTCCTCGTCTACACTTCAAGTGAATGTGAATGCGACACTTCCTCGCTAGGAAATGACGTTTGCAGATGTCTACGTATCGAAGCAATAGAGTTCAAATGCTTCTTAAAACGAGATATTGCATCTCATATCTATGTTTCATGGTAAGATATAATATTCATTGCGAAGTGTTATGCATTCCTCGTCTACGATTCAAATGAACGTAAATGCGACACTTCCTTGCAAGGAAATAGCGTTTGCAGATATCTACGTATCGAAGCAATAGAGTTCAAATGCTTCTTAAAACGAGATATTGCATCTCATATCTATGTTTATGGTAAGATATAATATTCATTGCGAAGTGTTATGCATTCCTCGTCTACGATTCAAATGAACGTAAATGCGACACTTCCTTGCAAGGAAATAGCGTTTGCAGATATCTACGTATCGAAGCAATAGAGTTCAAATGCTTCTTAAAACGAGATATTGCATCTCATATCTATGTTTCATGATAAGATATAATATTCATTGCGAAGTGTTATACATTCCTCGTCTACGATTCAAATGAATGTAAATGCGACACTTCCTTGCAAGGAAATAGCGTTTGCAGATGTCTACGTATCGTAGCAATAGAGTTCATTTGATTCTTAAAACGCGATATCGCATCTCATTTCTATGTTTCATGGTAAGATATAACATGATTTGCGAAGTGTTATGTATTCCTCGTCTACACTTCAAGTGATTGTGAATGCAACACTTCCTCGCTAGGAAGTGGCGTTTGCAGATGTCTACGTATCGTAGCAATAGTTTCCTAATGCTTCTTAAAACGCGATATCGCATCTCATTTCTATGTTTCATGGTAAGATATAACATGATTTGCGAAGTGTTATGTATTCCTCGTCTACACTTCAAATGAATGTAAATGCGACACTTCCTTGCTAGGAAATAGCGTCTGCAGATGTCTAGGTATCGTAGCAATAGAGTTCTAATGCTTCTTAAAACGAGATATTGCATCTCATATCTATGTTTCATGGTAAGATGTAATATGATTTGCGAAGTGTTATGTATTCCTCGTCTACACTTCAACTGAATGTAAATGCGACACTTCCTTGCAAGGAAATAGCGTTTGCAAATGTCTACTTATCGTAGCAATATTATGCTAATGCTTTTTAAAACGCGATATCGCATCTCATTTCTATGTTTCATGGTAAGATATGATATGATTTGCGAAGTGTTATGTATTCCTCGTCTACACTTCAAATGAATGTAAATGCGACACTTCCTTGCAAGGAAATAGCGTTTGCAGATGTCTACGTATCGGAGCAATAGATTTCAAATGCTTCTTAAAACGAGACATTGCATCTCATATCTATGTTTCATGATGAGATATAATATTCATTGCGAAGTGTTATGCATTTCACGTCTACGATTGAAATGAAAGTAAATGCGACACTTCCTTGCAAGGAAATAGCGTTTGCAGATGTCTACGTATCGTAGCAATAGCTTTCTAATGCTTCTTAAAACGCGATATCGCATCTCATTTCTATGTTTCATGGTAAGATATAGTATGACTTGCGAAGTGTCGTGTATTCTTCGTCTACACTTCAAATGAATGTAATTACGGCGCTTCCTTGCAAGGAGATAGCGTTTGCAAATGTCTAGCTATCGCAGCAATAGAGTTCTAATGCTTCTTAAAACGCGATATCGCATCTCATTTCTATGTTTCATGGTAAGATATAATATGATTTGCGAAGTGTTATGTATTCCTCGTCTACGATTCAAATGAATGTAAATGCGACACTTCCTTGCAAAGAAATAGCGTTTGCAGATGTCTACGTATCGTAGCAATAGATTTCTAATGCTTCTTAAAACGAGATATTGCATCTCATATCTATGATTCATGATAAGATATAATATTCATTGCGAAGTGTTATACATTCCTCGTCTACGATTCAAATGAATGTAAATGCGACACTTCCTTGCAAGGAAACAGCGTTTGCAGATGTCTACGTATCGCAACAATAGAGATCTTATGATTCTTAAAACGCGATATCGCATCTCATTTCTATGTTTCATGGTAAGATATAATATGATTTGGGAAGTGTTATGTATTCCTCGTCTACACTTCAAATGAATGTAATTACGGCACTTCCATGCAAGGAAATAGCGTTTGCAGATGTCTACGTATCGTAGCAATTGAATTCTTATGATACTTAAAACGCGATATCGCATCTCATTTCTATGTTTCATGGTAAGATATAATATGATTTGGGAAGTGTTATGTATTCCTCGTCTACACTTCAAATGAATGTAATTACGGCACTTCCATGCAAGGAAATAGCGTTTGCAGATGTCTAAGTATCGTAGCAATTGAATTCTTATGATACTTAAAACGCGATATCGCATCTCATTTCTATTTTTCATGATAAGATATAATATGATTTGCGAAGTGCTATGTATTCCTCGTCTACACTTCAAATGAATGTAAATGCGACACTTCCTTGCAAGAAAATAGCGTTTGCAGATATCTACGTATCGAAGCAATAGAGTTCAAATTCTTCTTAAAACGCGATATCGCAGCTCATTTCTATGTTTCATGGTAAGATATAATATTCATTGGGAAGTGTTATGCATTCCTCGTCTACGATTCAAATGAATGTAAATGCGACACTTCCTTGCAAGGAAATAGCGTTTGCAGATGTCTACGTATCGTAGCAATAGAGTTCTTATGATTCTTAAAACGCGATATCGCATCATTTCTATGTTTCATGGCAAGATATAATATGATTTGCGAAGTGTTATGCATTCCTCGTCTACGATTCAAATGAATGTAAATGCGACACTTCCTTGCAAGGAAATGGCGTTTGCAGATGTCTACGTATCGTAGCAATTGAATTCTTATGATACTTAAAACGCGATATCGCATCTCATTTCTATGTTTCATGGTAAGATATAATATGATTTGCGAAGTGTTATGTATTCCTCGTCAAATGAATGTAAATGCGACACTTCCTTACAAGGAAATAGCGTTTGCAGATGTCTACGTATCGTAGCTATTGAATTCTTCTGATACTTAAAACGCGACATCGCATCTCATTTCTATGTTTCATGGTAAGATATAATATGATTTGCGAAGTGTTATGCATTCCTCGTCTACGATTCAAATGAATGTAAATGCGACACTTCCTTGCAAGGAAATGACGTTTGCAGATGTCTACGTATCGTAGCAATTGAATTCTTATGATACTTAAAACGCGATATCGCATCTCATTTCTATGTTTCATGGTAAGATATAATATGATTTGCGAAGTGTTATGTATTCCTCGTCAAATGAATGTAAATGCGACACTTCCTTACAAGGAAATAGCGTTTGCAGATGTCTACGTATCGTAGCTATTGAATTCTTCTGATACTTAAAACGCGATATCGCATCTCATTTCTATGTTTCATGGTAAGATATAATATGATTTGCGAAGTGTTATGTATTCCTCGTCTACACGTCAAATGAATGTAAATGCGACACTTCCTTGCAAGCAAATAGCGTTTGCAGATGTCTACCTATCGTAGCAATAGAGTTCTAATGCTTCTTAAAACGAGATACTGCATCTCATATCTATGTTTCATCATAAGATATAATATTCATTGCGAAGTGTTATGCATTCCTCGTCTACGATTCAAATGAGTGTAAATGCGACACTTCCTTCCAAGGAAATAGCGTTTGCAGATGTCTACGTATCGAAGCAATAGAGTTCAAATGCTTCTTAAAACAAGATATTGCATCTCATATCTATGTTTCATGATGAGATATAATATTCATTGCGAAGTGTTATGCATTCCTCGTCTACGATTCAAATGAATGTAAATGCGACACTTCCTTGCAAGGAAATAGCGTTTGCAGATGTCTACGTATCGTAGCAATAGAGTTCTTATGATTCTTAAAACGCGATATCGCATCTCATTTCTATGTTTCATGGCAAGATATAATATGATTTGCGAAGTGTTACGCATTCCTCGTCTACGATTCAAATGAATGTAAATGCGACACTTCCTTACAAGGAAATAGCGTTTGCAGATGTCTACGTATCGTAGCAATTGAATTCTTATGATACTTAAAACGCGATATCGCATCTCATTTCTATATTTCATGGTAAGATATAATATGATTTGCGAAGTGTTATGTATTCCTCGTCAAATGAATGTAAATGCGACACTTCCTTACAAGGAAATAGCGTTTGCAGATGTCTACGTATCGTAGCTATTGAATTCTTATGATACTTAAAACGCGATATCGCATCTCATTTCTATGTTTCATGGTAAGATATAATATGATTTGCGAAGTGTTATGTATTCCTCGTCTACACGTCAAATGAATGTAAATGCGACACTTCCTTGCAAGCAAATAGCGTTTGCAGATGTCTACCTATCGTAGCAATAGAGTTCTAATGCTTCTTAGAACGCGATATCGCATCTCATTCCTATGTTTCATGGTAAGATATAATATTCATTGCGAAGTGTTATGCATGCCTCGTCTACGATTCAAATGAAAGTAAATGCGACACTTCCTTGCAAGGAAATAGCGTTTGCAGATATCTACGTATCGTAGCAATAGAGTTCTTATGATTCTTAAAACGCGATATCGCATCTCATTTCTATGTTTCATGGCAAGATATAATATGATTTGCGAAGTGTTATGCATTCCTCGTCTACGATTCAAATGAATGTAAATGCGACACTTCCTTGCAAGGAAATAGCGTTTGCAGATGTCTACGTATCGTAGCAATTGAATTCTAATGCTTCTTAAAACGCGATATCGCATCTCATTTCTATGTTTCATGGTAAGATATAATATGATTTGCGAAGTGTCATGTATTCCTCGTCTACACTACAAATGAATGTAAATGCGACATTTCCTTGCTAGGAAATAGCGTCTGCAGATGTCAAGGTACCGTAGCGATAGAGTTCTAATGCTACTTAAAACGCGATACCGCACCTCATTTCTATGTTTCATGGTAAGATATAATATGATTTGCGAAGTGTTATGCATTCCTCGTCTACGCTTCAAATGAACGTAAATGCGACACTTCCTTGTAAGGAAATAGCGTCTGCAGATGTCTAGGTATCGTGGCAATAGTGTTCTAATGCTTCTTAAAACGAGATATTGCATCTCATATCTATGTTTCATGATGAGATATAATATTCATTGCGAAGTGTTATGCATGCCTCGTCTACGATTCAAATGAAAGTAAATGCGACACTTCCTTGCAAGGAAATAACGTTTGCAGATGTCTACGTATCGTAGCAATAGAGTTCATATGATTCTTAAAACGCGATATCGCATCTCATTTCTATGTTTCATGGCAAGATATAATATGATTTGCGAAGTGTCATGTATTCCTCGTCTACACCTCAAATGAATGTGAATGCGACACTTCCTCGCTAGGAAATAGAGTCTGCAGATGTCTAGGTATCGTAGCAATAGAGTTCTAATGCTTCTTAAAACGAGATATTGCATCTCATATCTATGTTTCATGGTAAGATGTAATATGATTTGCGAAGTGTTATGTATTCCTCGTCTAACCTTCAAATGAATGTAAATGCGACACTTCCTTGCAAGGAAATAGCGTTTGTAAATGTCTAATTATCGCAGCAATAGTATGCTAATGCTTCTTAAAACGCGATATCGCATCTCATTTCTATGTTTCATGGTAAGATATAATATGATTTGCGAAGTGTCATGTATTCCTCGTCTACACTACAAATGAATGTAAATGCGACATTTCCTTGCTAGGAAATAGCGTCTGCAGATGTCTAGGTATCGTAGCAATAGAGTTCTAATGCTTCATAAAACGCGATATCGCATCTCATTTCTATGTTTCATGGTAAGATATAATATGATTTGCGAAGTGTTATGTATTCCTCGTCTACACGTCAAATGAATGTAAATGCGACACTTCCTTACAGGGAAATAGCGTTTGCAGATGTCTACCTATCGTAGCAATAGAGTTCTAATGCTTCTTAAAACGCGATATCGCATCTCATTTCTATGTTTCATGGTAAGATATAATATGATTTGCGAAGTGTTATGTATTCCTCGTCTACACTTCAAATGAATGTAAATGCGACACTTCCTTGCAAGGAAATAGCGTTTGCAGATATCTACGTATCGAAGCAATAGAGTTCAAATGCTCCTTAGAACGCGATATCGCAGCTCATTTCTATGTTTCATGGTAAAATATAATATTCATTGCGAAGTGTTATGCATTCCTCGTCTACGATTCAAAAGAACGTAAATGCGACACTTCCTTGCAAGGAAATAGCGTTTGCAGATATCTACGTATCGAAGCAATAGAGTTCAAATGCTTCTTAAAACGAGATATTGCATCTCATATTTATGTTTCATGGTAAGATATAATATTCATTGCGAAGTGTTATGCATTCCTCGTCTACGCTTCAAATGAACGTAAATGCGACACTTCCTTGCAAGAAAATAGCGTCTGCAGATGTCTAGGTATCGTAGCAATAGTGTTCTAATGCTTCTTAAAACGAGATATTGCATCTCATATCTATGTTTCATGATAAGATATAATATTCATTGCGAAGTGTTATGCATGCCTCGTCTACGATTCAAATGAAAGTAAATGCGACACTTCCTTGCAAGGAAATAACGTTTGCAGATGTCTACGTATCGTAGCAATAGAGTTCATATGATTCTTAAAACGCAATATCGCATCTCATTTCTGTTTCATGGCAATGTATAATATGACTTGCGAAGTGTCATGTATTCCTCGTCTACACTTCAAATGAATGTGAATGCCACACTTCCTCGCTAGGAAATAGCGTCTGCAGATGTCTAGGTATCGTAGCAATAGAGTTCTAATGCTTCTTAAAACGAGATATTGCATCTCATATCTATGTTTCATGATAAGATATAATATTCATTGCGAAGTGTTATGCATTCCTCGTCTACGATTCAAATGAAAGCAAATGCGACACTTCCTTGTAAGGAAATGGCGTTTGCAGATGTCTACGTATCGTAGCAATAGTGTTCATATGATTCTTAAAACGCGATATCGCACCTCATTTCTATGTTTCATGGTAAGATATAACATGATTTGCGAAGTGTTATGTATTCCACGTCTACACTTCAAATGAATGTAAATGCGACATTTCCTTGCTAGGGAATAGCGTCTGCAGATATCTAGGTATCGTAGCAATAGAGTTCTAATGCTTCTTAAAACGCGATATCGCATCTCATCTCTATGTTTCATGGTAAGATGTAATATGATTTGCGAAGTGTTATGTATTCCTCGTCTACACTTCAAATGAATGTGAATGCGACACTTCCTCGCTAGGAAATGGCGTTTGCAGATGTCTACGTATCGTAGCAATAGTTTTCTAATGCTTCCTAAAACGCGATATCGCACCTCATTTCTGTGTTTCATGGTAAGATATAACACGATTTGCGAAGTGTTATGTATTCCTCGTCTACACTTCAAATGAATGTAAATGCGACACTTCCTTGCTAGGAAATAGCGTCTGCAGATGTCTACGTAACGTAGCAATAGATTTCTAATGCTTCTTAAAACGCGATATCGCATCTCATTTCTATGTTTCATGGTAAGATATAATATGATTTGCGAAGTGTTATGTATTCCTCGTCTACACTTCAAGTGAATGTAAATGCGACACTTCCTTGCAAGGAAATAGCGTTTGCAGATGTCTACCTATCGTAGCAATTGAATTCTTATGATACTTAAAACGCGATATCGCATCTCATTTCTATGTTTCATGGTAAGATATGATATGATTTGCGAAGTGTTATGTATTCCTCGTCTACACTTCAAATGAATGTAAATGCGACACTTCCTTGGTAGGAAATAGCGTCTGCAGATGTCTAGGTATCGTAGCAATAGATTTCTAATGCTTCTTAAAACGCGATATCGCATCTCATTTCTATGTTTCATTGTAAGATATAATGTGATTTGCGAAGTGTCATGTATTCCTCGTCTACACTTCAAATGAATGTAAATGCGACACTTCCTTGCAAGGAAATAGCGTTTGCAGATGTCTACGTATCGAAGCAATAGAGTTCAAATGCTTCTTAAAACGAGATATTGCATCTCATTTCTATGTTTCACTGTAAGATATAATGTGATTTGCGAAGTGTTATGTATTCCTCGTCTACACTTCAAATGAATGTAAATGCGACACTTCCTTGCAAGGAAATTGCGTTTGCAGGTGTCTACGTTTCGTAGCAATAGATTTCTAATGCTTCTTAAAACGCGATATCGCATCTCATTTCTATGTTTCATGGTAAGATATAATATGATTTGCGAAGTGTTATGTATTGCTCGTCTACACTTCAAGTGAATGTAAATGTGACACTTCCTTGCAAGGAAATAGCGTTTGCAGATGTCTACGTATCATAGCAATAGAGTTCTTATGATTCTTAAAACGCGATATTGCATCTCATTTCTATGTTTCATGGTAAGGTATAATATGATTTGCGAAGTGTCATGTATTCCTCGTCTGCACTTCAAATGAATGTAAATGCGACACTTCCTCGCTAGGAAACAGCGTTTGCAGATGTCTATGTATCGTAGCAATAGATTTCTAATGCTTCTTAAAACGCGATATCGCATCTCATTTCTATGTTTCATGGTAAGATATAATATGATTTGCGAAGTGTCATGTATTCCTCGTCTACGATTCAAATGAATGTAAATGCAACACTTCCTTGCAAAGAAATAGCGTTTGCAGATGTCTACGTAACGTAGCAATAGATTTCTAATGCTTCTTAAAACGCGATATCGCATCTCATTTCTATGTTTCATGGTAAGATATAATATGATTTGCGAAGTGTTATGTATTCCTCGTCTACACTTCAAGTGAATGTAAATGCGACACTTCCTTGCATGGAAATAGCGTTTGCAGATGTCTACCTATCGTAGCAATTGAATTCTTATGATACTTAAAACGCGATATCGCATCTCATTTCTATGTTTCATGGTAAGATATGATATGATTTGCGAAGTGTTATGTATTCCTCGTCTACACTTCAAATGAATGTAAATGCGACACTTCCTTGGTAGGAAATAGCGTCTGCAGATGTCTAGGTATCGTTGCAATAGTGTTCCAATGCTTCTTAAAACGAGATATTGCATCCCATATCTATGTTTCATGATAAGATATAATATTCATTGCGAAGTGTTATGCATTCCTCGTCTACGATTCAAATGAAAGCAAATGCGACACTTCCCTGTAAGGAAATAGAGTTTGCAGATGTCTACGTATCGTAGCAATAGAGTTCATATGATTCTTAAAACGCGATATCGCATCTCTTTTCTATGTTTCATGGTAAGATTTAACATGATTTGCGAAGTGTTATGTATTCCACGTCTACACTTCAAATGAATGTAAATGCGACACTTCCTTGCTAGGAAATAGCGTCTGCAGATGTCTAGGTATCGTAGCAATAGTGTTCTAATGCTTCTTAAAACGAGATATCGCATCTCATTTCTATGTTTCATGGTAAGATGTAATATGATTTGCGAAGTGTTATGTACTCCTCGTCTACACATCAAATGAATGTAAATGCGACATTTCCTTGGTAGGAAATAGCGTCTGCAGATGTCTAGGTATCGTAGCAATAGTGTTCCAATGCTTCTTAAAACGAGATATTGCATCCCATATCTATGTTTCATGATAAGATATAATATTCATTGCGAAGTGTTATGCATTCCTCGTCTACGATTCAAATGAAAGCAAATGCGACACTTCCCTGTAAGGAAATAGAGTTTGCAGATGTCTACGTATCGTAGCAATAGAGTTCATATGATTCTTAAAACGCGATATCGCATCTCTTTTCTATGTTTCATGGTAAGATTTAACATGATTTGCGAAGTGTTATGTATTCCACGTCTACACTTCAAATGAATGTAAATGCGACACTTCCTTGCTAGGAAATAGCGTCTGCAGATGTCTAGGTATCGTAGCAATAGTGTTCTAATGCTTCTTAAAACGAGATATCGCATCTCATTTCTATGTTTCATTGTAAGATATAATGTGATTTGCGAAGTGTCATGTATTCCTCGTCTACACTTCAGATGAATGTAAATGCGACACTTCCTTGCAAGGAAATAGCGTTTGCAGATGTCTACGTATCGAAGCAATAGAGTTCAAATGCTTCTTAAAACGAGATATTGCATCTCATATCTATGTTTCATGATAAGATATAATATTCATTGCGAAGTGTTATGCATTCCTCGTCTACGATTCAAATGAACGTAAATGCGACACTTCCTTGCAAGGAAATAGCGTTTTCAGATGTCTACCTATCGTAGCAATAGAGTTCCAATGCTTCTTAAAACGCGATATCGCATCTCATTTCTATGTTTCAGTGTAAGATATAATGTGATTTGCGAAGTGTTATGTATTCCTCGTCTACACTTCAAATGAATGTAAATGCGACACTTCCTTGCAAGGAAATTGCGTTTGCAGGTGTCTACGTTTCGTAGCAATAGATTTCTAATGCTTCTTAAAACGCGATATCGCATCTCATTTCTATGTTTCATGGTAAGATATAATATGATTTGCGAAGTGTCATGTATTCCTCGTCTACACTTCAAATGAATGTAAATGCGACACTTCCTTGCTAGGGAATAGCGTCTGCAGATATCTAGGTATCGTAGCAATAGAGTTCTAATGCTTCTTAAAACGAGATATCGCATCTCATTTCTATGTTTCATTGTAAGATATAATGTGATTTGCGAAGTGTCATGTATTCCTCGTCTACACTTCAAATGAATGTAAATGCGACACTTCCTTGCTAGGAAATAGCGTTTGCAGATGTCTACGTATCGAAGCAATAGAGTTCAAATGCTTCTTAAAACGAGATATTGCATCTCACATCTATGCTTCATGATAAGATATAATATTCATTGCGAAGTGTTATGCATTCCTCGTCTACGATTC
Source organism: Xylocopa sonorina (assembly GCF_050948175.1). Taxonomy (NCBI): domain Eukaryota; kingdom Metazoa; phylum Arthropoda; class Insecta; order Hymenoptera; family Apidae; genus Xylocopa; species Xylocopa sonorina. The sequence goes on from NC_135197.1 coordinate 598,107, forward strand.
AAATGAACGTAAATGCGACACTTCCTTGCAAGGAAATAGCGTTTGCAGATGTCTACCTATCGTAGCAATAGAGTTCCAATGCTTCTTAAAACGCGATATCGCATCTCATTTCTATGTTTCACTGTAAGATATAATGTGATTTGCGAAGTGTTATGTATTCCTCGCCTACACTTCAAATGAATGTAAATGCGACACTTCCTTGCAAGGAAATTGCGTTTGCAGGTGTCTACGTTTCGTAGCAATAGATTTCTAATGCTTCTTAAAACGCGATTTCGCATCTCATTTCTATGTTCCATGGTAAGATATAATATGATTTGCGAAGTGTCATGTATTCCTCGTCTACACTTCAAATGAATGTAAATGCGACACTTCCTTGCTAGGACATAGCGTCTGCAGATGTCTACGTATCGAAGCAATAGAGTTCAAATGCTTCTTAAAACGCGATATCGCATCTCATTTCTATGTTTCATGGTAAGATGTAATATGATTTGCGAAGTGTTATGTACTCCTCGTCTACACATCAAATGAATGTGAATGCGACACTTCCTTGCTAGGAAATAGCGTCTGCAGATGTGTAGGTATCGTAGCAATAGAGTTCTAATGCTTCTTAAAACGTGATATCGCATCTCTTTTCTATGTTTCATGGTAAGATGTAATATGATTTGCGAAGTGTTATGTATTCCTCGTCTGCACTTCAAATGAATGTAAATGCGACATTTCCTTGCAAGGAAATAGCGGTTGCAGATGTCTACGTATCGTAGCAATGGAGTTCTTATGATTCTTAAAACGCGATGTCGCATCTCATTTCTATGTTTCATGGTAAGATATAATATGATTTGCGAAGTGTTATGTATTCCTCATCTACACTTCAAAGGAATGTGAATGCGACACTTCCTCGCTAGGAAACAGCGTTTGCAGATGTCTATGTATCGTAGCAATAGATTTCTAATGCTTCTTAAAACGCGATATCGCATCTCATTTCTATGTTTCATTGTAAGATATAATGTGATTTGCGAAGTGTCATGTATTCCTCGTCTACACTTCAGATAAATGTAAATGCGACACTTCCTTGCAAGGAAATTGCGTTTGCAGGTGTCTACGTTTCGTAGCAATAGATTTCTAATGCTTCTTAAAACGCGATATCGCATCTCATTTCTATGTTTCATGGTAAGATATAATATGATTTGCGAAGTGTTATGTATTGCTCGTCTACACTTCAAGTGAATGTAAATGTGACACTTCCTTGCAAGGAAATAGGGTTTGCAGATGTCTACGTATCATAGCAATAGAGTTCTTATGATTCTTAAAACGCGATATTGCATCTCATTTCTATGTTTCATGGTAAGGTATAATATGATTTGCGAAGTGTCATGTATTCCTCGTCTGCACTTCAAGTGAATGTAAATGCGACACTTCCTCGCTAGGAAACAGCGTTTGCAGATGTCTATGTATCGTAGCAATAGATTTCTAATGCTTCTTAAAACGCGATATCGCATCTCATTTCTATGTTTCATGGTAAGATATAATATGATTTGCGAAGTGTCATGTATTCCTCGTCTACGATTCAACTGAATGTAAATGCAACACTTCCTTGCAAAGAAATAGCGTTTGCAGATGTCTACGTAACGTAGCAATAGATTTCTAATGCTTCTTAAAACGCGATATCGCATCTCATTTCTATGTTTCATGGTAAGATATAATATGATTTGCGAAGTGTTATGTATTCCTCGTCTACACTTCAAGTGAATGTAAATGCGACACTTCCTTGCATGGAAATAGCGTTTGCAGATGTCTACCTATCGTAGCAATTGAATTCTTATGATACTTAAAACGCGATATCGCATCTCATTTCTATGTTTCATGGTAAGATATGATATGATTTGCGAAGTGTTATGTATTCCTCGTCTACACTTCAAATGAATGTAAATGCGACACTTCCTTGGTAGGAAATAGCGTCTGCAGATGTCTAGGTATCGTAGCAATAGTGTTCCAATGCTTCTTAAAACGAGATATTGCATCCCATATCTATGTTTCATGATAAGATATAATATTCATTGCGAAGTGTTATGCATTCCTCGTCTACGATTCAAATGAAAGCAAATGCGACACTTCCCTGTAAGGAAATAGAGTTTGCAGATGTCTACGTATCGTAGCAATAGAGTTCATATGATTCTTAAAACGCGATATCGCATCTCTTTTCTATGTTTCATGGTAAGATTTAACATGATTTGCGAAGTGTTATGTATTCCACGTCTACACTTCAAATGAATGTAAATGCGACACTTCCTTGCTAGGAAATAGCGTCTGCAGATGTCTAGGTATCGTAGCAATAGTGTTCTAATGCTTCTTAAAACGAGATATCGCATCTCATTTCTATGTTTCATGGTAAGATGTAATATGATTTGCGAAGTGTTATGTACTCCTCGTCTACACATCAAATGAATGTGAATGCGACACTTCCTTGCTAGGAAATAGCGTCTGCAGATGTGTAGGTATCGTAGCAATAGAGTTCTAATGCTTCTTAAAACGTGATATCGCATCTCTTTTCTATGTTTCATGGTAAGATGTAATATGATTTGCGAAGTGTTATGTATTCCTCGTCTGCACTTCAAATGAATGTAAATGCGACATTTCCTTGCAAGGAAATAGCGGTTGCAGATGTCTACGTATCGTAGCAATGGAGTTCTTATGATTCTTAAAACGCGATGTCGCATCTCATTTCTATGTTTCATGGTAAGATATAATATGATTCGCGAAGTGTTATGTATTCCTCATCTACACTTCAAAGGAATGTGTATGCGACACTTCCTCGCTAGGAAACAGCGTTTGCAGATGTCTATGTATCGTAGCAATAGATTTCTAATGCTTCTTAAAACGCGATATCGCATCTCATTTCTATGTTTCATTGTAAGATATAATGTGATTTGCGAAGTGTCATGTATTCCTCGTCTACACTTCAGATGAATGTAAATGCGACACTTCCTTGCAAGGAAATAGCGTTTGCAGATGTCTACGTATCGAAGCAATAGAGTTCAAATGCTTCTTAAAACGAGATATTGCATCTCATATCTATGTTTCATGATAAGATATAATATTCATTGCGAAGTGTTATGCATTCCTCGTCTACGATTCAAATGAACGTAAATGCGACACTTCCTTGCAAGGAAATAGCGTTTTCAGATGTCTACCTATCGTAGCAATAGAGTTCCAATGCTTCTTAAAACGCGATATCGCATCTCATTTCTATGTTTCACTGTAAGATATAATGTGATTTGCGAAGTGTTATGTATTCCTCGTCTACACTTCAAATGAATGTAAATGCGACACTTCCTTGCAAGGAAATTGCGTTTGCAGGTGTCTACGTTTCGTAGCAATAGATTTCTAATGCTTCTTAAAACGCGATATCGCATCTCATTTCTATGTTTCATGGTAAGATATAATATGATTTGCGAAGTGTCATGTATTCCTCGTCTACACTTCAAATGAATGTAAATGCGACACTTCCTTGCTAGGGAATAGCGTCTGCAGATATCTAGGTATCGTAGCAATAGAGTTCTAATGCTTCTTAAAACGAGATATCGCATCTCATTTCTATGTTTCATTGTAAGATATAATGTGATTTGCGAAGTGTCATGTATTCCTCGTCTACACTTCAAATGAATGTAAATGCGACACTTCCTTGCTAGGAAATAGCGTTTGCAGGTGTCTACGTTTCGTAGCAATAGATTTCTAATGCTTCTTAAAACGCGATTTCGCATCTCATTTCTATGTTTCATGGTAAGATATAATATGATTTGCGAAGTGTCATGTATTCCTCGTCTACACTTCAAATGAATGTAAATGCGACACTTCCTTGCTAGGACATAGCGTCTGCAGATGTCTACGTATCGAAGCAATAGAGTTCAAATGCTTCTTAAAACGCGATATCGCATCTCATTTCTATGTTTCATGGTAAGATGTAATATGATTTGCGAAGTGTTATGTACTCCTCGTCTACACATCAAATGAATGTGAATGCGACACTTCCTTGCTAGGAAATAGCGTCTGCAGATGTGTAGGTATCGTAGCAATAGAGTTCTAATGCTTCTTAAAACGTGATATCGCATCTCTTTTCTATGTTTCATGGTAAGATGTAATATGATTTGCGAAGTGTTATGTATTCCTCGTCTGCACTTCAAATGAATGTAAATGCGACATTTCCTTGCAAGGAAATAGCGGTTGCAGATGTCTACGTATCGTAGCAATGGAGTTCTTATGATTCTTAAAACGCGATGTCGCATCTCATTTCTATGTTTCATGGTAAGATATAATATGATTTGCGAAGTGTTATGTATTCCTCATCTACACTTCAAAGGAATGTGAATGCGACACTTCCTCGCTAGGAAACAGCGTTTGCAGATGTCTATGTATCGTAGCAATAGATTTCTAATGCTTCTTAAAACGCGATATCGCATCTCATTTCTATGTTTCATTGTAAGATATAATGTGATTTGCGAAGTGTCATGTATTCCTCGTCTACACTTCAAATGAATGTGAATGCGACACTTCCTCGCTAGGAAATGGCGTTTGCAGATGTCTACGTATCGTAGCAATAGTTTTCTAATGCTTCCTAAAACGCGATATCGCATCTCATTTCTGTGTTTCATGGTAAGATATAACACGATTTGCGAAGTGTTATGTATTCCTCCTCTACACTTCAAATGAATGTAAATGCGACACTTCCTTGCTAGGAAATAGCGTCTGCAGATGTCTAGGTATCGTAGCAATAGTGTTCTAATGCTTCTTAAAACGAGATATCGCATCTCATTTCTATGTTTCATTGTAAGATATAATGTGATTTGCGAAGTGTCATGTATTCCTCGTCTACACTTCAAATGAATGTAAATGCGACACTTCCTTGCTAGGAAATAGCGTTTGCAGATGTCTACGTATCGAAGCAATAGAGTTCAAATGCTTCTTAAAACGAGATATTGCATCTCATATCTATGCTTCATGATAAGATATAATATTCGTTGCGAAGTGTTATGCATTCCTCGTCTACGATTCAAATGAACGTAAATGCGACACTTCCTTGCAAGGAAATAGCGTTTGCAGATGTCTACCTATCGTAGCAATAGAGTTCCAATGCTTCTTAAAACGCGATATCGCATCTCATTTCTATGTTTCACTGTAAGATATAATGTGATTTGCGAAGTGTTATGTATTCCTCGCCTACACTTCAAATGAATGTAAATGCGACACTTCCTTGCAAGGAAATTGCGTTTGCAGGTGTCTACGTTTCGTAGCAATAGATTTCTAATGCTTCTTAAAACGCGATTTCGCATCTCACTTCTATGTTTCATGGTAAGATATAATATGATTTGCGAAGTGTCATGTATTCCTCGTCTACACTTCAAATGAATGTAAATGCGACACTTCCTTGCTAGGACATAGCGTCTGCAGATGTCTACGTATCGAAGCAATAGAGTTCAAATGCTTCTTAAAACGCGATATCGCATCTCATTTCTATGTTTCATGGTAGGATATAATATGATTTGCGAAGTGCTATGTATTCCTCGTCTACGATTCAAATGAATGTAAATACAACACTTCCTTGCAAAGAAATAACGTTTGCAGATGTCTACGTAACGTAGCAATAGATTTCTAATGCTTCTTAAAACGCGATATCGCATCTCATTTCTATGTTTCATGGTAAGATATAATATGACTTGCGAAGTGTTATGTATTCCTCGTCTACACTTCAAGTGAATGTAAATGCGACACTTCCTTGCAAGGAAATAGCGTTTGCAGATGTCTACCTATCGTAGCAATTGAATTCTTATGATACTTAAAACGCGATATCGCATCTCATTTCTATGTTTCATGGTAAGATATAATATGATTTGCGAAGTGTTATGTATTCCTCGTCTACACATCAAATGAATGTGAATGCGACACTTCCTTGCTAGGAAATAGCGTCTGCAGATGTGTAGGTATCGTAGCAATAGAGTTCTAATGCTTCTTAAAACGTGATATCGCATCTCTTTTCTATGTTTCATGGTAAGATGTAATATGATTTGCGAAGTGTTATGTATTCCTCGTCTGCACTTCAAATGAATGTAAATGCGACATTTCCTTGCAAGGAAATAGCGGTAGCAGATGTCTACGTATCGTAGCAATGGAGTTCTTATGATTCTTAAAACGTGATATCGCATCTCATTTCTATGTTTCATGGTAAGATATAATATGATTTGCGAAGTGTTATGTATTCCTCATCTACACTTCAAAGGAATGTGAATGCGACACTTCCTTGCTAGGAAACAGCGTTTGCAGATGTCTATGTATCGTAGCAATAGATTTCTAATGCTTCTTAAAACGCGATATCGCATCTCATTTCTATGTTTCATGGTAAGATATAATATGATTTGCGAAGTGTTATGTATTCCTCGTCTACACTTCAAGTGAATGTAAATGCGACACTTCCTTGCAAGGAAATGGCGTTTGCAGATGTGTAGGTATCGTAGCAATAGAGTTCTAATGCTTCTTAAAACGTGATATCGCATCTCTTTTCTATGTTTCATGGTAAGATGTAATATGATTTGCGAAGTGTTATGTATTCCTCGTCTGCACTTCAAATGAATGTAAATGCGACATTTCCTTGCAAGGAAATAGCGGTTGCAGATGTCTACGTATCGTAGCAATGGAGTTCTTATGATTCTTAAAACGCGATGTCGCATCTCATTTCTATGTTTCATGGTAAGATATAATATGATTTGCGAAGTGTTATGTATTCCTCATCTACACTTCAAAGGAATGTGAATGCGACACTTCCTCGCTAGGAAACAGCGTTTGCAGATGTCTATGTATCGTAGCAATAGATTTCTAATGCTTCTTAAAACGCGATATCGCATCTCATTTCTATGTTTCATTGTAAGATATAATGTGATTTGCGAAGTGTCATGTATTCCTCGTCTACACTTCAGATAAATGTAAATGCGACACTTCCTTGCAAGGAAATTGCGTTTGCAGGTGTCTACGTTTCGTAGCAATAGATTTCTAATGCTTCTTAAAACGCGATATCGCATCTCATTTCTATGTTTCATGGTAAGATATAATATGATTTGCGAAGTGTTATGTATTGCTCGTCTACACTTCAAGTGAATGTAAATGTGACACTTCCTTGCAAGGAAATAGCGTTTGCAGATGTCTACGTATCATAGCAATAGAGTTCTTATGATTCTTAAAACGCGATATTGCATCTCATTTCTATGTTTCATGGTAAGGTATAATATGATTTGCGAAGTGTCATGTATTCCTCGTCTGCACTTCAAGTGAATGTAAATGCGACACTTCCTCGCTAGGAAACAGCGTTTGCAGATGTCTATGTATCGTAGCAATAGATTTCTAATGCTTCTTAAAACGCGATATCGCATCTCATTTCTATGTTTCATGGTAAGATATAATATGATTTGCGAAGTGTCATGTATTCCTCGTCTACGATTCAACTGAATGTAAATGCAACACTTCCTTGCAAAGAAATAGCGTTTGCAGATGTCTACGTAACGCAGCAATAGATTTCTAATGCTTCTTAAAACGCGATATCGAATCTCATTTCTATGTTTCATGGTAAGATATAATATGATTTGCGAAGTGTTATGTATTCCTCGTCTACACTTCAAGTGAATGTAAATGCGACACTTCCTTGCATGGAAATAGCGTTTGCAGATGTCTACCTATCGTAGCAATTGAATTCTTATGATACTTAAAACGCGATATCGCATCTCATTTCTATGTTTCATGGTAAGATATGATATGATTTGCGAAGTGTTATGTATTCCTCGTCTACACTTCAAATGAATGTAAATGCGACACTTCCTTGGTAGGAAATAGCGTCTGCAGATGTCTAGGTATCGTAGCAATAGTGTTCCAATGCTTCTTAAAACGAGATATTGCATCCCATATCTATGTTTCATGATAAGATATAATATTCATTGCGAAGTGTTATGCATTCCTCGTCTACGATTCAAATGAAAGCAAATGCGACACTTCCCTGTAAGGAAATAGAGTTTGCAGATGTCTACGTATCGTAGCAATAGAGTTCATATGATTCTTAAAACGCGATATCGCATCTCTTTTCTATGTTTCATGGTAAGATTTAACATGATTTGCGAAGTGTTATGTATTCCACGTCTACACTTCAAATGAATGTAAATGCGACACTTCCTTGCTAGGAAATAGCGTCTGCAGATGTCTAGGTATCGTAGCAATAGTGTTCTAATGCTTCTTAAAACGAGATATCGCATCTCATTTCTATGTTTCATGGTAAGATGTAATATGATTTGCGAAGTGTTATGTACTCCTCGTCTACACATCAAATGAATGTGAATGCGACACTTCCTTGCTAGGAAATAGCGTCTGCAGATGTGTAGGTATCGTAGCAATAGAGTTCTAATGCTTCTTAAAACGTGATATCGCATCTCTTTTCTATGTTTCATGGTAAGATGTAATATGATTTGCGAAGTGTTATGTATTCCTCGTCTGCACTTCAAATGAATGTAAATGCGACATTTCCTTGCAAGGAAATAGCGGTTGCAGATGTCTACGTATCGTAGCAATGGAGTTCTTATGATTCTTAAAACGCGATGTCGCATCTCATTTCTATGTTTCATGGTAAGATATAATATGATTCGCGAAGTGTTATGTATTCCTCATCTACACTTCAAAGGAATGTGAATGCGACACTTCCTCGCTAGGAAACAGCGTTTGCAGATGTCTATGTATCGTAGCAATAGATTTCTAATGCTTCTTAAAACGCGATATCGCATCTCATTTCTATGTTTCATTGTAAGATATAATGTGATTTGCGAAGTGTCATGTATTCCTCGTCTACACTTCAGATGAATGTAAATGCGACACTTCCTTGCAAGGAAATAGCGTTTGCAGATGTCTACGTATCGAAGCAATAGAGTTCAAATGCTTCTTAAAACGAGATATTGCATCTCATATCTATGTTTCATGATAAGATATAATATTCATTGCGAAGTGTTATGCATTCCTCGTCTACGATTCAAATGAACGTAAATGCGACACTTCCTTGCAAGGAAATAGCGTTTTCAGATGTCTACCTATCGTAGCAATAGAGTTCCAATGCTTCTTAAAACGCGATATCGCATCTCATTTCTATGTTTCACTGTAAGATATAATGTGATTTGCGAAGTGTTATGTATTCCTCGTCTACACTTCAAATGAATGTAAATGCGACACTTCCTTGCAAGGAAATTGCGTTTGCAGGTGTCTACGTTTCGTAGCAATAGATTTCTAATGCTTCTTAAAACGCGATATCGCATCTCATTTCTATGTTTCATGGTAAGATATAATATGATTTGCGAAGTGTCATGTATTCCTCGTCTACACTTCAAATGAATGTAAATGCGACACTTCCTTGCTAGGGAATAGCGTCTGCAGATATCTAGGTATCGTAGCAATAGAGTTCTAATGCTTCTTAAAACGAGATATCGCATCTCATTTCTATGTTTCATTGTAAGATATAATGTGATTTGCGAAGTGTCATGTATTCCTCGTCTACACTTCAAATGAATGTAAATGCGACACTTCCTTGCTAGGAAATAGCGTTTGCAGGTGTCTACGTTTCGTAGCAATAGATTTCTAATGCTTCTTAAAACGCGATTTCGCATCTCATTTCTATGTTTCATGGTAAGATATAATATGATTTGCGAAGTGTCATGTATTCCTCGTCTACACTTCAAATGAATGTGAATGCGACACTTTCTCGCTAGGAAATAGCGTTTGCAGATGTCTAGGTATCGTAGCAATAGAGTTCTAATGCTTCTTAAAACGCGATATCGCATCTCATTTCTATGTTTCATTGTAAGATATAATATGATTTGCGAAGTGTTATGTATTCCTCGTCTACACTTCAAATGAATGTAAATGCGACACTTCCTTGCAAGGAAATAGCGTTTGCACATATCTACGTATCGAAGCAATAGAGTTCAAATGCTTCTTAAAACGAGATATTGCATCTCATATCTATGTTTCATGATAAGATATAATATTCATTACGAAGTGTTATGCATTCCTGGTCTACGATTCAAATGAATGTAAATGCGACACTTCCTTGCAAGGAAATAGCGTTTGCAGATGTCTACGTATCGAAGCAATAGAGTTCAAATGCTTCTTAAAACGAGATATTGCATCTCATATCTATGTTTCATGATAAGATATAATATTCATTACGAAGTGTTATGCATTCCTGGTCTACGATTCAAATGAATGTAAATGCGACACTTCCTTGCAAGGAAATAGCGTTTGCAGATGTCTACCTATCGTAGCAATAGAGTTCCAATGCTTCTTAAAACGCGATATCGCATCTCATTTCTATGTTTCACTGTAAGATATAATGTGATTTGCGAAGTGTTATGTATTCCTCGCCTACACTTCAAATGAATGTAAATGCGACACTTCCTTGCAAGGAAATTGCGTTTGCAGGTGTCTACGTTTCGTAGCAATAGATTTCTAATGCTTCTTAAAACGCGATTTCGCATCTCACTTCTATGTTTCATGGTAAGATATAATATGATTTGCGAAGTGTCATGTATTCCTCGTCTACACTTCAAATGAATGTAAATGCGACACTTCCTTGCTAGGACATAGCGTCTGCAGATGTCTACGTATCGAAGCAATAGAGTTCAAATGCTTCTTAAAACGCGATATCGCATCTCATTTCTATGTTTCATGGTAGGATATAATATGATTTGCGAAGTGCTATGTATTCCTCGTCTACGATTCAAATGAATGTAAATACAACACTTCCTTGCAAAGAAATAACGTTTGCAGATGTCTACGTAACGTAGCAATAGATTTCTAATGCTTCTTAAAACGCGATATCGCATCTCATTTCTATGTTTCATGGTAAGATATAATATGACTTGCGAAGTGTTATGTATTCCTCGTCTACACTTCAAGTGAATGTAAATGCGACACTTCCTTGCAAGGAAATAGCGTTTGCAGATGTCTACCTATCGTAGCAATTGAATTCTTATGATACTTAAAACGCGATATCGCATCTCATTTCTATGTTTCATGGTAAGATATAATATGATTTGCGAAGTGTTATGTATTCCTCGTCTACACATCAAATGAATGTGAATGCGACACTTCCTTGCTAGGAAATAGCGTCTGCAGATGTGTAGGTATCGTAGCAATAGAGTTCTAATGCTTCTTAAAACGTGATATCGCATCTCTTTTCTATGTTTCATGGTAAGATGTAATATGATTTGCGAAGTGTTATGTATTCCTCGTCTGCACTTCAAATGAATGTAAATGCGACATTTCCTTGCAAGGAAATAGCGGTAGCAGATGTCTACGTATCGTAGCAATGGAGTTCTTATGATTCTTAAAACGTGATATCGCATCTCATTTCTATGTTTCATGGTAAGATATAATATGATTTGCGAAGTGTTATGTATTCCTCATCTACACTTCAAAGGAATGTGAATGCGACACTTCCTTGCTAGGAAACAGCGTTTGCAGATGTCTATGTATCGTAGCAATAGATTTCTAATGCTTCTTAAAACGCGATATCGCATCTCATTTCTATGTTTCATGGTAAGATATAATATGATTTGCGAAGTGTTATGTATTCCTCGTCTACACTTCAAGTGAATGTAAATGCGACACTTCCTTGCAAGGAAATGGCGTTTGCAGATGTCTACCTATCGTAGCAATTGAATTCTTATGATACTTAAAACGCGATATCGCATCTCATTTCTATGTTTCATGGTAAGATATAATATGATTTGCGAAGTGTTATGTATTCCTCGTCTACACGTCAAATGAATGTGAATGCGACACTTCCTTGCTAGGAAATAGCGTCTGCAGATGTGTAGGTATCGTAGCAATAGAGTTCTTATGATTCTTAAAACGCGATATCGCATCTCATTTCTATGTTTCATGGTAAGATATAATATGATTTGCGAAGTGTCATGTATTCCTCGTCTACACTTCAAATGAATGTAAATGCGACACTTCCTTGCTAGGAAATAGCGTCTGCAGATGTCTAGGTATCGTAGCAATAGTGTTCTAATGCTTCTTAAAACGCGATATCGCATCTCATTTCTATGTTTCATGGTAAGATGTAATATGATTTGCGAAGTGTTATGTATTCCTCGTCTACACTTCAACTGAATGTGAATGCGACACTTCCTCGCTAGGAAATAGCGTTTGCAGATGTCTACGTATCGCAGCAATAGAGTTCTTATGATTCTTAAAACGCGATATCGCATCTCATTTCTATGTTTCATGGTAAGATATAATATGATTTGCGAAGTGTTATGTATTCCTCGTCTACTCTTCAAATGAATGTGAATGCGACACTTCCTTGCATGGAAATAGCGTTTGCAGATGTCTACGTATCATAGCAATAGAGTTCTTATGATTCTTAAAACGCGATATTGCATCTCATTTCTATGTTTCATGGTAAGGTATAATATGATTTGCGAAGTGTCATGTATTCCTCGTCTGCACTTCAAATGAATGTAAATGCGACACTTCCTTGCAAGGGAATAGCGTTTGCAGATGTCTAGGTATAGTAGCGATAGAGTTCTAATGCTTCTCAAAACGCGATATCGCATCTCATTTCTATGTTTCATGGTAAGATATAATATGATTTGCGAAGTGTTATGTATTCCTCGTCTACGATTCAAATGAATGTAAATGCAACACTACCTTGCAAAGAAATAGCGTTTGCAGATGTCTACATAACGTAGCAATAGATTTCTAATGCTTCTTAAAACGCGATATCGCATCTCATTTCTATGTTTCATGGTAAGATATAATATGATTTGCGAAGTGTTATGTATTCCTCGTCTACACTTCAAATGAATGTGAATGCGACACTTCCTCGCTAGGAAATGGCGTTTGCAGATGTCTACGTATCGTAGCAATAGTTTTCTGATGCTTCCTAAAACGCGATATCGCATCTCATTTCTGTGTTTCATGGTAAGATATAACACGATTTGCGAAGTGTTATGTATTCCTCGTCTACACTTCAAATGAATGTAAATGCGACACTTCCTTGCTAGGAAATAGCGTTTGCAGATGTGTACGTATCGAAGCAATAGAGTTCAAATGCTTCTTAAAACGAGATATTGCATCTCATATCTATGCTTCATGATAAGATATAATATTCATTGCGAAGTGTTATGCATTCCTCGTCTACGATTCAAATGAACGTAAATGCGACACATCCTTGCAAGGAAATAGCGTTTGCAGATGTCTACCTATCGTAGCAATAGAGTTCCAATGCTTCTTAAAACGCGATATCGCATCTCATTTCTATGTTTCACTGTAAGATATAATGTGATTTGCGAAGTGTTATGTATTCCTCGCCTACACTTCAAATGAATGTAAATGCGACACTTCCTTGCAAGGAAATTGCGTTTGCAGGTGTCTACGTTTCGTAGCAATAGATTTCTAATGCTTCTTAAAACGCGATTTCGCATCTCATTTCTATGTTTCATGGTAAGATATAATATGATTTGCGAAGTGTCATGTATTCCTCGTCTACACTTCAAATGAATGTAAATGCGACACTTCCTTGCTAGGACATAGCGTCTGCAGATGTCTACGTATCGAAGCAATAGAGTTCAAATGCTTCTTAAAACGAGATATTGCATCTCATATCTATGCTTCATGATAAGATATAATATTCATTGCGAAGTGTTATGCATTCCTCGTCTACGATTCAAATGAACGTAAATGCGACACTTCCTTGCAAGGAAATAGCGTTTGCAGATGTCTACCTATCGTAGCAATTGAATTCTTATGATACTTAAAACGCGATATCGCATCTCATTTCTATGTTTCATGGTAAGATATAATATGATTTGCGAAGTGTTATGTATTCCTCGTCTACACATCAAATGAATGTGAATGCGACACTTCCTTGCTAGGAAATAGCGTCTGCAGATGTGTAGGTATCGTAGCAATAGAGTTCTAATGCTTCTTAAAACGTGATATCGCATCTCTTTTCTATGTTTCATGGTAAGATGTAATATGATTTGCGAAGTGTTATGTATTCCTCGTCTGCACTTCAAATGAATGTAAATGCGACATTTCCTTGCAAGGAAATAGCGGTAGCAGATGTCTACGTATCGTAGCAATGGAGTTCTTATGATTCTTAAAACGTGATATCGCATCTCATTTCTATGTTTCATGGTAAGATATAGTATGATTTGCGAAGTGTTATGTATTCCTCATCTACACTTCAAAGGAATGTGAATGCGACACTTCCTTGTTAGGAAACAGCGTTTGCAGATGTCTATGTATCGTAGCAATAGATTTCTAATGCTTCTTAAAACGCGATATCGCATCTCATTTCTATGTTTCATGGTAAGATATAATATGATTTGCGAAGTGTTATGTATTCCTCGTCTACACTTCAAGTGAATGTAAATGCGACACTTCCTTGCAAGGAAATAGCGTTTGCAGATGTCTACCTATCGTAGCAATTGAATTCTTATGATACTTAAAACGCGATATCGCATCTCATTTCTATGTTTCATGGTAAGATATAATATGATTTGCGAAGTGTTATGTATTCCTCGTCTACACGTCAAATGAATGTGAATGCGACACTTCCTTGCTAGGAAATAGCGTCTGCAGATGTGTAGGTATCGTAGCAATAGAGTTCTAATGCTTCTTAAAACGTGATATCGCATCTCTTTTCTATGTTTCATGGTAAGATGTAATATGATTTGCGAAGTGTTATGTATTCCTCGTCTGCACTTCAAATGAATGTAAATGCGACATTTCCTTGCAAGGAAATAGCGGTAGCAGATGTCTACGTATCGTAGCAATGGAGTTCTTAAGATTCTTAAAACGTGATATCGCATCTCATTTCTATGTTTCATGGTAAGATATAATATGATTTGCGAAGTGTTATGTATTCCTCATCTACACTTCAAAGGAATGTGAATGCGACACTTCCTCGCTAGGAAACAGCGTTTGCAGATGTCTATGTATCGTAGCAATAGATTTCTAATGCTTCTTAAAACGCGATATCGCATCTCATTTCTATGTTTCATGGTAAGATATAATATGATTTGCGAAGTGTCATGTATTCCTCGTCTACACTTCAAATGAATGTAAATGCGACACTTCCTTGCAAGGAAATAGCGTTTGCAGATGTCTACGTAACGAAGCAATAGAGTTAAAATGCTTCTAAAAAAGACATATTGCATCTCATATCTATGTTTCATGATAAGATATAATTTTCATTGCGAAGTGTTATGCATTCCTCGTCTACGATTCAAATGAACGTAAATGCGACACTTCCTTGCAAGGAAATAGCGTTTGCAGATGTCTACGTATCGAAGCAATAGAGTTCAAATGCTTCTTAAAACGAGATATTGCATCTCTTATCTATGTTTCATGATAAGATATAATATTCATTGCGACGTGTTATGCATTCCTCGTCTACGATTCAAATGAATGTAAATGCGACACTTCCTTGCAGGGAAATAGCGTTTGCAGATGTCTACGTATCGTAGCAATAGAGTTAAAATGCTTCTTAAAACGAGATATTGCATCTCATACCTATGTTTCATGATAAGATATAATATTCATTGCGAAGTGTTATGCATTCCTCGTCTACGATTCAAATGAATGTAAATGCGACACTTCCTTGCAAGGAAATAGCGTTTGCAGATGTCTACGTATCGTAGCAATAGAGTTCTTATGATTCTTAAAACGCCATATCGCATCTCATTTCTATGTTCCATGGTAAGATATAATATGATTTGCGAAGTGTCATGTTTTCCTCGTCTACACTTCAAATGAATGTAAATGCGACACTTCCTTGCTAGGACATAGCTTCTGCAGATGTTTACGTATCGTAGCAATAGATTTCTAATGCTTCTTAAAACGCGATATCGCATCTCATTTCTATGTTTCATTGTAAGATACAATGTGATTTGCGAAGTGTTATGTATTCCTCGTCTACACTTCAAATGAATGTAAGTGCGACACTTCCTTGCAAGGAAATAGCGTCTGCAGATGTCTAGGTATCGTAGCAATAGTGTTCTAATGCTTCTTAAAACGCGATATCGCATCTCATTTCTATGTTTCATGGTAAGATGTAATATGATTTGCGAAGTGTTATGTATTCCTCGTCTACACTTCAACTGAATGTGAATGCGACACTTCCTCGCTAGGAAATAGCGTTTGCACATGTCTACGTATCGCAGCAATAGAGTTCTTATGATTCTTAAAACGCGATATCGCATCTCATTTCTATGTTTCATGGTAAGATATAATATGATTTGCGAAGTGTTATGTATTCCTCGTCTACACTTCAAATGAATGTGAATGCGACACTTCCTTGCATGGAAATAGCGTTTGCAGATGTCTACGTATCATAGCAATAGAGTTCTTATGATTCTTAAAACGCGATATTGCATCTCATTTCTATGTTTCATGGTAAGGTATAATATGATTTGCGAAGTGTCATGTATTCCTCGTCTGCACTTCAAATGAATGTAAATGCGACACTTCCTTGCAAGGGAATAGCGTTTGCAGATGTCTAGGTGTAGTAGCGATAGAGTTCTAATGCTTCTTAAAACGCGATATCGCATCTCATTTCTATGTTTCATGGTAAGATATAATATGATTTGCGAAGTGTTATGTATTCCTCGTCTACGATTCAAATGAATGTAAATGCAACACTACCTTGCAAAGAAATAGCGTTTGCAGATGTCTACGTAACGTAGCAATAGATTTCTAATGCTTCTTAAAACGCGACATCGCATCTCATTTCTATGTTTCATGGTAAGATATAATATGATTTGCGAAGTGTTATGTATTCCTCGTCTACACTTCAAGTGAATGTGAATGCGACACTTCCTCGCTAGGAAATGGCGTTTGCAGATGTCTACGTATCGTAGCAATAGTTTTCTGATGCTTCCTAAAACGCGATATCGCATCTCATTTCTGTGTTTCATGGTAAGATATAACACGATTTGCGAAGTGTTATGTATTCCTCGTCTACACTTCAAATGAATGTAAATGCGACACTTCCTTGCTAGGAAATAGCGTTTGCAGATGTCTACGTATCGAAGCAATAGAGTTCAAATGCTTCTTAAAACGAGATATTGCATCTCATATCTATGTTTCATGATAAGATATAATATTCATTGCGAAGTGTTATGCATTCCTCGTCTACGATTCAAATGAACGTAAATGCGACACTTCCTTGCAAGGAAATAGCGTTTGCAGATGTCTACGTATCGAAGCAATAGAGTTCAAATGCTTCTTAAAACGAGATATTGCATCTCATATCTATGTTTCATGATAAGATATAATATTCATTGCGAAGTGTTATGCATTCCTCGTCTACGATTCAAATGAACGTAAATGCGACACTTCCTTGCAAGGAAATAGCGTTTGCAGATGTCTACCTATCGTAGCAATAGAGTTCCAATGCTTCTTAAAACGCGATATCGCATCTCATTTCTATGTTTCACTGTAAGGTATAATGTGATTTGCGAAGTGTTATGTATTCCTCGTCTACACTTCAAATGAATGTGAATGCGACACTTCCTCGCTAGGAAATAGCGTTTGCAGATGTCTACGTATCGCAGCAATAGAGTTCTTATGATTCTTAAAACGCGATATCGCATCTCATTTCTATGTTTCATGGTAAGATATAATATGATTTGCGAAGTGTTATGTATTCCTCGTCTACACTTCAAATGAATGTGAATGCGACACTTCCTTGCTAGGAAATAGCGTTTGCAGATGTCTACGTATCGAAGCAATAGAGTTCAAATGCTTCTTAAAACGAGATATTGCATCTCATATCTATGTTTCATGATAAGATATAATATTCATTGCGAAGTGTTATGCAATCCTCGTCTACGATTCAAATGAACGTAAATGCGACACTTCCTTGCAAGGAAATAGCGTTTGCAGATGTCTACGTATCGAAGCAATAGAGTTCAAATGCTTCTTAAAACGAGATATTGCATCTCATATCTATGTTTCATGATAAGATATAATATTCATTGCGAAGTGTTATGCATTCCTCGTCTACGATTCAAATGAACGTAAATGCGACACTTCCTTGCAAGGAAATAGCGTTTGCAGATGTCTACCTATCGTAGCAATAGAGTTCTAATGCTTCTTAAAACGCGATATCGCATCTCATTTCTATGTTTCACTGTAAGATATAATGTGATTTGCGAAGTGTTATGTATTCCTCGTCTACACTTCAAATGAATGTAAATGCGACACTTCCTTGCAAGGAAATTGCGTTTGCAGGTGTCTACGTTTCGTAGCAATAGATTTCTAATGCTTCTTAAAACGCGATTTCGCATCTCATTTCTATGTTTCATGGTAAGATATAATATGATTTGCGAAGTGTCATGTATTCCTCGTCTACACATCAAATGAATGTAAATGCGACACTTCCTTGCTAGGACATAGCGTCTGCAGATGTCTACGTATCGAAGCAATAGAGTTCAAATGCTTCTTAAAACGCGATATCGCATCTCATTTCTATGTTTCATGGTAAGATATAATATGATTTGCGAAGTGTTATGTATTCCTCGTCTACGATTCAAATGAATGTAAATACAACACTTCCTTGCAAAGAAATAGCGTTTGCAGATGTCTACGTAACGTAGCAATAGATTTCTAATGCTTCTTAAAACGCGATATCGCATCTCATTTCTATGTTTCATGGTAAGATATAATATGATTTGCGAAGTGTTATGTATTCCTCGTCTACACTTCAAGTGAATGTAAATGCGACACTTCCTTGCAAGGAAATAGCGTTTGCAGAAGTCTACCTATCGTAGCAATTGAATTCTTATGATACTTAAAACGCGATATCGCATCTCATTTCTATGTTTCATGGTAAGATATAATATGATTTGCGAAGTGTTATGTATTCCTCGTCTACACATCAAATGAATGTGAATGCGACACTTCCTTGCTAGGATATAGCGTCTGCAGATGTGTAGGTATCGTAGCAATAGAGTTCTAATGCTTCTTAAAACGTGATATCGCATCTCTTTTCTATGTTTCATGGTAAGATATAATATGATTTGCGAAGTGTTATGCATTCCTCGTCTACGATTCAAATGAATGTAAATTCGACACTTCCTTGCAGGGAAATAGCGTTTGCAGATGTCTACGTATCGTAGCAATAGAGTTAAAATGCTTCTTAAAACGAGATATTGCATCTCATACCTATGTTTCATGATAAGATATAATATGATTTGCGAAGTGTTATGCATTCCTCGTCTACGATTCAAATGAATGTAAATGCGACACTTCCTTGCAAGGAAATAGCGTTTGCAGATGTCTACGTATCGTAGCAATAGAGTTCTTATGATTCTTAAAACGCCATATCGCATCTCATTTCTATGTTCCATGGTAAGATATAATATGATTTGCGAAGTGTCATGTTTTCCTCGTCTACACTTCAAATGAATGTAAATGCGACACTTCCTTGCTAGGACATAGCTTCTGCAGATGTCTACGTATCGTAGCAATAGATTTCTAATGCTTCTTAAAACGCGATATCGCATCTCATTTCTATGTTTCATTGTAAGATACAATGTGATTTGCGAAGTGTCATGTATTCCTCGTCTACACTTCAAATGAATGTAAATGCGACACTTCCTTGCAAGGAAATAGCGTTTGCAGATGTCTACGTATCGTAGCGATAGAGTTCTAATGCTAAATGCGACACTTCCTTGCAAGGAAATAGCGTTTGCAGATGTCTACCTATCGTAGCAATTGAATTCTTATGATACTTAAAACGCGATATCGCATCTCATTTCTATGTTTCATGGTAAGATATGATATGATTTGCGAAGTGTTATGTATTCCTTGTCTACACTTCAAATGAATGTAAATGCGACACTTCCTTGGTAGGAAATAGCGTCTGCAGATGTCTAGGTATCGTAGCAATAGTGTTCCAATGCTTCTTAAAACGAGATATTGCATCTCATATCTATGTTTCATTGTAAGATACAATGTGATTTGCGAAGTGTCATGTATTCCTCGTCTACACTTCAAATGAATGTAAA
Organism: Xylocopa sonorina; assembly: GCF_050948175.1. Classification (NCBI taxonomy): domain Eukaryota; kingdom Metazoa; phylum Arthropoda; class Insecta; order Hymenoptera; family Apidae; genus Xylocopa; species Xylocopa sonorina. The sequence goes on from NC_135197.1 coordinate 618,203, forward strand.
TGCGACACTTCCTTGCAAGGAAATAGCGTTTGCAGATGTCTACGTATCGAAGCAATAGAGTTCAAATGCTTCTTAAAACGAGATATTGCATCTCATATCTATGTTTCATGATAAGATATAATATTCATTGCGAAGTGTTACGCATTCCTCGTCTACGATTCAAATGAACGTAAATGCGACACTTCCTTGCAAGGAAATAGCGTTTGCAGATGTCTACCTATCGTAGCAATAGAGTTCTAATGCTTCTTAAAACGCGATATCGCATCTCATTTCTATGTTTCATGGTAAGATGTAATATGATTTGCGAAGTGTTATGTATTCCTCGTCTACACTTCAAATGAATGTGAATGCGACACTTCCTCGCTAGGAAATGGCGTTTGCAGATGTCTAGGTATCGTAGCGATAGAGTTCTAATGCTTCTTAGAACGCGATATCGCATCTCGTTTCTATGTTTCATGGTAAGATGTAATATGATTTGCGAAGTGTTATGTATTCCTCGTCTACGATTCAAATGATTGTAAATGCGACACTTCCTCGCTAGGAAATAGCGTTTGCAGATGTCTACGTATCGTAGCAATAGATTTCTAATGCTTCATAAAACGCGATATCGCATCTCATTTCTATGTTTCATGGTAAGATATAATATGATTTGCGAAGTGTTATGTATTCCTCGTCTACACTTCAAGTGAATGTAAATGCGACACTTCCTTGCAAGGAAATAGCGTTTGCAGATGTCTACCTATCGTAGCAATTGAATTCTTATGATACTTAAAACGCGATATCGCATCTCATTTCTATGTTTCATGGTAAGATATGATATGATTTGCGAAGTGTTATGTATTCCTCGTCTACACTTCAAATGAATGTAAATGCGACACTTCCTTGGTAGGAAATAGCGTCTGCAGATGTCTAGGTATCGTAGCAATAGTGTTCCAATGCTTCTTAAAACGAGATATTGCATCTCATATCTATGTTTCACTGTAAGATACAATGTGATTTGCGAAGTGTTATGTATTCCTCGTCTACACTTCAAATGAATGTAAATGCGACACTTCCTTGCAAGGAAATAGCGTTTGCAGATGTCTACGTATCGAAGCAATAGAGTTCAAATGCTTCTTAAAACGAGATATTGCATCTCATATCTATGATTCATGATAAGATATAATATTCATTGCGAAGTGTTATGCATTCCTCGTCTACGATTCAAATGAACGTAAATGCGACACTTCCTTGCAAGGAAATAGCGTTTGCAGATGTCTACCTATCGTAGCAATAGAGTTCCAATGCTTCTTAAAACGCGATATCGCATCTCTTTTCTATGTTTCATGGTAAGATGTAATATGATTTGCGAAGTGTTATGTATTCCTCGTCTGCACTTCAAATGAATGTAAATGCGACATTTCCTTGCAAGGAAATAGCGGTTGCAGATGTCTACGTATCGTAGCAATGGAGTTCTTATGATTCTTAAAACGCGATATCGCATCTCATTTCTATGTTTCATGGTAAGATGTAATATGATTTGCGAAGTGTTATGTATTCCTCGTCTACACTTCAAATGAATGTAAATGCGACACTTCCTTGGTAGGAAATAGCGTCTGCAGATGTCTAGGTATCGTAGCAATAGTGTTCCAATGCTTCTTAAAACGAGATATTGCATCTCATATCTATGTTTCATGATAAGATATAATATTCATTGCGAAGTGTTATGCATTCCTCGTCTACGATTCAAATGAAAGCAAATGCGACACTTCCTTGTAAGGAAATAGAGTTTGCAGATGTCTACGTATCGTAGCAATAGAGTTCATATGATTCTTAAAACGCGATATCGCATCTCATTTCTATGTTTCATGGTAAAATATAACATGATTTGCGAAGTGTTATGTATTCCACGTCTACACTTCAAATGAATGTAAATGCCACATTTCCTTGCTAGGGAATAGCGTCTGCAGATATCTAGGTATCGTAGCAATAGAGTTCTAATGCTTCTTAAAACGCGATATCGCATCTCATTTCTATGTTTCATGGTAAGATATGATATGATTTGCGAAGTGTTATGTATTCCTCGTCTACACTTCAAATGAATGTAAATGCGACACTTCCTTGGTAGGAAATAGCGTCTGCAGATGTCTAGGTATCGTAGCAATAGTGTTCCAATGCTTCTTAAAACGAGATATTGCATCTCATATCTATGTTTCATTGTAAGATACAATGTGATTTGCGAAGTGTCATGTATTCCTCGTCTACACTTCAAATGAATGTAAATGCGACACTTCCTTGCAAGGAAATAGCGTTTGCAGATGTCTACGTATCGAAGCAATAGAGTTCAAATGCTTCTTAAAACGCGATATCGCATCTCTTTTCTATGTTTCATGGTAAGATGTAATATGATTTGCGAAGTGTTATGTATTCCTCGTCTGCACTTCAAATGAATGTAAATGCGACATTTCCTTGCAAGGAAATAGCGGTTGCAGATGTCTACGTATCGTAGCAATGGAGTTCTTATGATTCTTAAAACGCGATATCGCATCTCATTTCTATGTTTCATGGTAAGATGTAATATGATTTGCGAAGTGTTATGTATTCCTCGTCTACACTTCAAATGAATGTAAATGCGACACTTCCTTGGTAGGAAATAGCGTCTGCAGATGTCTAGGTATCGTAGCAATAGTGTTCCAATGCTTCTTAAAACGAGATATTGCATCTCATATCTATGTTTCATGATAAGATATAATATTCATTGCGAAGTGTTATGCATTCCTCGTCTACGATTCAAATGAAAGCAAATGCGACACTTCCTTGTAAGGAAATAGAGTTTGCAGATGTCTACGTATCGTAGCAATAGAGTTCATATGATTCTTAAAACGCGATATCGCATCTCATTTCTATGTTTCATGGTAAAATATAACATGATTTGCGAAGTGTTATGTATTCCACGTCTACACTTCAAATGAATGTAAATGCCACATTTCCTTGCTAGGGAATAGCGTCTGCAGATATCTAGGTATCGTAGCAATAGAGTTCTAATGCTTCTTAAAACGCGATATCGCATCTCATTTCTATGTTTCATGGTAAGATGTAATATGATTTGCGAAGTGTTATGTATTCCTCGTCTACACTTCAAATGAATGTGAATGCGACACTTCCTCGCTAGGAAATGGCGTTTGCAGATGTCTAGGTATCGTAGCAATAGTGTTCTAATGCTTCTTAAAACGCGATATCGCATCTCATTTCTATGTTTCATGGTAAGATATTATATGATTTGCGAAGTGTTATGTATTCCTCGTCTACACTTCAAATGAATGTGAATGCGACACTTCCTTGCATGGAAATAGCGTTTGCAGATGTCTACGTATCATAGCAATAGAGTTCTTATGATTCTTAAAACGCGATATGGCATCTCATTTCTATGTTTCATGGTAAGGTATAATATGATTTGCGAAGTGTCATGTATTCCTCGTCTGCACTTCAAATGAATGTAAATGCGACACTTCCTTGCAAGGGAATAGCGTTTGCAGATGTCTAGGTATAGTAGCGATAGAGTTCTAATGCTTCTTAAAACGCGATATCGCATCTCATTTCTATGTTTCATGGTAAGATATAATATGATTTGCGAAGTGTTATGTATTCCTCGTCTACGATTCAAATGATTGTAAATGCAACACTTCCTTGCAAAGAAATAGCGTTTGCAGATGTCTACGTAACGTAGCAATAGATTTCTAATGCTTCTTAAAACGCGATATCGCATCTCATTTCTATGTTTCATGGTAAGATATAATATGATTTGCGAAGTGTTATGTATTCCTCGTCTACACTTCAAGTGAATGTAAATGCGACACTTCCTTGCAAGGAAATAGCGTTTGCAGATGTCTACCTATCGTAGCAATTGAATTCTTATGATACTTAAAACGCGATATCGCATCTCATTTCTATGTTTCATGGTAAGATATGATATGATTTGCGAAGTGTTATGTATTCCTCGTCTACACTTCAAATGAATGTAAATGCGACACTTCCTTGCAAGGAAATAGCGTTTGCAGATGTCTACGTATCGAAGCAATAGAGTTCAAATGCTTCTTAAAACGAGATATTGCATCTCATATCTATGATTCATGATAAGATATAATATTCATTGCGAAGTGTTATGCATTCCTCGTCTACGATTCAAATGAACGTAAATGCGACACTTCCTTGCAAGGAAATAGCGTTTGCAGATGTCTACCTATCGTAGCAATAGAGTTCCAATGCTTCTTAAAACGCGATATCGCATCTCTTTTCTATGTTTCATGGTAAGATGTAATATGATTTGCGAAGTGTTATGTATTCCTCGTCTGCACTTCAAATGAATGTAAATGCGACATTTCCTTGCAAGGAAATAGCGGTTGCAGATGTCTACGTATCGTAGCAATGGAGTTCTTATGATTCTTAAAACGCGATATCGCATCTCATTTCTATGTTTCATGGTAAGATGTAATATGATTTGCGAAGTGTTATGTATTCCTCGTCTACACTTCAAATGAATGTAAATGCGACACTTCCTTGGTAGGAAATAGCGTCTGCAGATGTCTAGGTATCGTAGCAATAGTGTTCCAATGCTTCTTAAAACGAGATATTGCATCTCATATCTATGTTTCATGATAAGATATAATATTCATTGCGAAGTGTTATGCATTCCTCGTCTACGATTCAAATGAAAGCAAATGCGACACTTCCTTGTAAGGAAATAGAGTTTGCAGATGTCTACGTATCGTAGCAATAGAGTTCATATGATTCTTAAAACGCGATATCGCATCTCATTTCTATGTTTCATGGTAAAATATAACATGATTTGCGAAGTGTTATGTATTCCACGTCTACACTTCAAATGAATGTAAATGCCACATTTCCTAGCTAGGGAATAGCGTCTGCAGATATCTAGGTATCGTAGCAATAGAGTTCTAATGCTTCTTAAAACGCGATATCGCATCTCATTTCTATGTTTCATGGTAAGATATGATATGATTTGCGAAGTGTTATGTATTCCTCGTCTACACTTCAAATGAATGTAAATGCGACACTTCCTTGGTAGGAAATAGCGTCTGCAGATGTCTAGGTATCGTAGCAATAGTGTTCCAATGCTTCTTAAAACGAGATATTGCATCTCATATCTATGTTTCATTGTAAGATACAATGTGATTTGCGAAGTGTCATGTATTCCTCGTCTACACTTCAAATGAATGTAAATGCGACACTTCCTTGCAAGGAAATAGCGTTTGCAGATGTCTACGTATCGAAGCAATAGAGTTCAAATGCTTCTTAAAACGCGATATCGCATCTCTTTTCTATGTTTCATGGTAAGATGTAATATGATTTGCGAAGTGTTATGTATTCCTCGTCTGCACTTCAAATGAATGTAAATGCGACATTTCCTTGCAAGGAAATAGCGGTTGCAGATGTCTACGTATCGTAGCAATGGAGTTCTTATGATTCTTAAAACGCGATATCGCATCTCATTTCTATGTTTCATGGTAAGATGTAATATGATTTGCGAAGTGTTATGTATTCCTCGTCTACACTTCAAATGAATGTAAATGCGACACTTCCTTGGTAGGAAATAGCGTCTGCAGATGTCTAGGTATCGTAGCAATAGTGTTCCAATGCTTCTTAAAACGAGATATTGCATCTCATATCTATGTTTCATGATAAGATATAATATTCATTGCGAAGTGTTATGCATTCCTCGTCTACGATTCAAATGAAAGCAAATGCGACACTTCCTTGTAAGGAAATAGAGTTTGCAGATGTCTACGTATCGTAGCAATAGAGTTCATATGATTCTTAAAACGCGATATCGCATCTCATTTCTATGTTTCATGGTAAAATATAACATGATTTGCGAAGTGTTATGTATTCCACGTCTACACTTCAAATGAATGTAAATGCCACATTTCCTTGCTAGGGAATAGCGTCTGCAGATATCTAGGTATCGTAGCAATAGAGTTCTAATGCTTCTTAAAACGCGATATCGCATCTCATTTCTATGTTTCATGGTAAGATGTAATATGATTTGCGAAGTGTTATGTATTCCTCGTCTACACTTCAAATGAATGTGAATGCGACACTTCCTCGCTAGGAAATGGCGTTTGCAGATGTCTAGGTATCGTAGCAATAGTGTTCTAATGCTTCTTAAAACGCGATATCGCATCTCATTTCTATGTTTCATGGTAAGATATTATATGATTTGCGAAGTGTTATGTATTCCTCGTCTACACTTCAAATGAATGTGAATGCGACACTTCCTTGCATGGAAATAGCGTTTGCAGATGTCTACGTATCATAGCAATAGAGTTCTTATGATTCTTAAAACGCGATATGGCATCTCATTTCTATGTTTCATGGTAAGGTATAATATGATTTGCGAAGTGTCATGTATTCCTCGTCTGCACTTCAAATGAATGTAAATGCGACACTTCCTTGCAAGGGAATAGCGTTTGCAGATGTCTAGGTATAGTAGCGATAGAGTTCTAATGCTTCTTAAAACGCGATATCGCATCTCATTTCTATGTTTCATGGTAAGATATAATATGATTTGCGAAGTGTTATGTATTCCTCGTCTACGATTCAAATGATTGTAAATGCAACACTTCCTTGCAAAGAAATAGCGTTTGCAGATGTCTACGTAACGTAGCAATAGATTTCTAATGCTTCTTAAAACGCGATATCGCATCTCATTTCTATGTTTCATGGTAAGATATAATATGATTTGCGAAGTGTTATGTATTCCTCGTCTACACTTCAAGTGAATGTAAATGCGACACTTCCTTGCAAGGAAATAGCGTTTGCAGATGTCTACCTATCGTAGCAATTGAATTCTTATGATACTTAAAACGCGATATCGCATCTCATTTCTATGTTTCATGGTAAGATATGATATGATTTGCGAAGTGTTATGTATTCCTCGTCTACACTTCAAATGAATGTAAATGCGACACTTCCTTGCAAGGAAATAGCGTTTGCAGATGTCTACGTATCGAAGCAATAGAGTTCAAATGCTTCTTAAAACGAGATATTGCATCTCATATCTATGATTCATGATAAGATATAATATTCATTGCGAAGTGTTATGCATTCCTCGTCTACGATTCAAATGAACGTAAATGCGACACTTCCTTGCAAGGAAATAGCGTTTGCAGATGTCTACCTATCGTAGCAATAGAGTTCCAATGCTTCTTAAAACGCGATATCGCATCTCTTTTCTATGTTTCATGGTAAGATGTAATATGATTTGCGAAGTGTTATGTATTCCTCGTCTGCACTTCAAATGAATGTAAATGCGACATTTCCTTGCAAGGAAATAGCGGTTGCAGATGTCTACGTATCGTAGCAATGGAGTTCTTATGATTCTTAAAACGCGATATCGCATCTCATTTCTATGTTTCATGGTAAGATGTAATATGATTTGCGAAGTGTTATGTATTCCTCGTCTACACTTCAAATGAATGTAAATGCGACACTTCCTTGGTAGGAAATAGCGTCTGCAGATGTCTAGGTATCGTAGCAATAGTGTTCCAATGCTTCTTAAAACGAGATATTGCATCTCATATCTATGTTTCATGATAAGATATAATATTCATTGCGAAGTGTTATGCATTCCTCGTCTACGATTCAAATGAAAGCAAATGCGACACTTCCTTGTAAGGAAATAGAGTTTGCAGATGTCTACGTATCGTAGCAATAGAGTTCATATGATTCTTAAAACGCGATATCGCATCTCATTTCTATGTTTCATGGTAAAATATAACATGATTTGCGAAGTGTTATGTATTCCACGTCTACACTTCAAATGAATGTAAATGCCACATTTCCTAGCTAGGGAATAGCGTCTGCAGATATCTAGGTATCGTAGCAATAGAGTTCTAATGCTTCTTAAAACGCGATATCGCATCTCATTTCTATGTTTCATGGTAAGATATGATATGATTTGCGAAGTGTTATGTATTCCTCGTCTACACTTCAAATGAATGTAAATGCGACACTTCCTTGGTAGGAAATAGCGTCTGCAGATGTCTAGGTATCGTAGCAATAGTGTTCCAATGCTTCTTAAAACGAGATATTGCATCTCATATCTATGTTTCATTGTAAGATACAATGTGATTTGCGAAGTGTCATGTATTCCTCGTCTACACTTCAAATGAATGTAAATGCGACACTTCCTTGCAAGGAAATAGCGTTTGCAGATGTCTACGTATCGAAGCAATAGAGTTCAAATGCTTCTTAAAACGAGATATTGCATCTCATATCTATGTTTCATGATAAGATATAATATTCATTGCGAAGTGTTACGCATTTCTCGTCTACGATTCAAATGAACGTAAATGCGACACTTCCTTGCAAGGAAATAGCGTTTGCAGATGTCTACCTATCGTAGCAATAGAGTTCCAATGCTTCTTAAAACGCGATATCGCATCTCTTTTCTATGTTTCATGGTAAGATGTAATATGATTTGCGAAGTGTTATGTATTCCTCGTCTGCACTTCAAATGAATGTAAATGCGACATTTCCTTGCAAGGAAATAGCGGTTGCAGATGTCTACGTATCGTAGCAATGGAGTTCTTATGATTCTTAAAACGCGATATCGCATCTCATTTCTATGTTTCATGGTAAGATGTAATATGATTTGCGAAGTGTTATGTATTCCTCGTCTACACTTCAAATGAATGTAAATGCGACACTTCCTTGGTAGGAAGTAGCGTCTGCAGATGTCTAGGTATCGTAGCAATAGTGTTCCAATGCTTCTTAAAACGCGATATCGCATCTCATTTCTATGTTTCATGGTAAGATGTAATATGATTTGCGAAGTGTTATGCATTCCTCGTCTACGATTCAAATGAAAGCAAATGCGACACTTCCTTGTAAGGAAATAGAGTTTGCAGATGTCTACGTATCGTAGCAATAGAGTTCATATGATTCTTAAAACGCGATATCGCATCTCATTTCTATGTTTCATGGTAAAATATAACATGATTTGCGAAGTGTTATGTATTCCACGTCTACACTTCAAATGAATGTAAATGCCACATTTCCTTGCTAGGGAATAGCGTCTGCAGATATCTAGGTATCGTAGCAATGGAGTTCTAATGCTTCTTAAAACGCGATATCGCATCTCATTTCTATGTTTCATGGTAAGATGTAATATGATTTGCGAAGTGTTATGTATTCCTCGTCTACACTTCAAATGAATGTGAATGCGACACTTCCTCGCTAGGAAATGGCGTTTGCAGATGTCTAGGTATCGTAGCGATAGAGTTCTAATGCTTCTTAGAACGCGATATCGCATCTCATTTCTATGTTTCATGGTAAGATGTAATATGATTTGCGAAGTGTTATGTATTCCTCGTCTACGATTCAAATGATTGTAAATGCGACACTTCCTCGCTAGGAAATAGCGTTTGCAGATGTCTACGTATCGTAGCAATAGATTTCTAATGCTTCATAAAACGCGATATCGCATCTCATTTCTATGTTTCATGGTAAGATATAATATGATTTGCGAAGTGTTATGTATTCCTCGTCTACACTTCAAGTGAATGTAAATGCGACACTTCCTTGCAAGGAAATAGCGTTTGCAGATGTCTACCTATCGTTGCAATTGAATTCTTATGATACTTAAAACGCGATATCGCATCTCATTTCTATGTTTCATGGTAAGATATGATATGATTTGCGAAGTGTTATGTATTCCTCGTCTACACTTCAAATGAATGTAAATGCGACACTTCCTTGCATGGAAATAGCGTTTGCAGATGTCTACGTATCATAGCAATAGAGTTCTTATGATTCTTAAAACGCGATATGGCATCTCATTTCTATGTTTCATGGTAAGGTATAATATGATTTGCGAAGTGTCATGTATTCCTCGTCTGCACTTCAAATGAATGTAAATGCGACACTTCCTTGCAAGGGAATAGCGTTTGCAGATGTCTAGGTATAGTAGCGATAGAGTTCTAATGCTTCTTAAAACGCGATATCGCATCTCATTTCTATGTTTCATGGTAAGATATAATATGATTTGCGAAGTGTTATGTATTCCTCGTCTACGATTCAAATGATTGTAAATGCAACACTTCCTTGCAAAGAAATAGCGTTTGCAGATGTCTACGTAACGTAGCAATAGATTTCTAATGCTTCTTAAAACGCGATATCGCATCTCATTTCTATGTTTCATGGTAAGATATAATATGATTTGCGAAGTGTTATGTATTCCTCGTCTACACTTCAAATGAATGTGAATGCGACACTTCCTCGCTAGGAAATAGCGTTTGCAGATGTCTACGTATCGTAGCAATAGAGTTCTTATGATTCTTAAAACGCGATATCGCATCTCATTTCTATGTTTCATGGTAAGATATAATATGATTTGCGAAGTGTTATGTATTCCTCGTCTACACTTCAAGTGAATGTAAATGCGACACTTCCTTGCAAGGAAATAGCGTTTGCAGATGTCTACCTATCGTAGCAATTGAATTCTTATGATACTTAAAACGCGATATCGCATCTCATTTCTATGTTTCATGGTAAGATATGATATGATTTGCGAAGTGTTATGTATTCCTCGTCTACACTTCAAATGAATGTAAATGCGACACTTCCTTGGTAGGAAATAGCGTCTGCAGATGTCTAGGTATCGTAGCAATAGTGTTCCAATGCTTCTTAAAACGAGATATTGCATCTCATATCTATGTTTCATGATAAGATATAATATTCATTGCGAAGTGTTATGCATTCCTCGTCTACGATTCAAATGAAAGCAAATGCGACACTTCCTTGTAAGGAAATAGAGTTTGCAGATGTCTACGTATCGTAGCAATAGAGTTCATATGATTCTTAAAACGCGATATCGCATCTCTTTTCTATGTTTCATGGTAAGATATAACATGATTTGCGAAGTGTTATGTATTCCACGTCTACACTTCAAATGAATGTAAATGCCACATTTCCTTGCTAGGGAATAGCGTCTGCAGATATCTAGGTATCGTAGCAATAGAGTTCTAATGCTTCCTAAAACGCGATATCGCATCTCATTTCTATGTTTCATTGTAAGATGTAATATGATTTGCGAAGTGTTATGTATTCCTCGTCTACACTTCAAATGAATGTGAATGCGACACTTCCTCGCTAGGAAATGGCGTTTGCAGATGTCTACGTATCGTAGCAATAGTTTTCTAATGCTTCCTAAAACGCGATATCGCATCTCATTTCTGTGTTTCATGGTAAGATATAACACGATTTGCGAAGTGTTATGTATTCCTCGTCTACACTTCAAATGAATGTAAATGCGACACTTCCTTGCTAGGAAATAGCGTCTGCAGATGTCTAGGTATCGTAGCAATAGTGTTCTAATGCTTCTTAAAACGCGATATCGCATCTCATTTCTATGTTTCATGGTAAGATATAATATGATTTGCGAAGTGTTATGTATTCCTCGTCTACGATTCAAATGAATGTAAATACAACACTTCCTTGCAAAGAAATAGCGTTTGCAGATGTCTACGTAACGTAGCAATAGATTTCTAATGCTTCTTAAAACGCGATATCGCATCTCATTTCTATGTTTCATGGTAAGATATAATGTGATTTGCGAAGTGTTATGTATTCCTCGTCTACACATCAAATGAATGTGAATGCGACACTTCCTTGCTAGGAAATAGCGTCCGCAGATGTGTAGGTATCGTAGCAATAGAGTTCAAATGCTTCTTAAAACGAGATTTTGCATCTCATACCTATGTTTCATGGTAAGATATAATATGATTTGCGAAGTGTTATGTATTCCTCGTCTACGATTCAAATGAATGTAAATGCAACACTTCCTTGCAAAGAAATAGCGTTTGCAGATGTCTACGTAACGTAGCAATAGATTTCTAATGCTTCTTAAAACGCGATATCGCATCTCATTTCTATGTTTCATGGTAAGATATAATATGATTTGCGAAGTGTTATGTATTCCTCGTCTACACTTCAAGTGAATGTAAATGCGACACTTCCTTGCAAGGAAATAACGTCTGCAGATGTCTAGGTATCGTAGCAATAGTGTTCCAATGCTTCTTAGAACGAGATATTGCATCTCATATCTATGTTTCATGATAAGATATAATATTCATTGCGAAGTGTTATGCATTCCTCGTCTACGATTCAAATGAAAGCAAATGCGACACTTCCTTGTAAGGAAATAGAGTTTGCAGATGTCTACGTATCGTAGCAATAGAGTTCATATGATTCTTAAAACGCGATATCGCATCTCTTTTCTATGTTTCATGGTAAGATATAACATGATTTGCGAAGTGTTATGTATTCCACGTCTACACTTCAAATGAATGTAAATGCCACATTTCCTTGCTAGGGAATAGCGTCTGCAGATATCTAGGTATCGTAGCAATAGAGTTCTAATGCTTCCTAAAACGCGATATCGCATCTCATTTCTATGTTTCATTGTAAGATGTAATATGATTTGCGAAGTGTTATGTATTCCTCGTCTACACTTCAAATGAATGTGAATGCGACACTTCCTCGCTAGGAAATGGCGTTTGCAGATGTCTACGTATCGTAGCAATAGTTTTCTAATGCTTCCTAAAACGCGATATCGCATCTCATTTCTGTGTTTCATGGTAAGATATAACACGATTTGCGAAGTGTTATGTATTCCTCGTCTACACTTCAAATGAATGTAAATGCGACACTTCCTTGCTAGGAAATAGCGTCTGCAGATGTCTAGGTATCGTAGCAATAGTGTTCTAATGCTTCTTAAAACGCGATATCGCATCTCATTTCTATGTTTCATGGTAAGATATAATATGATTTGCGAAGTGTTATGTATTCCTCGTCTACGATTCAAATGAATGTAAATACAACACTTCCTTGCAAAGAAATAGCGTTTGCAGATGTCTACGTAACGTAGCAATAGATTTCTAATGCTTCTTAAAACGCGATATCGCATCTCATTTCTATGTTTCATGGTAAGATATAATGTGATTTGCGAAGTGTTATGTATTCCTCGTCTACACATCAAATGAATGTGAATGCGACACTTCCTTGCTAGGAAATAGCGTCTGCAGATGTGTAGGTATCGTAGCAATAGAGTTCAAATGCTTCTTAAAACGAGATTTTGCATCTCATACCTATGTTTCATGGTAAGATATAATATGATTTGCGAAGTGTTATGTATTCCTCGTCTACGATTCAAATGAATGTAAATGCAACACTTCCTTGCAAAGAAATAGCGTTTGCAGATGTCTACGTAACGTAGCAATAGATTTCTAATGCTTCTTAAAACGCGATATCGCATCTCATTTCTATGTTTCATGGTAAGATATAATATGATTTGCGAAGTGTTATGTATTCCTCGTCTACACTTCAAGTGAATGTAAATGCGACACTTCCTTGCAAGGAAATAACGTCTGCAGATGTCTAGGTATCGTAGCAATAGTGTTCCAATGCTTCTTAGAACGAGATATTGCATCTCATATCTATGTTTCATGATAAGATATAATATTCATTGCGAAGTGTTATGCATTCCTCGTCTACGATTCAAATGAAAGCAAATGCGACACTTCCTTGTAAGGAAATAGAGTTTGCAGATGTCTACGTATCGTAGCAATAGAGTTCATATGATTCTTAAAACGCGATATCGCATCCCTTTTCTATGTTTCATGGTAAGATATAACATGATTTGCGAAGTGTTATGTATTCCACGTCTACACTTCAAATGAATGTAAATGCCACATTTCCTTGCTAGGGAATAGCGTCTGCAGATATCTAGGTATCGTAGCAATAGAGTTCTAATGCTTCTTAAAACGCGATATCGCATCTCATTTCTATGTTTCATGGAAAGATGTAATATGATTTGCGAAGTGTTATGTATTCCTCGTCTACACTTCAAATGAATGTGAATGCGACACTTCCTCGCTAGGAAATGGCGTTTGCAGATGTCTTCGTATCGTAGCAATAGTTTTCTAATGCTTCCTAAAACGCGATATCGCATCTCATTTCTGTGTTTCATGGTAAGATATAACACGATTTGCGAAGTGTTATGTATTCCTCGTCTACACATCAAATGAATGTGAATGCGACACTTCCTTGCTAGGAAATAGCGTCTGCAGATGTGTAGGTATCGTAGCAATAGAGTTCAAATGCTTCTTAAAACGAGATTTTGCATCTCATACCTATGTTTCATGGTAAGATATAATATGATTTGCGAAGTGTTATGTATTCCTCGTCTACGATTCAAATGAATGTAAATGCAACACTTCCTTGCAAAGAAATAGCGTTTGCAGATGTCTACGTAACGTAGCAATAGATTTCTAATGCTTCTTAAAACGCGATATCGCATCTCATTTCTATGTTTCATGGTAAGATATAATATGATTTGCGAAGTGTTATGTATTCCTCGTCTACACTTCAAGTGAATGTAAATGCGACACTTCCTTGCAAGGAAATAACGTCTGCAGATGTCTAGGTATCGTAGCAATAGTGTTCCAATGCTTCTTAGAACGAGATATTGCATCTCATATCTATGTTTCATGATAAGATATAATATTCATTGCGAAGTGTTATGCATTCCTCGTCTACGATTCAAATGAAAGCAAATGCGACACTTCCTTGTAAGGAAATAGAGTTTGCAGATGTCTACGTATCGTAGCAATAGAGTTCATATGATTCTTAAAACGCGATATCGCATCCCTTTTCTATGTTTCATGGTAAGATATAACATGATTTGCGAAGTGTTATGTATTCCACGTCTACACTTCAAATGAATGTAAATGCCACATTTCCTTGCTAGGGAATAGCGTCTGCAGATATCTAGGTATCGTAGCAATAGAGTTCTAATGCTTCTTAAAACGCGATATCGCATCTCATTTCTATGTTTCATGGAAAGATGTAATATGATTTGCGAAGTGTTATGTATTCCTCGTCTACACTTCAAATGAATGTGAATGCGACACTTCCTCGCTAGGAAATGGCGTTTGCAGATGTCTTCGTATCGTAGCAATAGTTTTCTAATGCTTCCTAAAACGCGATATCGCATCTCATTTCTGTGTTTCATGGTAAGATATAACACGATTTGCGAAGTGTTATGTATTCCTCGTCTACACTTCAAATGAATGTAAATGCGACACTTCCTTGCTAGGAAATAGCGTCTGCAGATGTCTAGGTATCGTAGCAATAGTGTTCTAATGCTTCTTAAAACGCGATATCGCATCTCATTTCTACGTTTCATGGTAAGATATAATATGATTTGCGAAGTGTTATGTATTCCTCGTCTACGATTCAAATGAATGTAAATACAACACTTCCTTGCAAAGAAATAGCGTTTGCTGATGTCTACGTAACGTAGCAATAGATTTCTAATGCTTCTTAAAACACGATATCGCATCTCATTTCTATGTTTCATTGTAAGATATAATGTGATTTGCGAAGTGTCATGTATTCCTCGTCTACACTTCAAATGAATGTAAATGCGACACTTCCTTGCAAGGAAATAGCGTTTGCAGATGTCTACGTATCGAAGCAATAGAGATCAAATGCTTCTTAAAACGAGATATTGCATCTCATATCTATGTTTCATGATAAGATATAATATTCATTGCGAAGTGTTATGCATTCCTCGTCTACGATTCAAATGAACGTAAATGCGACACTTCCTTGCAAGGAAATAGCGTTTGCAGATGTCTACCTATCGTAGCAATAGAGTTCCAATGCTTCTTAAAACGCGATATCGCATCTCATTTCTATGTTTCACTGTAAGATATAATGTAATTTGCGAAGTGTTATGTATTCCTCGTCTACACTTCAAATGAATGTAAATGCGACACTTCCTTGCAAGGAAATAGCGTCTGCAGATGTCTACGTATCGAAGCAATAGAGTTCAAATGCTTCTTAAAACGAGATTTTGCATCTCATACCTATGTTTCATGGTAAGATATAATATGATTTGCGAAGTGTTATGTATTCCTCGTCTACGATTCAAATGAATGTAAATGCAACACTTCCTTGCAAAGAAATAGCGTTTGCAGATGTCTACGTAACGTAGCAATAGATTTCTAATGCTTCTTAAAACGCGATATCGCATCTCATTTCTATGTTTCATGGTAAGATATAATATGATTTGCGAAGTGTTATGTATTCCTCGTCTACACTTCAAGTGAATGTAAATGCGACACTTCCTTGCAAGGAAATAGCGTCTGCAGATGTCTAGGTATCGTAGCAATAGTGTTCCAATGCTTCTTAGAACGAGATATTGCATCTCATATCTATGTTTCATGATAAGATATAATATTCATTGCGAAGTGTTATGCATTCCTCGTCTACGATTCAAATGAAAGCAAATGCGACACTTCCTTGTAAGGAAATAGAGTTTGCAGATGTCTACGTATCGTAGCAATAGAGTTCATATGATTCTTAAAACGCGATATCGCATCTCTTTTCTATGCTTCATGGTAAGATATAACATGATTTGCGAAGTGTTATGTATTCCACGTCTACACTTCAAATGAATGTAAATGCCACATTTCCTTGCTAGGGAATAGCGTCTGCAGATATCTAGGTATCGTAGCAATAGAGTTCTAATGCTTCTTAAAACGCGATATCGCATCTCATTTCTATGTTTCATGGTAAGATGTAATATGATTTGCGAAGTGTTATGTATTCCTCGTCTACACTTCAAATGAATGTGAATGCGACACTTCCTCGCTAGGAAATGGCGTTTGCAGATGTCTTCGTATCGTAGCAATAGTTTTCTAATGCTTCCTAAAACGCGATATCGCATCTCATTTCTGTGTTTCATGGTAAGATATAACACGATTTGCGAAGTGTTATGTATTCCTCGTCTACACTTCAAATGAATGTAAATGCGACACTTCCTTGCTAGGAAATAGCGTCTGCAGATGTCTAGGTATCGTAGCAATAGTGTTCTAATGCTTCTTAAAACGCGATATCGCATCTCATTTCTACGTTTCATGGTAAGATATAATATGATTTGCGAAGTGTTATGTATTCCTCGTCTACGATTCAAATGAATGTAAATACAACACTTCCTTGCAAAGAAATAGCGTTTGCAGATGTCTACGTAACGTAGCAATAGATTTCTAATGCTTCTGAAAACGCGATATCGCATCTCATTTGTATGTTTCATGGTAAGATATAATATGATTTGCGAAGTGTTATGTATTCCTCGTCTACACGTCAAATGAATGTGAATGCGACACTTCCTTGCTAGGAAATAGCGTCCGCAGATGTGTAGGTATCGTAGCAATAGAGTTCTAATGCTTCTTAAAACGTGATATCGCATCTCTTTTCTATGTTTCATGGTAAGATATAATATTCATTGCGAAGTGTTATGCATTCCTCGTCTACGATTCAAATGAACGTAAATGCGACACTTCCTTGCAAGGAAATAGCGTTTGCAGATGTCTACCTATCGTAGCAATAGAGTTCCAATGCTTCTTAAAACGCGATATCGCATCTCATTTCTATGTTTCATGGTAAGATATAATATTCATTGCGAAGTGTTATGCATTCCTCGTCTACGATTCAAATGAACGTAAATGCGACACTTCCTTGCAAGGAAATAGCGTTTGCAGATGTCTACCTATCGTAGCAATAGAGTTCCAATGCTTCTTAAAACGCGATATCGCATCTCATTTCTATGTTTCACTGTAAGATATAATGTAATTTGCGAAGTGTTATGTATTCCTCGTCTACACTTCAAATGAATGTAAATGCGACACTTCCTTGCAAGGAAATAGCGTCTGCAGATGTGTACGTATCGATGCAATAGAGTTCAAATGCTTCTTAAAACGAGATATTGCGTCTCATACCTATGTTTCATGATAAGATATAATATTCATTGCGAAGTGTTATGTATTCCTCGTCTACACTTCAAGTGAATGTAAATGCGACACTTCCTTGCAAGGTAATAGCGTTTGCAGATGTCTACGTATCGTAGCAATAGAGTTCTTATGATTCTTAAAACGCGATATCGCATCTCATTTCTATGTTTCATGGTAAGATATAATATTCATTGCGAAGTGTTATGCATTCCTCGTCTACGATTCAAATGAACGTAAATGCGACACTTCCTTGCAAGGAAATAGCGTTTGCAGATGTCTACCTATCGTAGCAATAGAGTTCTAATGCTTCTTAAAACGCGATATCGCATCTCATTTCTATGTTTCATGGTAAGATATAATATGATTTGCGAAGTGTTATGTATTCCTCGTCTACGATTCAAATGAATGTAAATGCAACACTTCCTTGCAAAGAAATAGCGTTTGCAGATGTCTACGTAACGTAGCAATAGATTTCTAATGCTTCTTAAAACGCGATATCGCATCTCATTTCTATGTTTCATGGTAAGATATAATATGATTTGCGAAGTGTTATGTATTCCTCGTCTACACTTCAAGTGAATGTAAATGCGACACTTCCTTGCAAGGAAATAGCGTTTGCAGATGTCTACCTATCGTAGCAATTGAATTCTTATGATACTTAAAACGCGATATCGCATCTCATTTCTATGTTTCATGGTAAGATATGATATGATTTGCGAAGTGTTATGTATTCCTCGTCTACACTTCAAATGAATGTAAATGCGACACTTCCTTGGTAGGAAATAGCGTCTGCAGATGTCTAGGTATCGTAGCAATAGTGTTCCAATGCTTCTTAAAACGAGATATTGCATCTCATATCTATGTTTCATGATAAGATATAGTATTCATTGCGAAGTGTTATGCATTCCTCGTCTACGATTCAAATGAAAGCAAATGCGACACTTCCTTGTAAGGAAATAGAGTTTGCAGATGTCTACGTATCGTAGCAATAGAGTTCATATGATTCTTAAAACGCGATATCGCATCTCTTTTCTATGTTTCATGGTAAGATATAATATGATTTGCGAAGTGTTATGTATTCCTCGTCTACGATTCAAATGAATGTAAATGCAACACTTCCTTGCAAAGAAATAGCGTTTGCAGATGTCTACGTAACGTAGCAATAGATTTCTAATGCTTCTTAAAACGCGATATCGCATCTCATTTCTATGTTTCATGGTAAGATATAATATGATTTGCGAAGTGTTATGTATTCCTCGTCTACACTTCAAGTGAATGTAAATGCGACACTTCCTTGCAAGGAAATAGCGTTTGCAGATGTCTACCTATCGTAGCAATTGAATTCTTATGATACTTAAAACGCGACATCGCATCTCATTTCTATGTTTCATGGTAAGATATAATATGTTTTGCGAAGTGTCATGTATTCCTCGTCTACACTTCAAATGAATGTAAATGCGACACTTCCTTGCAAGGAAATAGCGTTTGCAGATGTCTACGTAACGAAGCAATAGAGTTAAAATGCTTCTAAAAAAGACATATTGCATCTCATATCTATGTTTCATGATAAGATATAATTTTCATTGCGAAGTGTTATGCATTCCTCGTCTACGAATCAAATGAACGTAAATGCGACACTTCCTTGCAAGGAAATAGCGTTTGCAGATGTCTACGTATCGAAGCAATAGAGTTCAAATGCTTCTTTAAACGAGATATTGCATCTCTTATCTATATTTCATGATAAGATATAATATTCATTGCGAAGTGTTATGCATTCCTCGTCTACGATTCAAATGAATGTAAATGCGACACTTCCTTGCATGGAAATAGCGTTTGCAGATGTCTACGTATCGTAGCAATAGAGTTCTTATGATTCTTAAAACGCCATATCGCATCTCATTTCTATGTTCCATGGTAAGATATAATATGATTTGCGAAGTGTCATGTTTTCCTCGTCTACACCTCAAATGAATGTAAATGCGACACTTCCTTGCTAGGACATAGCTTCTGCAGATGTCTACGTATCGTAGCAATAGATTTCTAATGCTTCTTAAAACGCGATATCGCATCTCATTTCTATGTTTCATTGTAAGATATAATGTGATTTGCGAAGTGTCATGTATTCCTCGTCTACACTTCAAATGAATGTAAATGCGACACTTCCTTGCAAGGAAATAGCGTTTGCAGATGTCTACGTATCGAAGCAATAGAGTTCAAATGCTTCTTAAAACGAGATATTGCATCTCATATCTATGTTTCATGATAAGATATAATATTCATTGCGAAGTGTTATGCATTCCTCGTCTACGATTCAAATGAATGCAAATGCGACACTTCCTTGTAAGGAAATAGAGTTTGCAGATGTCTACGTATCGTAGCAATAGAGTTCATATGATTCTTAAAACGCGATATCGCATCTCATTTCTATGTTTCATGGTAAAATATAACATGATTTGCGAAGTGTTATGTATTCCACGTCTACACTTCAAATGAATGTAAATGCCACATTTCCTTGCTAGGGAATAGCGTCTGCAGATATCTAGGTATCGTAGCAATAGAGTTCTAATGCTTCTTAAAACGCGATATCGCATCTCATTTCTATGTTTCATGGTAAGATGTAATATGATTTGCGAAGTGTTATGTATTCCTCGTCTACTCTTCAAATGAATGTGAATGCGACACTTCCTTGCTAGGAAATGGCGTTTGCAGATGTCTACGTATCGTAGCAATAGAGTTCATATGATTCTTAAAACGCGATATCGCATCTCATTTCTATGTTTCGTGATAAGATATAATATGATTTGCGAAGTGTTATGTATTCCTCGTCTACACTTCAAATGAATGTAAATGCGACACTTCCTTGCAAGGAAATAGAGTTTGCAGATATCTACGTATCGAAGCAATAGAGTTCAAATGCTTCTTAAAACGAGATATTGCATCTCATATTTATGTTTCATGATAAGATATAATAGTCATTGCGAAGTGTCATGTATTCCTCGTCTACACTTCAAATGAATGTAAATGCGACACTTCCTTGCAAGGAAATAGCGTTTGCAGATGTCTACCTATCGCAGCAATAGAGTTCCAATGCTTCTTAAAACGCGATATCGCATCTCATTTCTATGTTTCATTGTAAGATATAATGTGATTTGCGAAGTGTTATGTATTCCTCGTCTACACTTCAAATGAATGTAAATGCGACACTTCCTTGTAAGGAAATAGCATTTGCAGATGTCTACGTATCGTAGCAATAGATTTCTAATGCTTCTTGAATCGCGATATCGCATCTCATTTCTATGTTTCATGGTAAGATATAATCTGATTTGCGAAGTGTTATGTATTCCTCGTCTACACTTCAAATCAGTGTAAATGCGACACTTCCTTGCAAGGAAATAGCGTTTGCAGATGTCTACGTATCGTAGCAATAGAGTTCATATGATTCTTAAAACGCGATATCGCATCTCATTTCTATGTTTCGTGATAAGATATAATATGATTTGCGAAGTGTTATGTATTCCTCGTCTACACTTCTAATGAATGTAAATGCGACACTTCCTTGCAAGGAAATAGCGTTTGCAGATGTCTACCTATCGTAGCAATAGAGTTCCAATGCTTCTTAAAACGCGATATCGCATCTCATTTCTATGTTTCATTGTAGGATATAATGTGATTTGCGAAGTGCTATGTTTTCCTCGTCTACGATTCAAATGAATGTAAATGCAACACTTCCTTGCAAAGAAATAGCGTTTGCGGATGTCTACGTAACGTAGCAATAGATTTCTAATGCTTCTTAAAACGCGATATCGCATCTCATTTCTATGTTTCATGGTAAGATATGATATGATTTGCGAAGTGTTATGTATTCCTCGTCTACACTTCAAATGAATGTAAATGCGACACTTCCTTGGTAGGAAATAGCGTCTGCAGATGTCTAGGTATCGTAGCAATAGTGTTCCAATGCTTCTTAAAACGAGATATCGCATCTCATATCTATGTTTCATGATAAGATATAATATTCATTGCGAAGTGTTATGCATTCCTCGTCTACGATTCAAATGAAAGCAAATGCGACACTTCCTTGTAAGGAAATAGAGTTTGCAGATGTCTACGTATCGTAGCAATAGAGTTCATATGATTCTTAAAACGCGATATCGCATCTCTTTTCTATGTTTCATGGTAAGATATAACATGATTTGCGAAGTGTTATGTATTCCACGTCTACACTTCAAATGAATGTAAATGCCACATTTCCTTGCTAGGGAATAGCGTCTGCAGATATCTAGGTATCGTAGCAATAGAGTTCTAATGCTTCTTAAAACGCGATATCGCATCTCATTTCCATGTTTCATGGTAAGATGTAATATGATTTGCGAAGTGTTATGTATTCCTCGTCTACACTTCAAATGAATGTGAATGCGACACTTCCTCGCTAGGAAATGCCGTTTGCAGATGTCTACGTATCGTAGCAATAGTTTTCTAATGCTTCCTAAAACGCGATATCGCATCTCATTTCTGTGTTTCATGGTAAGATATAACACGATTTGCGAAGTGTTATGTATTCCTCGTCTACACTTCAAATGAATGTAAATGCGACACTTCCTTGCTAGGAAATAGCGTCTGCAGATGTCTAGGTATCGTAGCAATAGTGTTCTAATGCTTCTTAAAACGCGATATCGCATCTCATTTCTATGATTCATGGTAAGATATAATATGATTTGCGAAGTGTTATGTATTCCTCGTCTACACATCAAATGAATGTGAATGCGACACTTCCTTGCTAGGAAATAGCGTCTGCAGATGTCTAGGTAACGTAGCGATAGAGTTCTAATGCTTCTTAAAACGAGATATTGCATCTCATATCTATGTTTCATGATAAGATATAATATTCATTGCGAAGTGTTATGTATTCCTCGTCTACACTTCAAATGAATGTGAATGCGACACATCCTTGCTAGGAAATAGCGTCTGCAGATGTCTAGGTATCGTAGCAATAGTGTTCTAATGCTTCTTAAAACGAGATATTGCATCTCATATCTATGTTTCATGATAAGATATAATATTCATTGCGAAGTGTTATGTATTCCTCGTCTACACTTCAAATCAGTGTAAATGCGACACTTCCTTGCGAGGAAATAGCGTTTGCAGATGTCTACGTATCGTAGCAATAGTTTTCTAATGCTTCCTAAAACGCGATATCGCATCTCATTTCTATGTTTCATGGTAAGATATAATATTCATTGCGAAGTGTTATGCATTCCTCGTCTACGATTCAAATGAAAGCAAATGCGACACTTCCTTGTAAGGAAATAGAGTTTGCAGATGTCTACGTATCGTAGCAATAGAGTTCATATGATTCTTAAAACGCGATATCGCATCTCTTTTCTATGTTTCATGGTAAGATATAACATGATTTGCGAAGTGTTATGTATTCCACGTCTACACTTCAAATGAATGTAAATGCCACATTTCCTTGCTAGGGAATAGCGTCTGCAGATATCTACGTATCGTAGCAATAGATTTCTAATGCTTCTTAAAACGCGATATCGCATCTCATTTCTATGTTTCATTGTAAGATATAATGTGATTTGCGAAGTGTCATGTATTCCTCGTCTACACTTCAAATGAATGTAAATGCGACACTTCCTTGCAAGGAAATAGCGTTTGCAGATGTCTACGTATCGAAGCAATAGAGTTCAAATGCTTCTTAAAACGAGATATTGCATCTCATATCTATGTTTCATGATAAGATATAATATTCATTGCGAAGTGTTATGCATTCCTCGTCTACGATTCAAATGAATGCAAATGCGACACTTCCTTGTAAGGAAATAGAGTTTGCAGATGTCTACGTATCGTAGCAATAGAGTTCATATGATTCTTAAAACGCGATATCGCATCTCATTTCTATGTTTCATGGTAAAATATAACATGATTTGCGAAGTGTTATGTATTCCACGTCTACACTTCAAATGAATGTAAATGCCACATTTCCTTGCTAGGGAATAGCGTCTGCAGATATCTAGGTATCGTAGCAATAGAGTTCTAATGCTTCTTAAAACGCGATATCGCATCTCATTTCTATGTTTCATGGTAAGATGTAATATGATTTGCGAAGTGTTATGTATTCCTCGTCTACTCTTCAAATGAATGTGAATGCGACACTTCCTTGCTAGGAAATGGCGTTTGCAGATGTCTACGTATCGTAGCAATAGAGTTCATATGATTCTTAAAACGCGATATCGCATCTCATTTCTATGTTTCGTGATAAGATATAATATGATTTGCGAAGTGTTATGTATTCCTCGTCTACACTTCAAATGAATGTAAATGCGACACTTCCTTGCAAGGAAATAGAGTTTGCAGATATCTACGTATCGAAGCAATAGAGTTCAAATGCTTCTTAAAACGAGATATTGCATCTCATATTTATGTTTCATGATAAGATATAATAGTCATTGCGAAGTGTCATGTATTCCTCGTCTACACTTCAAATGAATGTAAATGCGACACTTCCTTGCAAGGAAATAGCGTTTGCAGATGTCTACCTATCGCAGCAATAGAGTTCCAATGCTTCTTAAAACGCGATATCGCATCTCATTTCTATGTTTCATTGTAAGATATAATGTGATTTGCGAAGTGTTATGTATTCCTCGTCTACACTTCAAATGAATGTAAATGCGACACTTCCTTGTAAGGAAATAGCATTTGCAGATGTCTACGTATCGTAGCAATAGATTTCTAATGCTTCTTGAATCGCGATATCGCATCTCATTTCTATGTTTCATGGTAAGATATAATCTGATTTGCGAAGTGTTATGTATTCCTCGTCTACACTTCAAATCAGTGTAAATGCGACACTTCCTTGCAAGGAAATAGCGTTTGCAGATGTCTACGTATCGTAGCAATAGAGTTCATATGATTCTTAAAACGCGATATCGCATCTCATTTCTATGTTTCGTGATAAGATATAATATGATTTGCGAAGTGTTATGTATTCCTCGTCTACACTTCTAATGAATGTAAATGCGACACTTCCTTGCAAGGAAATAGCGTTTGCAGATGTCTACCTATCGTAGCAATAGAGTTCCAATGCTTCTTAAAACGCGATATCGCATCTCATTTCTATGTTTCATTGTAGGATATAATGTGATTTGCGAAGTGCTATGTTTTCCTCGTCTACGATTCAAATGAATGTAAATGCAACACTTCCTTGCAAAGAAATAGCGTTTGCGGATGTCTACGTAACGTAGCAATAGATTTCTAATGCTTCTTAAAACGCGATATCGCATCTCATTTCTATGTTTCATGGTAAGATATGATATGATTTGCGAAGTGTTATGTATTCCTCGTCTACACTTCAAATGAATGTAAATGCGACACTTCCTTGGTAGGAAATAGCGTCTGCAGATGTCTAGGTATCGTAGCAATAGTGTTCCAATGCTTCTTAAAACGAGATATCGCATCTCATATCTATGTTTCATGATAAGATATAATATTCATTGCGAAGTGTTATGCATTCCTCGTCTACGATTCAAATGAAAGCAAATGCGACACTTCCTTGTAAGGAAATAGAGTTTGCAGATGTCTACGTATCGTAGCAATAGAGTTCATATGATTCTTAAAACGCGATATCGCATCTCTTTTCTATGTTTCATGGTAAGATATAACATGATTTGCGAAGTGTTATGTATTCCACGTCTACACTTCAAATGAATGTAAATGCCACATTTCCTTGCTAGGGAATAGCGTCTGCAGATATCTAGGTATCGTAGCAATAGAGTTCTAATGCTTCTTAAAACGCGATATCGCATCTCATTTCCATGTTTCATGGTAAGATGTAATATGATTTGCGAAGTGTTATGTATTCCTCGTCTACACTTCAAATGAATGTGAATGCGACACTTCCTCGCTAGGAAATGCCGTTTGCAGATGTCTACGTATCGTAGCAATAGTTTTCTAATGCTTCCTAAAACGCGATATCGCATCTCATTTCTGTGTTTCATGGTAAGATATAACACGATTTGCGAAGTGTTATGTATTCCTCGTCTACACTTCAAATGAATGTAAATGCGACACTTCCTTGCTAGGAAATAGCGTCTGCAGATGTCTAGGTATCGTAGCAATAGTGTTCTAATGCTTCTTAAAACGCGATATCGCATCTCATTTCTATGATTCATGGTAAGATATAATATGATTTGCGAAGTGTTATGTATTCCTCGTCTACACATCAAATGAATGTGAATGCGACACTTCCTTGCTAGGAAATAGCGTCTGCAGATGTCTAGGTAACGTAGCGATAGAGTTCTAATGCTTCTTAAAACGAGATATTGCATCTCATATCTATGTTTCATGATAAGATATAATATTCATTGCGAAGTGTTATGTATTCCTCGTCTACACTTCAAATGAATGTGAATGCGACACATCCTTGCTAGGAAATAGCGTCTGCAGATGTCTAGGTATCGTAGCAATAGTGTTCTAATGCTTCTTAAAACGAGATATTGCATCTCATATCTATGTTTCATGATAAGATATAATATTCATTGCGAAGTGTTATGTATTCCTCGTCTACACTTCAAATCAGTGTAAATGCGACACTTCCTTGCGAGGAAATAGCGTTTGCAGATGTCTACGTATCGTAGCAATAGTTTTCTAATGCTTCCTAAAACGCGATATCGCATCTCATTTCTATGTTTCATGGTAAGATATAATATTCATTGCGAAGTGTTATGCATTCCTCGTCTACGCTTCAAATGAACGTAAATGCGACACTTCCTTGCAAGGAAATAGCGTTTGCAGATGCCTACGTATCGAAGCAATAGAGTTCAAATGCTTCTTAAAACGAGATATTGCATTTCATATCTATGTTTCATAATAAGATATAATATTCATTGCGAAGTGTTATGCATTCCTCGTCTACGATTCAAATGAATGTAAATGCGACACTTCCTTGCAAGGAAATAGCGTTTGCAGATGTCTACGTATCGTAGCAATAGAGTTCTTATGATTCTTAAAACGCGATATCGCATCTCATTTCTATGTTTCATGGTAAGATATAATATGATTTGCGAAGTGTTATGTATTCCTCGTCTACTCTTCAAATGAATGTGAATGCGACACTTCCTTGCATGGAAATAGCGTTTGCAGATGTCTACGTATCGTAGCAATAGAGTTCTTATGATTCTTAAAACGCGATATCGCATCTCATTTCTATGTTTCATGGTAGGATATAATATGATATGCGAAGTGTCATGTATTCCTCGTCTACACTTCAAATGAATGTAAATGCGACACTTCCTTGCTAGGAAATAGCGTCTGAAGATGTCTAGGTATCGTAGCAATAGTTTTCTAATGCTTCTTAAAACGCGATATTGCATCTCATTTCTATATTTCATGGTAAGGTATGATATGATTTGCGAAGTGTTATGTATTCCTCGTCTACACTTCAAATGAATGTAAATGCGACACTTCCTTGGTAGGAAATAGCGTCTGCAGATGTCTAGGTATCGTAGCAATAGTGTTCCAATGCTTCTTAAAACGAGATATCGCATCTCATATCTATGTTTCATGATAAGATATAATATTCATTGCGAAGTGTTATGCATTCCTCGTCTACGATTCAAATGAAAGCAAATGCGACACTTCCTTGTAAGGAAATAGAGTTTGCAGATGTCTACGTATCGTAGCAATAGAGTTCATATGATTCTTAAAACGCGATATCGCATCTCTTTTCTATGTTTCATGGTAAGATATAACATGATTTGCGAAGTGTTATGTATTCCACGTCTACACTTCAAATGAATGTAAATGCCACATTTCCTTGCTAGGGAATAGCGTCTGCAGATATCTAGGTATCGTAGCAATAGAGTTCTAATGCTTCTTAAAACGCGATATCGCATCTCATTTCCATGTTTCATGGTAAGATGTAATATGATTTGCGAAGTGTTATGTATTCCTCGTCTACACTTCAAATGAATGTGAATGCGACACTTCCTCGCTAGGAAATGCCGTTTGCAGATGTCTACGTATCGTAGCAATAGTTTTCTAATGCTTCCTAAAACGCGATATCGCATCTCATTTCTGTGTTTCATGGTAAGATATAACACGATTTGCGAAGTGTTATGTATTCCTCGTCTACACTTCAAATGAATGTAAATGCGACACTTCCTTGCTAGGAAATAGCGTCTGCAGATGTCTAGGTATCGTAGCAATAGTGTTCTAATGCTTCTTAAAACGCGATATCGCATCTCATTTCTATGATTCATGGTAAGATATAATATGATTTGCGAAGTGTTATGTATTCCTCGTCTACACATCAAATGAATGTGAATGCGACACTTCCTTGCTAGGAAATAGCGTCTGCAGATGTCTAGGTAACGTAGCGATAGAGTTCTAATGCTTCTTAAAACGAGATATTGCATCTCATATCTATGTTTCATGATAAGATATAATATTCATTGCGAAGTGTTATGTATTCCTCGTCTACACTTCAAATGAATGTGAATGCGACACATCCTTGCTAGGAAATAGCGTCTGCAGATGTCTAGGTATCGTAGCAATAGTGTTCTAATGCTTCTTAAAACGAGATATTGCATCTCATATCTATGTTTCATGATAAGATATAATATTCATTGCGAAGTGTTATGTATTCCTCGTCTACACTTCAAATCAGTGTAAATGCGACACTTCCTTGCGAGGAAATAGCGTTTGCAGATGTCTACGTATCGTAGCAATAGTTTTCTAATGCTTCCTAAAACGCGATATCGCATCTCATTTCTATGTTTCATGGTAAGATATAATATTCATTGCGAAGTGTTATGCATTCCTCGTCTACGCTTCAAATGAACGTAAATGCGACACTTCCTTGCAAGGAAATAGCGTTTGCAGATGCCTACGTATCGAAGCAATAGAGTTCAAATGCTTCTTAAAACGAGATATTGCATTTCATATCTATGTTTCATAATAAGATATAATATTCATTGCGAAGTGTTATGCATTCCTCGTCTACGATTCAAATGAATGTAAATGCGACACTTCCTTGCAAGGAAATAGCGTTTGCAGATGTCTACGTATCGTAGCAATAGAGTTCTTATGATTCTTAAAACGCGATATCGCATCTCATTTCTATGTTTCATGGTAAGATATAATATGATTTGCGAAGTGTTATGTATTCCTCGTCTACTCTTCAAATGAATGTGAATGCGACACTTCCTTGCATGGAAATAGCGTTTGCAGATGTCTACGTATCGTAGCAATAGAGTTCTTATGATTCTTAAAACGCGATATCGCATCTCATTTCTATGTTTCATGGTAGGATATAATATGATATGCGAAGTGTCATGTATTCCTCGTCTACACTTCAAATGAATGTAAATGCGACACTTCCTTGCTAGGAAATAGCGTCTGAAGATGTCTAGGTATCGTAGCAATAGTTTTCTAATGCTTCTTAAAACGCGATATTGCATCTCATTTCTATATTTCATGGTAAGGTATAATATGATTTGCGAAGTGTCATGTATTCCTCGTCTGCACTTCAAATGAATGTAAATGCGACACTTGCTTGCAAGGAAATAGCGTTTGCAGATGTCTCCGTATCGTAGCAATAGAGTTCTTATGATTCTTAAAACGCGATATCGCATCTCATTTCTATGTTTCATGGTAAGATATAATATGATATGCGAAGTGTCATGTATTCCTCGTCTACACTTCAAATGAATGTAAATGCGACACTTCCTTGCTAGGAAATAGCGTCTGAAGATGTCTAGGTATCGTAGCAATAGAGTTCTAATGCTTCTTAAAGCGCGATATCGCATCTCATTTCTATGTTTCATGGTAAGATATAATATGATTTGCGAAGTGTTATGTATTCCTCGTTTACACTTCAAACGAATGTAAATGCGACACTTCCTTGCAAGGAATTAGCGTTTGCACATATCTATGTATCGAAGCAATAGAGTTCAAATGCTTCTTAAAACGAGATATTGCATCTCATATCTATGTTTCATGATAAGATATAATATTCATTACGAAGTGTTATGCATTCCTGGTCTACGATTCAAATGAATGTAAATGCGACACTTCCTTGCAAGGAAATAGCGTTTGCAGATGTCTACGTATCGAAGCAATAGTGTTCATATGATTCTTAAAACGCGATATCGCATCTCAATTCTATGTTTCATGGTAAGATATAACATGATTTGCGAAGTGTTATGTATTCCTCGTCTACACTTCAAACGAATGTAAATGCGACACTTCCTTGCAAGGAATTAGCGTTTGCACATATCTATGTATCGAAGCAATAGAGTTCAAATGCTTCTTAAAACGAGATATTGCATCTCATATCTATGTTTCATGATAAGATATAATATTCATTACGAAGTGTTATGCATTCCTGGTCTACGATTCAAATGAATGTAAATGCGACACTTCCTTGCAAGGAAATAGCGTTTGCAGATGTCTACGTATCGAAGCAATAGTGTTCATATGATTCTTAAAACGCGATATCGCATCTCAATTCTATGTTTCATGGTAAGATATAACATGATTTGCGAAGTGTTATGTATTCCTCGTCTGCACTTCAAATGAATGTAAATGCGACACTTCCTTGCAAGGAAATAGCGTTTGCACATATCTACATATCGAAGCAATAGAGTTCAAATGCTTCTTAAAACGAGATATTGCATCTCATATCTATGTTTCATGATAAGATATAATATTCATTACGAAGTGTTATGCATTCCTGGTCTACGATTCAAATGAATGTAAATGCGACACTTCCTTGCAAGGAAATAGCGTTTGCATATGTCTACGTATCGAAGCAATAGAGTTCAAATGCTTCTTAAAACGAGATATTGCATCTCATATCTATGTTTCATAATAAGATATAATATTCATTGCGAAGTGTTATGCATTCCTCGTCTACGATTCAGATGAATGTAAATGCGACACTTCCTTGCAAGGAAATAGCGTTTGCAGATGTCTACGTAGCGTAGCAATAGAGTTCTTATGATTCTTAAAACGCGATATCGCATCTCATTTCTATGTTTCATGGTAAGGTATAATATGATTTGCGAAGTGTCATGTATTCCTCGTCTACGATTCAAATTAATGTAAATGCGACACTTCCTTGCAAAGAAATAGCGTCTGCAGATGTCTAGGTATCGAGTCAATAGTGTTCTAATGCTTCTTAAAACGAGATATTGCATCTCATATCTATGTTTCATGATAAGATATAATATTCATTGCGAAGTGTTATGTATTCCTCGTCTACACTTCAAATCAGTGTAAATGCGACACTTCCTTGCGAGGAAATAGCGTTTGCAGATGTCTACGTATCGTAGCAATAGAGTTCATATGATTCTTAAAACGCGATATCGCATCTCATTTCTGTTTCGTGGTAAGATATAATATGATTTGCGAAGTGTTATGTGACGTCAGGCGTAGCGCCTGCCACCCATCAGCCTCCTCACCGCCTCCAGCATCAACCCCTGCACGCAGGCAACCTGCCGTACACGCCTGCAGATTCAGCAACCAGCAGCGTTCGCGCGCGCACGGGTGCACGCGCTCGCACGCACGTAGGAACATCTCTTTCTCGCTCGCACCAACGAGCAACGCTGTCTCGCTCGCACCTACGAGCATCCCCGCCTCCCTCGCATCGAGGACTCCGTCCAGAGGGAAGAAGTCGCAGCCCGTCACCGGAATGGGGACTGTTCCAGTTTAGGGAACCAACATTGCCAGACCCTGTGTACTATTTTTAACTCATATATTACATCTATGTACATGTATTATAATCCTAAATCTAAGTACTCATGACACATATTGTAACACACCACAACACACACGTAATTCTAAGTCCGTAGGTATATGATTATATATTAAGACGCGCCTGCGCCAACGACACGCGCAGCTAGCCCCACCACGAGCCGCGAGTCCCCACTCGCTGGACCACGCGCTCCCCACTATGAGCGCCCGCGACCGAAGCGCCTCGCGAACCGAGGAGGTCCGAGACGCGACTCCAGAGAGTCAGTCTACTTCGAGATTCCAGTCCGAGGAGTCGAATCCTCCAGTACCATTTCTTATACTCGAGCCATTAGCCGCCTCAATGTGGGGTCTAGGCTACGCGCTAGTATTTCTATTTCCTTAGTTCTAACTTAGAATAATTTCAACTTTGTATAATTTTAACTTAGAATATATTCCATTTATTTTACTACATCTAGTTTTTGAGTTTAATACCATATCTACTAATTCCTATATCTACTAAATCAAATGCCACTTCTCGCGCTTAATACAAACAGTAACAACGAATTCTTCCACGTGTCTCTTCCATACAACTGGGTAGCTTCCCATCACCTCGAAGGAGTATAGAACTCAGCTTTGCAGAGTTGCGATAGAGCGGACCGCCGCTTATCCTTCCGAGCATTGTCTGTTAGTACAGAAAACTCTGGGTGAATGGGGCGTGATTCCGGTTCGCGAAGAACACGACGCGCGGGTAGGAAGAATTTCCTTCGCTCACTTGTGCGTGGATACTTGGGTAACGTATCCCGGATCCCCGTGTACCAGCAACCTGTCTCCGCACCTACTCAGCAGCATCTCTCCGAAGTCTCCAGCAACGCCGAGTCTCCTGTTTCCGCAGCCGAGGTTGCTGCGATATCTACAGTCTCCACCGAATCCGCTTCGCATCCGAGTCGCAGTTTCCCGCTTCGCTGGAAGCTCATTGAATTATCAACCTCAATCAACAGGCCAGCACCTACGTCGATACCAATCAACGATCCACGGCGAGAATTTTACCAACGTATCGAGAACGAAATCAGCAAAGGTAATATTTCCAACTCCTAATATCCGCGAATCGCGAGTGTTTTGTCCGTGTCGCGTTAGCTGAAATAGTCGAACCCGGTCGTAACGCGTTTCCGCGGACCGAATTTCGAACAAATAGGCTAGTGTCGTGAAGCCTCCGGATAAACGAAAAGTTATTTCGCCGGACGTGACATAAAATTGGTGACAGCGGTGGGATAGTCGCGCATACTCTGCTGTAATTCGACTGATAGGGTACGCGAACAGCCATGGCTACGCGCACGCCAATAAAACGCACGCGACTGCAAACTCAAAAGGATTCCGCTATCGAAACCGAACACCGCCGAACTTTGGATTTCCATGAACCGCTCGCTTCAAACGGCGCCGCCGCCGCACCTACAACCCCGATTGCTACTACTTCCGCGAATAGAGATAGGGATCAGACAGTTATGAACCTTACAAACCAAATCGAATTACTACGGCAAGAATTAGATTCCCTTCGCGCAACTCGTTCAAGTAACGCTGAAACAATTTCTGTCGGTACGCCTCGTACACAACCGTTTGCTACCTCCATATCTGAAACGTTAACGCCACAAACAGACAAACTTTCGTTCCGAGAAGCTCTAGAGACAGTTCCAATATTCGACGGAAAGAATATTCCACTGCTCCAATTTATTCGGGCCTGTAAACGAGCAAAGGACCTAGTTTCGCCAGAAGGGGAGCCTTCACTTACTCGGCTAATAATTAACCGTCTTCGGGGCCGCGCCTACCTGGCCGTCGAGGACGAACCGTGTACCTCGATTAGACAATTAACTGAAATTCTACGGTCGGCTTTCGGGTCAACGAAATCTACCGACCATTACCGTGGCGAGTTGGCAAACACGTTTATGCGACCCGGGGAACATATTTTAGACTTTATCGGCCGAATTAAAGATTTGAGGAACGCAGCGATTGACTGCGAACGTTATGATTCGGACGAAATAATTAGTTCGCGCTCGGGGATAGATTCGCTCACCTTAAGGTGTTTTTGCGACGGCCTTATCCCGGAAATCCGCTTATCTATGAATACCCGAATATACGAGACATACAACGACGCGTTCGCACACGCAAAAGAACTTTATCGCAGGTACGAACTCGACAAGGAAAGATTAGTCACACCGCGCTCGCGTAGCGAATTCGTCCCTAACGAACGCCGAGTAGAAACCTTTTGTCATAAGTGCAATAGTAGGAATCATACTACGCGTGACTGTAGGGCTATTAACAACCCTCGGCCATATAACTCTTACCCTCGCGATGAACCGCCGAGGGACTCGCGCCGCGTCCAGGACACAAGACCGCAAATAACGGGACCTCCGCGCGGTCAGTACGCACCGCGCGACCGCGTCGAAATTACTTGCAGGTATTGCAAATTCCCAGGGCACACAATCGATGAGTGCCGAAAACGCCAACACAATAACGCGATAGCTAGTAGAGCCATCGAAAATAACGCCCGTCAATACCAGGGAAACGCGAACGGCCTCCCAACCCGCCGCGAGACGGTACGCGAGGCCGCATCGAATCGTCACGTTCTCGCACTAACGGAAGAAATCGAGGAGATGTAAATTTTCGAGCCGCAGTTAATGTAACCGGAAAAACGAGTGTCCCTACGGTCATCATTAATTCGAAATCGCTAATTAAGCCTGTCGTTATGATGATAGACACCGGGGCAGAAATAAATGTAATAAAAGAAAACGCGATTAGGAAAAATCTCCAAATAAACCGCGCCGAACGTTTAACAATCACCGGGATTACCGATGGCACCGTAGCCACCTTAGGGACGGTTACGTTATCCATATTTTCACGCGATATACCTTTTAATATTGTAAGCGCAGATTTTCCTATCAAAACAGCCGGCATCTTAGGATCAGGCTTCTGCGCGGACGCGGATATTTCGTTTAAAAATAAATTTATCCTTTGGCACGGCAATCGTATACCATTTGCGTCCCCAAGGGATATAATAGAACATATTACACTTCCTCCGCGAACCAATTCAGGTATACGCGTTCGCGTAATTAACTCGAGCGTCGATGAGGGTATAATCCCCAGAGTTGAGCTCGCGGAGGGAGTTTATTTCGGCAACGCTATAGTACGCGTCAAAGAAGGATACGCTGTAACACGCATAATAAATGCAACCGACAGCGAAGTAACGATTCCCATTCCCAAAGTACATGTGGATCCACTTCCCGTATCCAGTCTAATTCCAAATCCTAATCCTACGCTGTATCCTCTATTTTCAAATTCCAACGAACAACAAACTCTTCCAGATCAAAAATTACCAAGCGCCGCATCCAATTATACCAAATCCATCAATGCCGAACCTCTAAAAACCTCCGTTTTTTTTTCAAACAAATATTCAAACCATCGAGTCAATATCAATCACCAAAATATAACAAACAAAACCTTTTCTAAGAACCCCAGAGCTGGGAACCTAAACAAAACTTCGTACGCCGATATACTTAAACGAAACCCGAAACCGGAGATAACGCGAAGCGAGTCGAGTGCGTCGCAACCCGAGAGTAGGTTCAACAAAATAATATCCGCCTTACGCCTCGATCACCTTAACAAAGAAGAAAAAACAGACATCCTAGATTTAATTTCCAACGCACAAGATCTTTTCCACTTACCCGGCGACAAATTAGGCTTCACAAATGTAACTTCACACCGCATACCAACTGTCAATGACCAACCCGTGAACGTTAAACAGTACAGATTCCCTCCGGTTCACAAACAAGAAATCCAGAAACAGATGGAACAACTTCTAAGCGACGATATAATTAGACCATCGAAATCACCGTATAATTCCCCGCTCTGGGTAGTTCCGAAAAAACCAGATTCTGCAGGAAACAAGAGGTGGCGCGTTGTAATCGATTATCGCGCTTTGAACGAAAGATCGGTAGCCGATGCGTACCCTCTCCCCTGTATTACGGAAATCCTGGACCAGCTGGGCAGCTCAAAGTACTTTAGTACGTTTGATCTGGCCAGTGGTTTTCACCAAATTCCGATGTCTCCGTCCGACGCCGCGAAAACCGCATTTTCGACACCACACGGACATTTCGAGTTCCAACGAATGCCCTTTGGCTTGCGTAACGCCCCAGCCACGTTCCAGAGACTCATGGACAGCGTGCTAACGGGTTTGCAAGGGAACGAAATGTTCGTGTACCTCGATGATATCGTTATATATGCCAGCTCGTTACAAGAACATAGAAATAAGTTTAATAAACTCGCGGAGCGATTACGGGCCGCAAATCTGGTACTGCAACCAGATAAATGCGAGTTTCTGCGTCGGGAGGTTAACTATCTTGGTCATATAATAAGCGAGAAAGGAGTAAAACCAGATCCGAATAAAGTTCGCGCCGTAAAGGACTTTCCGAGACCACAAAATCCTAAGCAAATTAAACAATTTCTCGGTCTCGCTGGCTACTATCGTCGTTTTATAGCAAATTTCTCTGCACTCGCAAAACCGTTAACGAATCTTTTGAAGAAAGACGCAAAATTCATTTGGCGCAACGATCACGAAAACGCATTCGTAACTCTTCGTGACATGCTCTGCGAAGCTCCGATCTTACAATATCCTGATTTTACAAAGCCATTCATAATCACATCCGATGCATCTGCCGACGCAATTGGCGCCGTATTGAGTCAGGGCCCTATAGGAAAGGATCTTCCAATCGCTTATACATCCAGATTACTAAATAGTGCCGAGAAAAATTACTCCACCATTGAAAAGGAATGTCTGGCGATTATATACGCGGTTCACTTCTTTAGGCCTTACATTTACGGGAAAACGTTCAAACTAGTTACCGATCACAGGCCACTAGTTTGGATGAACTCAGTGAAAGACCCATCGAGCAGGTTAATTCGTTGGAGACTCAAATTGGCGGAATACGAATACGAAATCATTTACAAACCAGGAAAAGTTAATATGAATGCAGACGCCTTATCTCGTAATCCTGTAACCGTGCAACCAATTTCCAATTCCACTGATTCTGAAAACGATCTTTTCGACATCCGACGACCCTCCTCACATTCAGTTCCAACCGCTCCACCGCCAACGCCAGCATCCTCTTCCGAGAGTCTCAATACCCCTTATCCTTCGACGAAACAAGAAAAATCTACTTTACCAACACCATCCACTGAATTACCGACCGCCGACACCGACTTACCCGTACGACAACGACACGTATTCGTAACAACTAGAGACTCTATAGCAGCACGACGCGATAATCTAGTTTGTTTTATAACAAAAGGAGGCCGCCCTTTCGACAGAGGCGCCCTCGAGTTACAAAAATCAGGAAAATTTTTCCAACACAAGGACCATATCACTTTAGCAAGAGCTAAAGTAAAATCTGATAACGGTTATTTCCAAATCGCTCTTCCTGTAACTGAACATGAAAGAAAAGCAATCGATAACGAAATTTTACTAGAATCACTAAGATCTCTGTATGACGCCGTAACAGAACTTCAAATTCAAACTTTCAGTATTTCGCAAGCTTCAATAGACACGGTACCTTTCTCTCAAATAAAAAGAATACTTCTAGATCTTTTCTACGAAACAAACGTACAAATTACAATTTGTCAAGGCTTGATTCAAATTCCACCACCGGAACGTAGAACCGACATAATTCGCGAAAACCACGACACCCCACTCGGAGGCCACAAGGGAATTAACAAAACATATTCTA
The DNA here is from genome assembly GCF_050948175.1 of Xylocopa sonorina. Classification (NCBI taxonomy): domain Eukaryota; kingdom Metazoa; phylum Arthropoda; class Insecta; order Hymenoptera; family Apidae; genus Xylocopa; species Xylocopa sonorina. Next base: position 655,572 of record NC_135197.1, read on the forward strand.
GAATTCGCGAGTGGCATTTCTGGCCCAATATGAAGACCGAAATACAAGCTTATATCGATAATTGTGACCAATGCCAGAGACAAAAATTAACGCGAGTAAAGACACGACAACCATTGACACTGACGGACACTCCCGGCACCGCTTTTGAAAAAATATCCATGGACGTGATGGGTCCCTTACCTCCAACACCAGACGGTTTTACTAACATTCTCACTATACAATGTCTACTAACAAAATATTCCTTAGCCATTCCTTTAAAACGCACAACAGCGGTAGATATCGCCGACGCATTCATCACACATTTCATTTGCCAATTCGGATGTCCTAAGGGAATCCTTACGGACCAAGGGTCAAATTTTATTAACTCACTCATGAAAACAATAGCAAAAAGATTTAAAATCCAACAGTTCAAAACCACAGCTTTCCACCCTCAAACTAATGGCTCTGTAGAACGGTCTCATCATGTACTCGCGGAATATTTGAAACAGTTTATCGGCAATCGTAATAATTGGGAAAAATGGCTCCCATTTGCAATGTTTTCGTATAATACGAGCACGCACGAGGGCACACGCTACACACCGTACGAGCTCGTATATGGTAAAATCGCCAGGCCTCCTTCAGCAATTCCTTTTCAAGATACGTCCGAGAACGAATCTTACGCCAATTATCTTGACGAACTAAGCGATAGGATCCGAACTTCGCAGGAACTCGCTAAAAAGAACTTAGATGGAGCTAAAGTCCGAGCTAAGCATTATTACGACAAAAAACTGAATGTACAGAATTTCCAAGCAGGCCAATGGGTATATTTGCTACGAGAGCCATTGAAGCACAAGTTTCAATCTCAATACACCGGGCCATATAAAATCTTGGAAATTCTAGATAATAACAATGCCAAAATTAACGTTAAGGGTAGACATAAGATAGTACACACCAATAAGTTAAAACTTTGTAAACGGCTGCAAGCGAGAACTGTGAGAGCGAACGTATGCACGTATGACAGATCCAGTGACAGTGTTCAGTGCACCGCTAATCTAAAAACTGAAAATCACGACGAACTATGTGTAAAAGCAAAACCCAAAGACGCATTTAAAAGTGTGACTAGTGCCAGCAGTGTAGCAACACGGGAAAAGGCCAGAACACCAGCAGCGCAGCATCCGCAGCATCCACAGCATACGCAGAGGCCGCAGAGCGCACATCATCCGCAGCGCACGCAGAATCCGAAGAACCAACAAAATACGCTGAATCCGCTGAATCCACAGAAGATGCAGAATCCGCTGAAACTGCAGAATCCACAGCATCCGCGGCATCCGCGGAATCCAAAGCATTCGCATCTACAAGGACGAGAACAGGACGAGAGACACGGAAAAGGAGTAATCCATCCGCAGTTGTCCGCTCAGACAAACACAGTCCAGAGATTTCGGCATTGCCGAAATTCTTTTTCAATGGGGGGAGGTGTGACGTCAGGCGTAGCGCCTGCCACCCATCAGCCTCCTCACCGCCTCCAGCATCAACCCCTGCACGCAGGCAACCTGCCGTACACGCCTGCAGATTCAGCAACCAGCAGCGTTCGCGCGCGCACGGGTGCACGCGCTCGCACGCACGTAGGAACATCTCTTTCTCGCTCGCACCAACGAGCAACGCTGTCTCGCTCGCACCTACGAGCATCCCCGCCTCCCTCGCATCGAGGACTCCGTCCAGAGGGAAGAAGTCGCAGCCCGTCACCGGAATGGGGACTGTTCCAGTTTAGGGAACCAACATTGCCAGACCCTGTGTACTATTTTTAACTCATATATTACATCTATGTACATGTATTATAATCCTAAATCTAAGTACTCATGACACATATTGTAACACACCACAACACACACGTAATTCTAAGTCCGTAGGTATATGATTATATATTAAGACGCGCCTGCGCCAACGACACGCGCAGCTAGCCCCACCACGAGCCGCGAGTCCCCACTCGCTGGACCACGCGCTCCCCACTATGAGCGCCCGCGACCGAAGCGCCTCGCGAACCGAGGAGGTCCGAGACGCGACTCCAGAGAGTCAGTCTACTTCGAGATTCCAGTCCGAGGAGTCGAATCCTCCAGTACCATTTCTTATACTCGAGCCATTAGCCGCCTCAATGTGGGGTCTAGGCTACGCGCTAGTATTTCTATTTCCTTAGTTCTAACTTAGAATAATTTCAACTTTGTATAATTTTAACTTAGAATATATTCCATTTATTTTACTACATCTAGTTTTTGAGTTTAATACCATATCTACTAATTCCTATATCTACTAAATCAAATGCCACTTCTCGCGCTTAATACAAACAGTAACAACGAATTCTTCCACGTGTCTCTTCCATACAACTGGGTAGCTTCCCATCACCTCGAAGGAGTATAGAACTCAGCTTTGCAGAGTTGCGATAGAGCGGACCGCCGCTTATCCTTCCGAGCATTGTCTGTTAGTACAGAAAACTCTGGGTGAATGGGGCGTGATTCCGGTTCGCGAAGAACACGACGCGCGGGTAGGAAGAATTTCCTTCGCTCACTTGTGCGTGGATACTTGGGTAACGTATCCCGGATCCCCGTGTACCAGCAACCTGTCTCCGCACCTACTCAGCAGCATCTCTCCGAAGTCTCCAGCAACGCCGAGTCTCCTGTTTCCGCAGCCGAGGTTGCTGCGATATCTACAGTCTCCACCGAATCCGCTTCGCATCCGAGTCGCAGTTTCCCGCTTCGCTGGAAGCTCATTGAATTATCAACCTCAATCAACAGGCCAGCACCTACGTCGATACCAATCAACGATCCACGGCGAGAATTTTACCAACGTATCGAGAACGAAATCAGCAAAGGTAATATTTCCAACTCCTAATATCCGCGAATCGCGAGTGTTTTGTCCGTGTCGCGTTAGCTGAAATAGTCGAACCCGGTCGTAACGCGTTTCCGCGGACCGAATTTCGAACAAATAGGCTAGTGTCGTGAAGCCTCCGGATAAACGAAAAGTTATTTCGCCGGACGTGACAGTTATGTATTCCTCGTCTACACTTCAAATGAATGTAAATGCGACACTTCCTTGCAAGGAAATAGAGTTTGCAGATATCTATGTATCGAAGCAATAGAGTTCAAATGCTTCTTAAAACGAGATATTGCATCTCATATTTATGTTTCATGATAAGATATAATATTCATTGCGAAGTGTCATGTATTCCTCGCCTACACTTCAAATGAATGTGAATGCGACACTTCCTTGCATGGAAATAGCGTTTGCAAATGTCTACGTATCGTAGCAATAGAGTTCTTATGATTCTTAAAACGCGATATCGCATCTCATTTCTATGTTTCATGGTATGATATAATATGATTTGCGAAGTGTTATGTATTCCTCGTCTACACTTCAAATGAATGTGAATGCGACACTTCCTTGCATGGAAATAGCGTTTGCAGATGTCTACGTATCGTAGCAATAGAGTTCTTATGATTCTTAAAACGCGATATCGCATCTCATTTCTATGTTTCATGATAAGATATAATATGATTTGCGAAGTGTTATGTATTCCTCGTCTACACTTCAAATGAATGTAAATGCGACACTTCCTTGCAAGGAAATAGAGTTTGCAGATGTCTACGTATCGTAGCAATAGAGTTCATATGATTCTTAAAACGCGTTATCGCATCTCATTTCTATGTTTCATGGTAAGATATAACATGATTTGCGAAGTGTTATGTATTCCTCGTCTACACTTCAAATGAATGTGAATGCGACACTTCCTCGCTAGGAAATGGCGTTTGCAGATGTCTACGTATCGTAGCAATAGTTTTCTAATGCTTCCTAAAACGCGATATCGCATCTCATTTCTGTGTTTCATGGTAAGATATAACACGATTTGCGAAGTGTTATGTATTCCTCGTCTACACTTCAAATGAATGTAAATGCGACACTTCCTTGCTAGGAAATAGCGTTTGCAGATGTCTACGTATCGTAGCAATAGATTTCTAATGCTTCTTAAAACGCGATATCGCATCTCATTTCTATGTTTCATGGTAAGATATAATATTCATTGCGAAGTGTTATGCATTCCTTGTCTACGATTCAAATGAATGTAAATGCGACACTTCCTTGCAAGGAAATAGCGTTTGCAGATGTCTACGTATCGTAGCAATAGAGTTCTTATGATTCTTTAAACGCGATATCGCATCTCATTTCTATGTTTCATGGTAAGGTATAATATGATTTGCGAAGTGTTATGTATTCCTCGTCTACGATTCAAATGAATGTAAATGCGACACTTCCTTGCAAAGAAATAGCGTTTGCAGATGTCTACGTAACGTAGCCATAGATTTCTAATGCTTCTTAAAACGCGATATCGCATCTCATTTCTATGTTTCATGGTAAGATATAATATGATTTGCGAAGTGTCATGTATTCCTCGTCTACACTTCAAATGAATGTAAATGCGACATTTCCTTGCTAGGAAATAGCGTCTGCAGATGTCTACGTATCGTAGCAATGGAGTTCTTATGATTCTTAAAACGCGATATTGCATCTCATTTCTATGTTTCATGGTAAGGTATAATATGATTTGCGAAGTGTCATGTATTCCTCGTCTGCACTTCAAATGAATGTAAATGCGACACTTGCTTGCAAGGAAATAGCGTTTGCAGATGTCTCCGTATCGTAGCAATAGAGTTCTTATGATTCTTAAAACGCGATATCGCATCTCATTTCTATGTTTCATGGTAAGATATAACATGATTTGCGAAGTGTTATGTATTCCCCGTCTACACATCAAATGAATGTGAATGCGACACTTCCTCGCTAGGAAATAGCGTTTGCAGATGACTACGTATCGTAGCAATAGAGTTCTTATGATTCTTAAAACGCGATATTGCATCTCATTTCTATGTTTCATGGTAAGGTATAATATGATTTGCGAAGTGTCATGTATTCCTCGTCTGCACATCAAATGAATGTAAATGAGACACTTCCTTGCAAGGGAATATCGTTTGCAGATGTCTAGGTATCGTTGCAATAGTTTTCTAATGCTTCTTAAAACGCGATATCGCATCTCATTTCTATGTTTCATGGTAAGATATAACATGATTTGCGAAGTGTTATGTATTCCCCGTCTACACATCAAATGAATGTGAATGCGACACTTCCTCGCTAGGAAATAGCGTTTGCAGATGACTACATATCGTAGCAATAGAGTTCTTATGATTCTTAAAACGCGATATCGCATCTCATTTCTATGTTTCATGGTAAGGTATAATATGATTTGCGAAGTGTCATGTATTCCTCGTCTGCACTTCAAATGAATGTAAATGAGACACTTCCTTGCAAGGGAATAGCGTCTGCAGATGTCTAGGTATCGTAGCGATAGAGTTCTAATGCTACTTAAAACGCGATACCGCATCTCATTTCTATGTTTCATGGTAAGATATATTATGATTTGCGAAGTGTAATGTATTCCTCGTCTACGATTCAAGTTAATGTAAATGCGACACTTCCTTGCAAAGAAATAGCGTTTGCAGATGTCTACGTATCGTAGCAGTAGATTTCTAATGCTTCTTAAAACGCGATATCGCATCTCATTTCTATGTTTCATAATAAGATATAATATTCATTGCGAAGTGTTATGCATTCCTCGTCTACGATTCAAATGAATGTAAATGCGACACTTCCTTGCAAGGAAATAGCGTTTGCAGATGTCTACGTATCGTAGCAATAGAGTTCTTATGATTCTTAAAACGCGATATCGCATCTCATTTCTATGTTTCATGGTAAGGTATAATATGATTTGCGAAGTGTCATGTATTCCTCGTCTACGATTCAAATTAATGTAAACGCGACACTTCCTTGCAAAGAAATAGCGTTTGCAGATGCCTACGTATCGAAGCAATTGAGTTCAAATGCTTCTTAAAACGAGATATTGCATCTCATATCTATGTTTCATGATAAGATATAATATTCATTGCGAAGTGTTATGCATTCCTCGTCTACGATTCAAATGAATGTAAATGCGACACTTCCTTACAAGGAAATAGCGTTTGCAGATGTCTACGTATCGAAGCAATAGAGTTCAAATGCTTCTTAAAACGAGATATTGCATCTCATATCTATGTTTCATGATAAGATATAATATTCATTGCGAAGTGTTATGCATTCCTCGTCTACGATTCAAATGAAAGTAAATGCGACACTTCCTTGCAAGGAAATAGAGTTTGCAGATGTCTACGTATCGTAGCAATAGAGTTCATATGATTCTTAAAACGCGATATCGCATCTCATTTCTATGTTTCATGGTAAGATATAACATGATTTGCGAAGTGTTATGTATTCCTCGTCTACACTTCAAATGAATGTGAATGCGACACTTTCTCGCTAGGAAATAGCGTTTGCAGATGTCTACGTATCGTAGCAATAGAGTTCTTATGATTCTTAAAACGCGATATCGCATCTCATTTCTATGTTTCATGGTAAGATATAACATGATTTGCGAAGTGTTATGTATTCCTCGTCTACACTTCAAATGATTGTGAATGCGACACTTCCTCGCTAGGAAATGGCGTTTGCAGATGTCTACGTATCCTAGCAATAGTTTTCTAATGCTTCCTAAAACGCGATATCGCATCTCATTTCTATGTTTCATGGTAAGATATAATATGATTTGCGAACTGTTATGTATTCCTCGTCTACACTTCAAATGAATGTGAATGCGACACTTCCTTGCATGGAAATAGCGTTTGCAGATGTCTACGTATCGTAGCAATAGAGTTCTTATGATTCTTAAAACGCGATATCGCATCTCATTTCTATGTTTCATGGTAAGATATAATATGATTTGCGAAGTGTTATGTATTCCTCGTCTACACTTCAAATGAATGTGAATGCGACACTTCCTTGCATGGAAATAGCGTTTGCAGATGTCTACGTATCGTAGCAATAGAGTTCTTATGATTCTTAAAACGCGATATTGCATCTCATTTCTATGTTTCATGGTAAGGTATAATATGATTTGCGAAGTGTCATGTATTCCTCGTCTGCACTTCAAATGAATGTAAATGCGACACTTGCTTGCAAGGAAATAGCGTTTGCAGATGTCTCCGTATCGTAGCAATAGAGTTCTTATGATTCTGAAAACGCGATATCGCATCTCATTTCTATGTTTCATGGTAAGATATAATATGATATGCGAAGTGTCATGTATTCCTCGTCTACACTTCAAATGAATGTGAATGCGACACTTTCTCGCTAGGAAATAGCGTTTGCAGATGTCTAGGTATCGTAGCAATAGAGTTCTAATGCTTCTTAAAACGCGATATCGCATCTCATTTCTATGTTTCATTGTAAGATATAATATGATTTGCGAAGTGTTATGTATTCCTCGTCTACACTTCAAATGAATGTAAATGCGACACTTCCTTGCAAGGAAATAGCGTTTGCAAATATCTACGTATCGAAGCAATAGTTTTCTAATGCTTCCTAAAACGCGATATCGCATCTCATTTCTATGTTTCATGGTAAGATATAATATGATTTGCGAAGTGATATGTATTCCTCGTCTACACTTCAAATGAATGTAAATGCGACACTTCCTTGCTAGGAAATAGCGTTTGCAGATGTCTACGTATCGTAGCAATAGATTTCTAATGCTTCTTAAGACGCGATATCGCATCTCATTTCTATGTTTCAAAGTAAGATATAACATGATTTGCGAAGTGTTATGTATTCCTCGTCTACACTTCAAATGAATGTAAATGCGACACTTCCTTGCTAGGAAATAGCGTTTGCAGATGTCTACGTATCGTAGCAATAGTTTTCTAATGCTTCCTAAAACGCGATATCGCATCTCATTTCTGTGTTTCATGGTAAGATATAACACGATTTGCGAAGTGTTATGTATTCCTCGTCTACACTTCAAATGAATGTAAATGCGACACTTCCTTGCTAGGAAATAGCGTTTGCAGATGTCTACGTATCGTAGCAATAGATTTCTAATGCTTCTTAAAACGCGATATCGCATCTCATTTCTATGTTTCATGGTAAGATATAATATTCATTGCGAAGTGTTATGCATTCCTCGTCTACGCTTCAAATGAATGTAAATGCGACACTTCCTTGCAAGGAAATAGCGTTTGCAGATGCCTACGTATCGAAGCAATAGAGTTCAAATGCTTCTTAAAACAAGATATTGCATCTCATACCTATGTTTCATAATAAGATATAATATTGTAACGTCAGGCGTACCGCCTGCCACCCTCCGGCGTCCACCTCATCATCCCCAGCATCCGTATCCGGAGCCCCTGCACACGGGCCACCCGCCGACTCGCCGTCCCTACAGAAGGAGACAAAGGTACGAGAGGGAAGAGGGATGCAGCATGCCGCGCCCACGCGCGATCTCCACACACGAGGGGGAGGACTTCACCCCGTATTACGAGGGCGAGGAGCTCTCCGACACATACTGGGTCGAATCCCCAGCGATCACGAAGCCCTATACGTACTTCTCGTACATGTGGGATTAGAATAAGCACACTACTCATATATGTACATACACACCAACACACACCTAGATTTAAGTAAATATATGTATATATTTTATTCATGCACGGTTATGTTCCGTGCACTCGCGCGCACACTCGACGCTCGCGGCTCACGCTTAACGCGGGCCGCGCCCCACTCCGAACGGCCGCCCTACTCCGACCGTCCGCCCCACCGCGAGGGCCCAGCGACTCGCGCGCCGCGCGACCCGAGGAGGTCGCGGACGCGAGATCCGAGAGTCAGTTCCAATCTCATCTCCGAACTGGAGAGTTCCAAACTCATCTCCGAACTGGAGAGTTCGTATCTCATCTCCGAACCGAGGAGTTCTAATCCAGCATCCGAACGATGCACTTCCGATCCGAGCAATAGGCTCATTCGCAACGAGCAATTAGCTCTAATGCATTCGTCTCTATCCATACTCCCATAGCGGAGTCCATTCGATACTTTATACTATTTCTAATTCTCATTGTAATCGCTAGTCAGTAACTTAGAACTTAGTCAAGTGTATTTAGTATAGTGAAATCATAGAATATAGTTTATTTTTACCAGATTCAAAGTATCTTTATTCGAGTTCAAATACAATTCCTTAATTCTACTCCACGGGTACGCTCGCGATTATTCTATTTCTATATCTCATCTGCGATAGTCTTGAGGCTCGACGACTAGAGCGAACCAGCGCTTAGTTGCTCCATCCTCACTTCTACCGTATACAGAATATCTTGCGCCCAGGTTGATCCCGGTAAGCTAGAGCGAACCAACGCTTAGCCGCGCCGTACTCGACCGAAGTTCAAGTATTCTCGACGAGCCTTGCACCTCCGACAAAGCGTACACGACGCGCGGGGAGGAGAGAGTTTATTCGTCGTCTCGCTCTGGAATACGTGGGTGATGCACCGGAATATTCAATTTCCTGCGTTCGAGTCCTGGTTCCTGTGAAGGAGGTTTCCTTCGCCGCACGACCCGTACCTCCGTTCCAGCCGTACGCCGCCGCCATCCCGGTTGCGGATCCAAGGCGCTCCAGGTACCTGGAAAGAGAAATCAGACAGCGGAATCAAGCCTTCGCAAGGTAAGTTTAGTGTTAATTACCGTTTTATCGAGTCCGAAACGCCAACGAACCCGGTCCGGACGCAATTCGCGTTATCTTCGGGAACGGTTACGACTTTGTGCCACCGTTGCGAGCGCAACCGCACCTCGGGACGTGACAATATTCATTGCGATGTGTTATGCATTCCTCGTCTACGATTCAAATGAATGTAAATGCGACACTTCCTTGCAAGGAAATAGCGTTTGCAGATGTCTACGTATCGAAGCAATAGAGTTCAAATGCTTCTTAAAACGAGATATTGCATCTCATATCTATGTTTCATAATAAGATATAATATTCATTGCGAAGTGTTATGCATTCCTCGTCTACGATTCAAATGAATGTAAATGCGACACTTCCTTGCAAGGAAATAGCGTTTGCAGATGTCTACGTATCGTAGCAATAGAGTTCTTATGATTCTTAAAACGCGATATCGCATCTCATTTCTATGTTTCATGGTAAGATATAATATGATATGCGAAGTGTCATGTATTCCTCGTCTACACTTCAAATGAATGTAAATGCGACACTTCCTTGCTAGGAAATAGCGTCTGAAGATGTCTAGGTATCGTAGCAATAGAGTTCTAATGCTTCTTAAAACGCTATATCGCATCTCATTTCTATGTTTCATGGTAAGATATAATATGATTTG